>NW_016107399.1:5134037-5167333 GCF_001604975.1 Cebus imitator | reverse complement strand
AAAAAAAAAAAAAATATATGTTTTTGCAGAGACATGGTCTCGCTATGTTGCTCAGGCTAGTCTCAAACTCCTGGGCTTAGGCAATTTTCCTGCCTCAGCCTCCCAAAGTGCTGGGATTACAGGCATGAGCTACTGCATTCACCCTTTGTTGACCTCTTAGTGGAGTCTTTGTCTTTTAGGAATTTAGCTAATCATCTGACTCATACTTGTACCTGCTACAATGATGAGGCACTGGTGTCAACGTAGAAAATAAGTCACTAACTCAAGGAAGGTGCAAAGGAATGTGGTTGTGATTTGCCCTCAGTTGTGTTTTATGTGGCCTTTAGAGAGGCTTGGAGGCTAGGTAATGTGACTCACACCTGTAATCCTAGCACTTTGTGAGGCTAAGGCAAGAGGGTTGCCTAAGTCCAGGAGTTGAAGAGCAGCCTGGGCAGCCTAGTGAGACCCTGACTCAATATAAAAAGAAAAAAAATTAAATTGACATTAAAATTAAAAAAGCATGGAGCCTGAGGGTCCTCAGAGGACAGACCTGCAGCATAGCCTGAGAAGGGTCTTGTCTTGCTGTTATCACAGAGCACAAAAATGCGAGTGTCTCTATTTCACATGTACTTAGACGGTGTTTTCCCAAGGAATAACCTCTCCGTGGACTAACTTTGCAAAGGTCTGTCTTGTTTGTAACTGTATCTCATCTTAACACAGTGCTTTGCATAGGGTAGATCTCAATAAATATTTTTTGGATATATGAACTTATGACTCAGCTTTCATGCAGTTTGGTTCAAATATATGGCAACAATACAAAAACAGCTAGCTAAGCTGTGCAGTGCTTTATTTGTCAATATGGTGACATGGTGGCTCGGCTGTTGGCTTTGTAGACCAAGGTATCTACTATCATGGGCTTCTATCAATGTGTATTCCAGACTCTTTAAACAAGGAAAATATCTAATTCCTCGACAAAACCCTTTTCTATAGCCACAGTTTTCCCAAGTGAAGAGCGCTTAGATGGGAGGAAGGGACAATGGAGAGTGGGAATTTGTTCTTTTCTTCATTCAGGGAGTTCTTATTGAGTACCACCAAGTTCTATGCTGGGGGCCACAGATTTTAATGTGAAACAGACTGGTGCTCTCTCTCTCTCTCTCTCTCTCTCTCTCTCTCAGTGTGTGTGTGTGTGTGTGTGTATGAGAGAGAGAGAGAGAGAGGGATAATTTTTTCAGATTAAACATTGTTCAGAAGATCCCCTCACTTCCCTCCTAGGGAATACAAAGCATCAGGATGAAAAATTGCTTATCTAGCTGTCATCTATCTATCCATTTGTCTGTCTGTATATCAATCAATCAATCAATCATCTTCATCTTAGGCCACTTGGCTCACCTCTTTCCTAGTTCCTCTTAACATTCTTTTCCTTCTCATAGTGACTCTAGCTCTGTTAAATTGACTGTTCAACCTTATACCTGCTGTGTGTATAGCTCTATGCTTAGTCATTGAAGGTAGGGGTTTGTGTGTAAAAGAAAAATAAAAGGCAGTACCAGGAAAACAGAACATGCTTTCAGTGAACTATCAGAGATGTAGGATAATGTTCAAAACAATGTTGACTTGTAAAAATGAGACTACAGGTGCTAAAAGGGGAAGAGAAATGACTCAGCAGTGGGAGGGAAAATTCTCTGGTCATAACCTGGCATGACTTTTGCCCAATTTGTACCTTATACTTCCTTTATTATTTTTGTTTTATTCTATATTAATATCCTTTCTATGATTAAAATTTGATATTTTAAATTTTAAAATATGTGTTCATCATAGAAAATTTGAAAGGAAAGAAAAAGAAGGAATTAAAAACTATCCACAGTTCTATACCCAGATGTAGCCACAACTGACATTTGGTGTTTTTTTTCCATCTAGATACACACATTTTCACTTTACTGGGACCATTCTATTTTGAAACTTGCTTTTTTCCCATTTAATACTTTATCCTGAACTTTCCGCCATATAATCAAGTACTCTTATACATGTTTCTTAATGGCTATGTAATATTTTATCACAGAGTTGTACCATAATTTATTTAAAAAAACTCTCATTTTCTCTCTAAGATCTGACTCCCAGTCCCATATTCCAACTAAACTCAAAATTTAAATCTACCTTCAGGGCCCCAGAAGACAGCAAGACAGTAATAGATGATGTGTTCTCTTCCTCCCCAAGAACTTCAAAGAACTGCAAGAAGAGTAACTGCAGTGCTGTATTTCCACAGTGACTGAAGTGACAACTCAGCTCAAGGCTACTGCAGAGGTAGGACTGAGGCTGAGGTGGGGTGCTTGGGAGGCAGGAAGGTCTGGGAATGAAAGGATTTCCAATGGCCAGATAGAGAGCAGCATTCAACCCTTCTCCTACGGGCTTCTTTTAGCAAGCAAAAGAAACCAGCTCAACTCCCAGAATTGTTTTCAAAGCCAAGGCAAACGGCACATTTGAGAACTGAATTTGGCTCCATTTGTGCAAGAGAAGGTGGGTGGTTTCAGCTGCCTAGGAAACAGGCTTTGAATATGCGCTTCCCGGAATTCTTTATGCTTCTCTCCTGAAAAGGTTCCTAGTGTTCCTGATAAAGGATTCTTATTATTTGGCATTTGCAGGCAGCCTAGTTTTGGCAACAGTGGCACCATTCTTTATGTTAGTGAGCTCTTGTAAAGCCCTATGTCTCCTCAGAGCAAGGCCGAGGCCAACATCCTTCCTTCTCCCTGTCTCTGACTCCTTCCTCCTTGGGCCTCACTCCCACCTACCACCCTTTTGCATACTTTTATTTCTAATGTGAAAGCTGAAACTCTGGCACAGTTAGGTGAAGCTACACATGGAGCATCTGCTACAGTGTCTTCAGTGTTTCAGGATGCTGCTTGGAAGAGTAAATAGCATCTGTAGGATGTGGGTGCTGTATTGGAAGTGAAACAAACATCACCATTTTCAGCTGAATTTTGACCATGATGAAGGCATGACATAGACTATATGGTCACAAGCCTCTAACGCAATGCACTAAAAGAAACAAAAATAAGCCTTGGCCTTTCCTGGTCTAGATCAATGGTGTGGGAAACAAAGGTGACAGAAGGTCTAGAAAGAGCAGCTTTGGTCTTCATTCATTTGCCTATTCATTTAGTGGATCTTATGTGCTTAATTAATTAATTAGCAGGTCACCTATGAGACCTGCCCTCAGCACAAACTAGCCGAACATTTGACCAGACTGGGAAAGTTGAACTTCTGTAGGAAGGTTGGAACTATGTAACTTGCTGAGAAAGATGAGAAGGGGAGATAAAGTTGTGAGTCTAAGAGGATATTTATTCCAGGATAGGATTCTCACTGTAATCCTATTGGTTCAGCACGCTGGCAGTGGAAGGGGAGCCAAGGTAAGCAGTAATAGGAGTCCTGCCGAGTGAAACTTCTGTTTGGGGATTCCGTTACTATCACACACACACACACACACACACACACACACACACGCACACAGAGTTTCTGCATTCAAGAATCTTGAAATCTGTGGATACAAATCACAGATAGTTGAAAAAAATGTATGGTATGATACAAAACAACTAGACTTACCATGCTAAGTTCTGTAGGGATATAAGTGTTTCTTTCCTCAAGGATTTTTTGATCTTTGGAATAAAAGTATATTATTTTGAAATCTTTTGTACAGCAAGTGACCATACCCTAATTTATCCCTTCTTTGTATAAATCTTTTATACGTATTGAAATTCATTTGAAACAATTTTCTACTATAAAAGCTGTAAAAAATCCATGACCTAGAGTGTGACCTCTGTGGAAGAGGTAGGGGAGAAGACTTGAAAGACAGGCTGAGCTCTTATACAGATGACTTTAGAAGCTATGACTGTAGAACCAGATAAAGGTATGAAATAGATACAGATACAGTTAGCCATTTACATACCTATACAAAATATGTTCTTCTAGAGAAGAGGAATATGCAAAGAATTCCAATAGAGTCAAGTGATCCAAATATTAATTGAGTCGGTTGAGTGACAGATCCACCTGGGCTGGCAGAGGGAATATTTTCCCCCCTTAATCAGGCAATAAGGTTGATATAGATTATTAAATAATTAAATAAAGGATGTAAACAGAAATTTGGCAGTCTAGTTATGTAAAAAAATGGTTTTGATCTCCAATTGGCAGAGTGCATTTTAAATAGGACTCAGCGAGGCTTGCAAAGAAGCATTGCTCTGGATATGGGCAGTTCCAGAACTCACTCCTCAGTTGAAATCACTGTCAATAATCACTCTCTTTGAGTTGAGAGTTTTCTACAGTTTGCTTGTGAATCTCAGGACACTGAGGTAGTATTCCCGTTTCTTTTGTTGTGTCCTTTTGCTTTAAGAAAAATTTTACATGTATAGATACTGTTTTCCTTTTAATGTATTATCGTTATATGTATTTATATATGTACATATTTATATATTTTGTTACATAAATGTAAGATGTATGATATAATGTTTGATGTAAATATCCATGGTGAAATGATTATTATAGGTAAGCAATTAAACATAGTTTTTTTTTTTTTTTTTTGGTAGTAAGAGCACTTAAAATCCATTCTCTTGGCAAATCTTCCATATGTAATACAGTATTATTAACTGTAGTCCTCCTGCTATATGTTAGATCTCTAGACTTACTTTACACAATGACAAGTATGTGCCTCTTGACCTACATCTCCCCATTTCTTTCTTCTCCTCACCCCTGGCAACCACTGTTCTACTCTGTTTCTATGTATTTGACTTTTTTTTTCCTTCAGATTTCACAGTTAAGTGAGATCTGAAAAGGTAGGCTCTAGGGTCAAAGTCTTATTCTTCCTGTATCTGGCTTATTTCATGGAGTGTAATGCCAGTTACAACAACATGAGTGAACCTGGAGGATGAGATACTATTTTCTACCTATCAAGACAGGCAAAACTTTCTCAGTTTGACAATACACTGTGTTAGTAGGCTGGGGAAGCAGACATTTTTATACATCGCTGATGAAAATGTAAAATGGTACATTTATGGAGGTGACTTTGTTGATGCATTTACCCTTTGACCCTAGAGTCTACCTTGCAGATATGCCTGTTAACATTAAAAAATATGTGAACGTTTATTACAGTGTTATTTATATTGAAGATGTTTTTGTATTGCCTACATGTCCAAGTATAGGAGATTAGTTGAGTAACTATGGTACATTCACATAGGATAATGCTTTATAATTATAAAAACAGTGAGAAAGGTCTCTATGAATTGATATGGAGTGATTACCAAAAGATATTGTGAAGTTAAAAAAAGCAAAGTACACACACACACACACACACACACACACGTATATATATAAAGTATACATATATATATATACATACAAGAATATATATATGTTATATTGTTCTTTGTGTAAGAAAGAAGAAGAAATTTTTAAAACCTATGCATACAATTATCTTTACAAAAAGTCATATAGGGAGGATAAACCAGAAAATAATGAAGTTGGCTACCTACATAAGGTGTTGGAAGGGAAATGTGGAGGAAGGGACATGGAATAGAGTGGCATTTTCTAAGAACAACTTTCTGTACAGTTTTGTCTTTCTGACACATATGTACTACCTCTTTACAAAACGTATAATTAAATCAACAAAGGTGGGTGGAGAAAAGAACCTAGTGTTGAAAACCAATGAAAACATATGAACCCTAAGAGTTTTGAATGAATTGCATAACCACACAGAACGAAAAAAGGGAGCAAGCTGGCTAACTTAAAAACCTTAAGAACATGATATTTGACCATGTACCCTAAGTCTTAGGAGGAGGAGATCAGCAAACAAACCCTGAACTTTTTTTGAGTAGGTTTTCTTTTTGTGTTTGTATGAACAAGGAAATTGTGAAACTACTTTAGATGTATTAGAGGATGAAGCAAATACACATATCTTGTTGGGACCCAGGTATTCATTGTGGTGAATAGGCATTTATGAAATGGGGTAGGCAGTGATATTTATGATATTTGTAAGCTTTCGGAAATTTTGGCATAGTGGATTATCTAACTGTGGTAACTAGTCTCTAAGGAAAGTCATCCAATGAACCACACTTCTCAATCAATATTTATGATCTTGTTCAGTCCCCTCATTGAATTTCGACTGGTCTGTACTCAGGTCAGCCAATAGAAGTGGGTGGAAGTGGCTCTGTACCAGTTGTAGGCCTAACCTTTAAGAGGACTGATAGCTTCTTTTTCGCCATTGATACTCTCTCTCTCTCTCTCATTCTCTCTCTTTCTCATTCTGTCTCTCTCTCTCTCTCATTCTCTCTCTCGTTCTCTCTCCTTAAACTTTTATTTTAGATTCAGGGGGTACATGTGCAGGTTTGCTGCACAAGGGTATATTGTGTGGTGCTGAGGTTTGGGGTACAATTGAACTTGTCTTCCAAGTAGTGAACATAGTACCCATCAGGCAGTTTTTCAGCTCTTCCCCCCATTCTTCTCCCGCTTCTTGTAGTCCCCAGTGTCTACTGTGGAACTCTCACTTTTTAGAGCCATGTGGCATCATGTAAGTAGTCTGGCTGTCCTGCTGGAAAGTCCATGTGGAGATGCCACTTGGAGAGGGGACACTTGGGGCTGCCTGGTGAGAGAGAGGCCCAGCTGTCCCTGCACATTCAATCAATCCTCCAGGTGGTGCCAGCCCCAGGTCCTGCATGACTACAACTGAATGAGAACAGCCCAACCAAGCCCAATCAACCCACAGACTCTAAGAGGAAGTAAGATGATGGTTATTCTAAGCCACCAAATTCTGGGGCACTTTGTTTCATGGCAATAGATAGTTGAAACACCAATAGCTAAGACTTGTGATTCAAATTTAAACTGAATGATTGATTGAGATGTATGATTTTTTAATATGAAAAGTAGAAGGGAAATTAACTATGCATAGAAACAACATGGTAATGTAAGAGAATATAAGATTCACCATTGTTTTGAATATTATTTATTATATTCATAAAAGCTATCTAAATATTAGGTAAGATTCTATTAGATAATTAAGTACAAAGCAAATAAAATAGATTAAGTTGATTGATATATTTTAATATGTTCATGAGTATTTAATCAAAAAATTTCTGTCTTAAAAATGGTGCTAAAGTTTTCTAGATTCATAACTAGAATAACAAAGTTAGTAAGTTAAAGTAAAACACATAAGAAATACTAAATTTCTTAGCCAGGCATGGTGGCATGCACATTTAGTCTTAGCTACTCAGGAGGTTGAGATGGAAGGATTGCTTGAGCCCAAGAGTTCAAGGCTCCAGTGAGCTATAATCACAACACTGCATTTCAGCCTGCATGACAGAGTGAGATCCTATCTCTGAAGGAAAAAGAAAAAAATTAAAAGAATTAAAATATTTAAGAAAACAAAATTCGATTTTAAAATTATTATTTAGAAAATCAAATATTAACGAAAATCCCCAAAGTAATTATAGATTGTTGTGTATGTGTGTGTGTGCATGCATGTGCTACCTAAAAGCCTACTTTCAGGGATACCAAAATTATTTTGATAATATAGTTGAGGGCTTTTAAGTCCAGGAACTTGGATCTGATACATTTCCAGAATCTCTAGTTTTCATGCTTTGCCCTCATTGCTTCTTTTTTTCTCAGTGAGTACCTATGTGAGTACCTCACTTTTGCAGTGAGAATCCATGCAAGGAAATTATGGAACAGTCTTTTCTCCTTGGCTTCAGAAGCAGCTATACCTGGGTAAAATGTTTCATAGCTCCTTAGTTTCATGCCTTCAATCATGGTTTTGTTTTGTTTTGGTGGAGATGGGGTCTCACTATGTTGCCCAGGGTAGCCTTGAACTCCTGGCCTTAAGTGATCCTCTTGCCTCAGACTCCCTAAGTTTTGGGATTACAGGCATGAGCCACTGCACCTGGCCTAGCCATGCTTTCAATCTAGATTGTTTGTTTTAATAAAGAAGAAAATCAGGCCCAATAAAGGGATCTTGGTTGGGAGATCCATGCTGGCTGTCTTACCCTATGATAGGAGATTTAAGACTTGAAATTTATAGGTAAATTTCTAAAATAGTAACCATGACCCCAAAAAGGCTCATAATCTTGAAGCACACAGAGGGACAGAGTTCATTCTAGAATGCATTCCAGGACTTTCCTCCTCAGTTTGTTCTAGATTCTCCTACATGGTTGGTGGATGGCTAGAACATGGGCTTTTGTCCCTGCTTATACACCTGAGACAGTTTCAATACCTGTTTTCAGGAAAGGATTGTATCTCCTACTCATGTGACACCTTTGTGTTCCTAGAGCAGTGTCACTCCCACCAGTGATGATGTGGATTAGGGGAAGGCTAAGGCAGAATTGAGAGAACTCTAGGCCCAGAAACATGACAATGTGTTTGGCAGATAGGGTGTAGGACAAAAAAAGAGTCATTTCAGAAACCTGGCATCAGAATTCCAAAATTCCAAATTAGGGACCAGGTTTTCCATTATGGATTCTGTTTTTGAGGGTATGGAGATAGGGAATGAAAACTTTCTTAAATGAATGAAATCATGCTTGAAATCACATATACAGTCTTCTGGGCAGTCGATGAGAAATTATCAATCTTCATGCATTTTATGTTGACTTCTCACTGTGTAGACTCAGCCCCTGGACTAAACAGAGCCCAGGTAGCCAGCATGCACATAAAGCAGGCAGGGAAGCCCATCCTGGTTTGAATCCTCTGATTGGGTCATTTAGAACTCAGAGACAGTGTGAGAGGGGCCTGGGGTGCCCAGATGACACAGCCCTTGCAAACAAGTCAGGTTAATTAATGGAAAGGCCTAGCAGAGATTCTGCCAGCCAAGGAGGATGCTGCGAACATCTTTGTGGTTCTGCCAGTTTAGTAAAGAAGAGCAAGGAACTGCTCAGGATGAAGTGAAGCAGTGCCAAAAAGCCCACTGATTGCTCAGAGAGGTGGGCATGAGGGGGTGGGAGTTAGAGATGTGCAGAGAAAGAGAAAAAAAGGAGGAAGGAGGAGAAACAGGAAAAGGAAGGAGGAGGAAGGAAGTCTTATGTTAAGCTCTGTCAATATCTAAATTTAGTATCTATGTTTAGACAGCCAATAATTTATTTCCAGGCCTGTGAAATCACTTATTCTGCCCTACTGTCTATGTGAAATCTCATACACACTTCACAGAAACGGATTAGATCACTAAGGCTGGATTTTAACCCACGCTCCTTGGCACTGGCAGTGCTGGCATTTCTGTGTAGGAAGTACTCAGGGGTAGTAATTTAGTGGGAAGAGCGTGGCAAGCTAGAAGACTTGCATTGAAATCATGCTTGAATAGTGAGCATACTTTTTTTAAAAACTTACACTGTGTGCTTATTTGTGATGGGTTGAAAGGGATCTAATGTCTCCTCAATACTCCCCCAATCCTCCCTGGCACCTCTGCCTAGAATAGGCTGCTGCAGGCTGGGCGTGGTGGCTCACGCCTGTAATCCAAGCACTTTGGAGGCCAGGGTGGGCGGATCACCTGAGATCGGGAGTTCAAGACCAGCCTGACCAAAATGGTGAAACCCCGTCTTAAAAAAATAATAATAATAAATAAAAATAAATAAAAGAATAGGCTGCTGCAATTGCCATATTGTGACAACACTGTCTGTGTCCCCGGCCAAAGTGGCTGGCAAAACTGTGGCTAAGCTGACCACAGACTGGCAGTCAAGCAGACTTACCCAATGAAACCCCCATGGTCGGTGTAGATGTGTGTATTCTCATTTTATCTAATCACTTGGATACTTTATCCAAGCCAGCTTAACTTAAAGTCAGTTTTTCTCCTGGTTCTTTAATGATCTTTCCATGCCAGAAATGTGGGAACCTCAGCTTTCTATATGTTTCACTTACGTGATTTTAAAAGGCAGAACATTTGGGTTGTGTCTGAGACAGTGGGCAGTCTTCATTTACTGTCTCCATCCTTCTAGCATCCTGTTCTAAACTACCACCACGTGAAGTGTGGTTCTGGGACCAGCAGCATCAACATCACTTGGGAGCTTAGAAATGCAAATTCTTAGGCCCCACTCCAAACGTACTCAATCAGAATCTCTGAGTTTGGGGTCTAGAAGTCTGTGTTTTCACAAGTTTTCCAGGTGATTTTGTTGCTATCCTAAAGTTTAAGAAACACTGTTCTAAGGTACTTCATTTGCCATTTTGTATTTTTTTTTTCCTTTTCCTACTGATACTCTTAATTACTGACTAAAATTTATTTTTACATATGGAAGTAAAAATTAAATATTTTGCTCAAGCAAGGTAATTTGAGAGGTGCTGCAACATTTTACATGCCCAAAAGGCACGTCTGAAACATGATGTTGCCACTGTCTCTGTTCTCGTTAGTTTCTACATTGTGAATGAATGAATGAAAGAGAATCTTTAATATGCTTTAGACAGCAAGACCCAGGAGTAAAGAGGCTTGTGTTATTTAGCAGTTTGCTTCAGCCGCAATGCAAAGAGAAAACTAAAGTAATAGTGGAAATTGGCTGGGCTCCTGCCTGTAATCCCAACACTTTGGGAGGCTAAGGATCACCTGAGGTCAGGAGTTTGAGACCAGCCTGGGCAACGTGGCGAAACCCTATCTCTACTAAAAAACACAAAAATTAGCCAAGTATGGTGGCACACGTCTGTAATCCCAGCTACTTGGGAGGCTGAGGTAGGAGAATAGCTTGAACCTGGTGGGTATAGGTTGGAGTGAGCTGAGATCACGCCAGTGCACTCTAGCCTGGGCAACAGAAGGAGACTCTGTCTCAAACAACAACAGCAACAACAAAATAATGGAAATTGATTAGTCACATTAAAAGTTCATTTCACTTTCATTTTAAAGTCTAGATGACTGGCATTGCAGCTCTGCAATTATCAGGAACACAGGTCTCTTCAGTCTTGCTGCTCTGCCATCCTCAAACTGCATCTTCTATCTTGTGGTCCAACACGGCTGGCTGCTCCAGCTCCCACCATCACATCTGTATTTCAACCAGTAGGAGGAGAGTAAAGGGAAGGGAATCATACTTATCATTGTATGATTATCATGGAAGAGCTGCAGAAGAGGCATGCCCCAGGTACACTGGGTACTGTGTTGATCTTGAGTCTCCTTGCTGTTCCTCCTCTTTTTTATCCACTCCCTGAGACAGGGTGCGAGATCTCAGTTCACTCCACATACTCCCCGCCACCCCCGTTCAAGCAATTCTCCTGACTCAACCTCCCGAGTAGCTGGGACTATAGGAGCGTGCCACCATACTCAGCTAATTTTTGTATTTTTAGTTGGCCAAGATGGTCTCGATCCTTGACCTTGTGATCCACCTACCTTGGACTCCCAAAGTGCTGGGATCACAGGCAGGAGCCACCACACCCAGCCCGTTCCTCCTCTTTCTTTCGCTCCTCTTGTTTCGTTCGAGGACTGATCTTGCAGGTTACATCTCTCAGATTCCCCTGTCAGTGACCTTACCTGGATTCAGCCAATGGGAAAAAGGAAGAAGCTGAAGTGTTTCTTCCTATCTGCTTGTCTCATGCAGTGGCTGCAGTGATGACTGTATTTTATGGCTCCACTCGGCTGGCTATGAGTTCTAGTAATACTGACTTCCTTCTGTCCAGTTCATGGTGGTAGTAGCTTCTTGCTGGCTATTAATCTCTAGGTTGATTCACCATGCTGTTTGGGTTTAACTCTTCCATCACCTGGAATCAATTCCTTATATTAACACCCCCTCCCCCACAACAAGTTGTAAGTAGTTAAAGCAGGCAGACACTGGCTGACACAGGAGGGAGTAGTCTATCTACGGAGAATTCATAGAGGAAATCATGTTTGTAATAGATCTTCAAGCTTCGCTGACTGATTTCCATTGATTAATTCCAGCGTGGCCATTCTGGACTCTGGTCTAGAGAAGATACAGAGGAGAAATGCTTTGGAGCTCTGATCACTCAGCTAGGATTAGCAGAACCTAGGACTGTGGGTTACAACTGCTTCTAATGCAGGGTTTCTCAGCCTCAATACTATTGACATTTTGGGCCAGAAACGTCTTTGATTAGGTCCTGTCTTGTGGACTGTAGGATGTTTAGCTGCATCTCTGGCTTCTGTTCATTAGGTGCCAATAGAATGCCACCATCCTGCCTAAGTTACGACAACCAGAAATGTCTCTAGACATTATCAAATGCCCTGGCTTTGGGAGTTGTAAAATGTCCCATGTTGACAACCATTCTTCAAGCTTTGCTGATGGCTCAGCATCTAAGTTCCACACAGGAGAATCCTTTGATTCTAAAGGTCAGAAAGGCACCACCTTCCAAAAAGAGCAGCTGCGAGTCTGCCCTCTCCTTCATCTCTACTTCCCTCAAAGTGCCTCCATTTTTGATAAACACTGTCTACTAGAGAACAATGATCCCATAGTCTGGAAGGGAGTGTCAGGGCCAAGCCATTGCCTTCCTGCCAGGAACCAGTGACACAGAAAATTGGGGATCATCAACCATTACAATACTATAATTCTCTTTGGACTTTTGAGATAAAAGTTGCAGAGCTCTGAAGGATGTTTACTTTTAGCCTTCATGATAAACCATTTTTTTTTTTTTCATAAGACAAATTTTCTGCCTCTTACCACCTCAATACACACACCTATCCTGGTCTATTGAACAAAAAAGGAACAAAATTAGTAATCCTCTTTGAGAATAACAACATGCCTACCACTATTACCATTTCATCAAGAGCTGCCTATGACAAGCCAGATGTTTTGTATGCATTTCAATATATCTGTTAATCTTCACAATAAGCTTGCAATGTAAATATGTTTTTCTTGGTTTTATAGCTAAAGAACCTACTTGCCTAAGGAAACACAGTGTCAATAAAAGGCATCAAAATTTTCTTTATCTGTTTAAAATAATGGCCATACCTTATGCTTGCATTGTGTTTTATGAGTGTGTAACTATTGTTTTTCATATATTATCTAAGTTATACTTATAGCTTAAGTACTATGGAAATTCAGAGGAGCTATAAAATATATGAGGTAGATAGATCAAGTTCCATAAAGAACTGGGGTGATCGGAGGGAGTTTCCTAAAAAGAATAAGCTGGTCCCTGAAACTGATGTGGATCTGAATAGTTATTGCTAGTGGCGTTGGTGGAGGTGGTAGTGGAGGGTTCATTTTAGATATAAAAGATGAGCAAAGACCCAGAGTTAGCAATAAAGGGAGAAAAGACCAAGAGTTAAGAATAAACGGATGTGCAGGGTAAACAATGGAATAGGCTTTCGCAGCAGGAGCTCATGATTCATGACGGCAGGGAGAGAGATGGGATGGGGATGTCTAGGGGATCAGGGTATATGGAGCCTAGAGATCCAGATGAGGGAGTTTGGATATTATGAAACAGCCATTGAGAGATGATTGAAGTTTGTAAGCAGAAATGAACATTTTACATCCTTCTCAGGTGTCACCTCCTTGGAGAAGCTTTATCTACCCCCTCCCTTGTGCTCTGCTTTGGGTGTCAGACTTCCATGATGCCCTGGTCATGGCCCTATAAGACTGTAAGTTCTTGGAGGACAGAGCTCTGATTTACCATCTTTGTGTCCCCAAGGCTTGGCACATAGTAGGCCCTTGGTAAATAGACTGAGTGATGAATAAATGGGCCCTGACAGGAAACCATATCCTCCTCTTGACTTCTCAGGGCCAATTGAGGATGGATTTCAGAGAGCATAAGACACTGAACATGTGAAAACACAGGTTGTGAGTGCAGAAAGGTACACAGGTGGAATCTTAGTGCTTTCTTAAAGAAATTCCCTTAAGAACGGCATAGCTGGAGGGTAGATGAACTGAGAAATTTTCAGGTTGTTGAGAACAAGGAAATGTAGTCGAGAATCACCAAGTTCATCAAAATGTATTTGAAAAGCGTAACCATCTTCACTCATCTCGAAACATGGCATGTTTCAGACGTCATGAGACAATTAGTCATTGCTGCTACTTCAACTAATGTCCACTGCTTTTCCATAGGAATAGTCTTTAAATAAAATAAGACTATTTTATTTAAGAATAAAATTTTATTTAAGAATACTATTTAAGAATAAAATAGTCTTATTCTTAATCTAAAACACCAAAAAATATTCTTCCAGAAGCTTTCCTCTTCCTGCATCTTCCCCCACCCCCACCCATTCACATTGGCATGTGGACATGTTCTCACCAAGTGAGTCAGTCAGATAGGAACATTAGTTTATTTGAGCAGATGTCACTTTAAAAAACAACATTGCACCGTGGCACAAAGCTTACAAATAATGTCTGTCATGTAGCAGTGGTGCTAACATAAAGAAAAGGGGTAATTTTGGTGAATTCAAAGAAGATAGGATTACTATAATTATGGGAAACTGCTTCTAAATAATCCCAGAAAGAAGAAAGACTGTTTTGTCTCATATTGAGATAGGGGAAGGAGGAGGGAGGAAGCCTGGCAAGGAGGCAGGCAGTCAGAGGGGAGGAGGTGGAGATGGCAGTGTTTAGTGGTACATTCATGTGGCTGACTTAGCCTGTCTTGAGCAGAACACTTCCCCCTAAAAGTACCCAAGATCTCTGAAGGTCACTGGGGAGAGAAATCCAAAGGTTTGCTCAGAATAAACCAAAACTCTCCCTCCTCACAGATTGTCTAAATTTAATTCATCTTTCAAATCCCTGCTCAAATCCTTTGCTCCCATGAAACCATCCATTTCAATCTAGCTTATAGGACCCTTTACCTCTTGAATGTGGGCAGTGAATCATACAGCAATTAGGGTGAGTTTTGTGACTTTAGTATTAAACTATCTTTTATTGTTATTTCCTTTTTCATGTGTTCATACACTGATTCCCTAATAAGATTGACATCTCCCTGAGTGGAGGCATGGTTGCATATATCACTCTGGGGTCTGGCACAGTGCCTTACATAAAGTAGGCCCTTAATGCATGTTTGTTGGTTGATTGATTTCGTATTAATATGAATGGTTGCCAGCTTTGTAAAGGTACAAAGAGGAACTGGTACCATGTCCACCTATGTGACAGGCATCTGATGAATTAAAAAGAGGAAGGAAACCAACCTCCATCAGGCACCCATGAACCAGGTCCTTCACTGGGATTAGATGATCTTCATTTATTTATTTAAAAGAGAGGTCACCAATCCCCATCTGCTAGGGACAGGGCTGCACAGCAGTAGGTGAGCGGCAGGCAAGTGAACCAAGCTTCATCTGTATTTATAGCTGCTCCCCATGGTTCGCATTATTGCATGAACTCCACTTTCTATTAGATCAATGGCAACATTAGATTCTCATAGAAATGTGGACCTTATTATGAACTGCACGTGCAAGGGATCCAGGTTGCATCCACCTTATGAGAACCTAATACTTGATAATCTGTCACTGTCTTCCATCACACTCAGACAGGACCTTCTAGTTGCAGGAAAACAAGCTCAGGGCTCCCACTGAGTCTGCATTATGGTGAGATGTATAATCATTTCATTGTATATTGCAGTGTAATAATAAAAGTAAACTGTACAATAAAAAGTAATGGGCTTGAATCATCCCAAAATCATTCCCCCTGACCCCATCTGTGGAAAAATTTTCTTACACATAACTGGTCCTGATGCCAAGAAGGTTGGGGATCGCTGATTTAAAACACCAAGAAAGAGCTATCCTAATTAAATATAAACAAATAGACATTCAGAAAAATTAAAAATGGTCTTTCCAAGCCCACAAAACTCTTAAGTGACAGAAGCCAAAATGCACTGTTAGATTAGTCTGATTCCAAAGTTTCAGATATGCTTTAATACCGCCAATATCCTCCCGTTTCATTTGGCTGATATCAAAGTGTGGCAGTTTTATCCTAGTAGCTTGAGACTTTTGACACCTGTTGAATTAAAAATACTCATAGGGAACTCCCAGATTCATTAAACAAGTTAAACTTGACACCCTAACATCGCAATTAAAAGAACTAGAGAAGCAAGAGCAAACAAATTCAAAAGTTAGCAGAAGACAAGAAATAACTAAGATCAGAGAAGAACTGAAGGAGATGGAGACATGAAAAACCCTTCAAAAAAAAAATCAATGAATCCAGGAGCTGATTTTTGGAAAAAAGATTAACTAAATAGATAAACTGCTAGCTAGACTAATAAATTATAAAAAAGAGAAGAATCAAATAGACACAACAAAAATGATAAAGGGAATATCATCACTGATCCCACAGAAATACAAACTACCAACAGAGAATACTATAAACACCTCTATGCAAATAAACTAGAAAATCTACCAAACACCGCATGTTCTCACTCATAAGTGGGTGTTGAACAATAAGAACACATGGATACAGGGAGGGGAGCATCACACACCAGGGCCTGTAGGAGGGTGGGGTCTGGGGGAGGGATAACAGGGGGTAGGGGGATTGAGGAGGGCTAACACTAGGAGAAATACCTAATGTAGATGACAGGGGGATGGATGCAGCAAACCACCATGGCACATGTACACTTATGTAACAAACCTGCATGTTATGCACATGAACCCCAGAACTTAAAGTATAATAATAATAATAAAAGATAGGGAAAAAAGCAGGATACAGAAGAGGGAATATTAAATCTTTAAGACAGGGAAGAAAATAAGAATACGTTCATTCTTTGATATTTATATTTACAAAAAGAAGACTGGACATATACAAGAAACTAAAGTAATTGATTACAAGTATAGATCCAGATTTTGGTTGCTTGAAATTCATAGAATTTGGGGAATCTACTTTAAGAAATAAAACACAAAATTAGGTGAAAGAAAGAAAGAAAGAGAAAAGAAAAGAAAGAAAATCTAGAATAGATAAATTCCTGGACACATAATACCCTCCAAAACTAAACCAGGAAGAAGTCAAATCCCTGAATAGACAAACAAGTTCTGAATGAGGCAGTAATTAATAGCCTACTAACCAGAAAAAGCCCTGGACCAGATGGATTCACAGCTGAATTCTACAAAGGTACAAAGAGGAACTGGTACCATTGCTTCTGAAACTATTCCAAACAATAGAAAAAGAGGGACTCTTCTCTAACTCATTTTATAAGGCCAGTGTCATCCTGATACCAAAACCTGACAGAGACAAAACAAAAAAAGAAAATTTCAGGCTAATATGGCTGACGAAAATTGATGCAAAAAATTCTCAATAAAATACTGGCAAAATAAATCCAGTAGCACATCAAAAAGGTTACACACCATGATCAAGTCAGTTCCATCCCTGGGATGCAAGGCTGGTTCATCATATGCAAATCAATAAACATAATCCATCACATAAATAGGACCAAAGACAAAAACCACATGATTACCTCAATCGATGCAGGAAGGCCTTTGATAAAATTCAACACCCCTTCATGCTAAAAACTCTCAATAAACTAAGAATTGATGGAATATATCTCAAAATAATAAGAGCCATTTATGACAGTCCCACAGTCAATATCATACTGAATGAATGGGCAAAAGTGGGAAGCATTCCTGTCGAAAACCAGCACAAGACCAGGATGTCCTCTATCACCACTCCTATTCAACATAGTATTGGAAGTTCTGGCCAAGGCAGTTAGGCAAGATAAAGAAAGAAAGGGTATTCAAATAGGAAAAGAGGAAGTCAAATTGTCTCTGTTTGCAGATGACATGATTATATATTTAGAAAACCCCATTGTCTCAGCCCGGAATCTCCTTAAGCTGATGAGCAACTTCAGCAGTCCTAGGATACAAAATTAATGTGCAAAAATCACAAACATTCCTATACACCAATAACAGAGATCCAAATCATGAGTGAACTCCCATTCACAATTGCTACAAAGATAATAAAATACCCTAGGAATACAACTCACAATGGATGTGAAGAACCTCTTTAAGGAGAACTATAAACCACAACTCAAGGAAATAAGAGAAGACACAAATAGAAAAACATTCCATGCTCATGGATAGGAAGACTCAATATCATGAAAATGGCCATACTGCACAAAGTAATTCATACATTCAATGCTATTCCCATCAAGCTACTATTGACTTTCTTCACAAAATTAGAAAAAACTACTTTAAATTTCATGTGGAGCCAAAAAAGAGCCCATATAGGCAAGATAATCCTAAGCAAAAAAAAAACAAAAACAAAACTGGAGGCATCACACTACCTGACCTCAAACTATACTAGAAGTCTACAGTAACTAAAACAGCATAGTACTGGTACCGAAACAGATATATAGACCAATGGAACAGAACAGAGGCCTCAGAAGCAATGCCATCTGATCTTTGACAAACCTGACAAAAGCAATAGGGAAAGGATTCCCTATTTAATAAATGGTGTTGGAAAAACTGGCTAGCCATCTGCAGAAAACTGAAACTGGATCCCTTCCTTATATCATATACAAAAATTAACTCAAGATGGATTAAAGACTTAAACGTAAGACCTAAAACTATAAAACTCTAGAAGAAAACCTAGGCAATACTATTCAGGACACAGGCATGGGCAAAGACTTCATGACTAAAACACCAAAAGCAATAGCAACAAAAGTCACAATTGACAAATGGAATCTAATTAAGCTAAAGAACTTCTGCACAGCAAAAGAAACTGTCATCATAATGAACAGGCATCCTACAGAATGGGAGAAAATGTTTGCAATCTATCCATCTGACAAAGGGCTAATATCCAGAATCTACAAGGAACTTTAGCAAACTTACATGAAAAAAAAGTGGGCAAAGGACACAAACAGACTCTTCTCAAAAGAAGACATTTATGTGGCCAAGAAACATATGAAAAAAGTTCATCATCACTGATCATTAGAGAAATGCAAAACCACAATGAGATACCATTTCATGACAGTTAGAATGGCAGTCATTTAGAAGTCAGGAAAGAACAGATGCTGGAGAGGATGTGGAGAAATAGGAATGCTTTTACACTGTTGGTGGGAGTGTAAATTAGTTCAACCATTGTGGAAGACAGTGTGGTGATTCCTCAGGGATATAGAACCAGAAATACCATTTGACCCAGCAATCCCATTACTGGGTTTATATCCAAAGGGTTATAAGTCATTCTACTATAAAGACACATATACGTGTATGTTTATTTGTAGCACTGTTCACAACAACAAAGACTTGGAACCAACCCAAATGCCCATCAATATTAGACTGGATAAAGAAAATGTGACACATATACACCATAGAATACTACGAAGCCATAAAAAGCGATGAGTTAATGTCCTTTGCAGGGACATGGAGGAAGCTGGAAACCATCATTCTCAGCAAAGTAACACAGGAACGGAAAACCAAACACTGCATGTTCTCACTTATAAGTGGGAATTGAACAAAGAGAACACATGGACACAGGGAGGGGAACATTACACACTGGGATCTTTCAGGGGCTGGGGGGCAAGAAGAGGGATAGCACTAGGAGAAATACCTAATGTAGATGACGGGTTGATAGGTGCAACCTACATGTTCTGCACATGTATCCCAAACTTAATGTATAATAGTAAAAAAAATACACTTTTACTGTACAGTGTGGTAGGCAGAATAATGGCCCCCTAAAATGCCCTCTCCTATCTCCCAGACCCTGTGAACATGATCTGTTACATGGCTAAGAGCAATTAAGGCTGCAGATGAAATTAAGTTTTTTAAATGGCTGCCTTAAAATAAGGAGTTTATCTTGGGTTATCTGGATGGGCCCAATATAGTTGTGAGGGTTCTTAAGTGATGGAAGAGTGGAGTAGAAACATCCAAGTAAGAGATTCAATGTAAGGATAACTTGATGTACCACTGCAGGTTATGAAGACAGAGAAAGGGGTCCTGAGCCAATGAGTGCGGGCAGCCTTGAGGAACTGGAAAAGGCAAAGTTGCACTTGTCCTTCCGATGCCTTGATTTTAGCCCAGTGAGACCTGCATCAGTCTTCTGACATGCAGAACTATAAGATAAAGTCATGTTGTTTTCAGCCTCTTGTTACTATAGCAGTAGGAAGCCAATACATGAAGCAATAAATAATGTCTTCTACAAACATTCAGGATTTGAAAATGGGTTTGAAGGATTTGAGGAAGAGGTTAGAGATCCTCTGAACTTAGACAACAGAGTAGAGGGAAAGAAAAAGACACACACACACACACACACACACACACACACACACACACACCTTTAACACCTAAATTTTAATCTATCTGCATTAAATAAACTATTGAATAACCACTATTAGAGGTCATCTAATCCAGTTCCCTTCAACAGGTAATAAGATGAAATTGTGACCAAAAGAGATAATAAGTGATAAAATCCCAAATCCTAGGTCTCCTGAGTCCCCTCAGACTCATGTTTTCTACTGAACCATACCATTTCTAAGTGTAATAAGCATGTCAGTGAAAGTTATGAAAACACCATGACCACTTATACTGTGTCCTTTCCTCCTCCTTCCCTCTGCTTAGATTCCATTTTTTGTTAATTAATCAGGTCCATCATCATTTTCAACCAATGTGGGTGGGAAATCAGATGTTTTAATGTCTGTCTCAGAGCAACAATGCCAAACTGATGCAAGATGATGACTAGGAGAAATGCTGGTATTAGTAGAATTTTTAAAAAATGAAAAAAACAAGTTTTTCATTAGTTGGGAAAATGTTATGAAAATTGTTATATTCATACTATGAAAATTAGTACATCAATTAAAAATAACAAATTAGCTTTATATATATTGACATGGAAAAGCATCTCCAATACATTACATGAGAATATCAAATCACAGTATATGATGCATAGAGTTATATTTTTGGTCAAATATATAGAAAATATGTGGAAAGATACAAGTTATTTTTATTGGTAATGCGTAGAATGGGATTATGAGGAAGGTGAAGGGCACTTTTGCTTTTTCACATTAGGAATTTTTGTTTGAAGTTTTTGTGAGAAGCAAATCTTCCTTTAGTAATTTAAATGGCATTAACAGAGAAGTGAGTTGGCTTGGGCCATGGTCAAAATGGATAAAAGGTGACCAAATATTCAGCACCAGAGTCTCAGCCTTGGTGATCTTCATCACAGACCCCTCCCAGGTCACCTTCCCCTCTTTGGTATCTGAGTCAACTCTTCTTTACAGAGGACTGATCTTTATTAAACCCTTAATCTCACCCCCCTTTCCTTTCCTCCTGTCTCCTCATGCACTGTCTGGTAAATGATGTCTGGTTCCAAGACCCAGGTTCAAGCGGCCCAGCCAAGATTTCTAGGTACTTTCATTGTCTTCACAAGGCTTCTTCCCTGATACTCAGACTCACTCTGCATGGTGCATCAGGGAAGATACACAGGGCCTTATGACCGTTGCCTATGGCCTTCCGCGTTAGCCCCACCCACAAACTTGGACCATCACTGATGTTCTCCTCCTTACCCTTGAAGACTAACCTGCTGGTTAGGTCCCTGCATCTACCCTAGCTTATGCCAGTCCCTTCTTTGGGGTTAGCCAGCTCCCATAGCACCAGCTTGAGGCTCGCCTCTATGCATGGACACATCTTCTGCTTAGATTACCACCACCTGTCCTGACTTCTTCCTGTGGCTCTGCCTTGCTTGCAACCTGGAATGCTCTGATGTGGTTAGTTTCTGGAATTTAACTAATGACATTACTGTACCCTCTTTGCTTTCTGTGCCTGGACCTCCAACTACTTTTCCCATAGTGACTTTTTATAAGGTCGATCTCTACTCTAAGATTTTTCTTATTCCATCCTCATAATATTTCTTCTTGGTAGTCCTGGACTATTGAGTGATCCATAAGTCCAAATTGTCCCATCAGACAAAATTTGAATAGATAGTTTTTTACTCTAGGAGAAGAGGGTAGATCCAAAATGGGCATCGAAAAAAATGCACAAAGTGCTACAGAGAAGATTTACATACAAGGATGTTAATCACAGCATTTATTTAAAGTAGGAAGAAACTAGGACAAAAACAAAGAGGCTGGGTGCAATGGTTCATGCCTATAATCAGATGACACTGCTGCACTCCAGCCTGAGGGACAGAGTGAGACTCAGTCTCAAAACAAACAAACAAAAACCAAAGCAAAACCCAAAGACCGAGCCAAAGAGGAATGGTTAAAATTATGGTACACTTATTCACGTAAACTGTTAGTCACTAAAAACTGTATCTTGAGAGCATGCTTTTGAAATTATTTTTCATATTTTCTAAAATCTATATGTGTACCTATGTATCAACTATCTATCTATCCTAGTTGTACATATGTGGGGATACATGTGATATTCTGATATATTTATACAATGTGTAATTATTAAGCCAGGGAAATTGAGATATCCAATCACCTTACAACAAAAGCCACATTTTGCAGTCCATGTAGTAATAAAATGGAGCTCCTCCATGCCATGGGAGATGCTGCTTCCACTTAGACTGAGAAACCATTGGGATACTCTTCTCAGTTTCCACAGTGTCCTTTCCTTGTTTTGTCTCATTTTCTAAAGATTGACACATTCCTGCTCAGCAAATTTCCAATGGTATGTTGGCTATCTTTGAGGGTAACAGGCAGCATGGTGTAGAGACAAAAAAGAGATCACTTAGATCTACACTCAAATTCTAGCTCTGCCATTTGCAAAGTATATGAGCTCAGTTCCCTCTTTCTATTAAAGACAAATGAAATAACAATATTTACCTTGCAGGATTGTTATGGGGATTACTTACTGTGAGATAATGCATATGGAAGAGGCTAGCATATAGTTGGTACTCAGTGGATATTGGTTTATTTTTTTCCTCCAGATGGGCTGTGGGCTGGTTGGTCTCTAGATGAACTGATGTTTATAGGATGGCAGTATCTGTGCCATCTGTAGTAATTTAGTACTGATTAGGAACTCAAAATGAAAGACAAAAATGTATGGCACAGATTTAGCTTCAGATTTTTGATATCCCAGATTTGTTCTTTTTCAGAATTTAGAAAATAAATCACTTTTGTTCAAATCTATATAAAATTTTTAATAAATAAAAACCCAAAATATTTAATTTAGGTGGCAGCTGAGAAGAAAAATGTCTTCCTTTTAGGATTAATGTTGCTTTATTTTACTGAATTTTTCATTCATATTACTCTTTGGTTTAAATCTCTTCTTTATTACACACACACAACACACATACACACACATTAATCTTAGGGTGCAAAAGCAAAACAAGCTTTCTTATTGATATGTGCAATGATCTCAAAACCAAAAGGAGCAACTGTCTTTGATAAAGAAAAGTCTGTATATATTTTCCTCCTACTGTGTTAAGAGATGAACCAGACAGAACCTTGTTGCTTGGGACTTCAGTAGGAGAAATGATCAGATGGCAGGTGTCAGGGTAGCTTAGATGTCATTAGTGCCCAGTACCTGAAAATAGACAACACCCCTCTGACAGGGAAGTCAGATCAGCACCATTAAAACAGTGGTTCCAGTTATGCTGCTAATCCTATGTCCTTAGGCAAATCATATCAGCTTTTGAAGCTTCAGTTTTCCCATCCATAAAATTAGGCATTTGGTGTAAATGAACTCTAGGTTCTCTTCCAGCTCTGAAATTCCGTGGTTCCTTGGTTACAAAAGTGGTAATGCAACAAGAGTCAACAATGGAGGCCAGGGGAGCTAGCCCAAGAATATTGATGTATGCACTTAAAGTGAATCTGAAAAGCAAAGAAAAGTATTCTCTGGAAACTGACAGTGGGTAAATTCAGGGATGAGGGGAAATATTGGTCCAAACAGAACAATGTGTAATTGGTAAGGGGGATATTTTATCATGATCTGTGTTCTAATTTTTACTGTCTATACTTGATTCTCCCACTGCTGTTATAGAACACCAAAACCTGACGGGTTGCATTTCTGGGTAAGCCATAGACGTGCTGGTAAAGGTAACATGCCATGGAGTGACAAGTGTGGGAGCCACATAGGGTGACTGGAAAGAAGCATGATTTGATCTAGGTTGGGGGAGTTACTGCGAACAGTATCCTTACTGTATTCTACTAACAGAAAAGTCAGGAAAGATAATTTTCAGAACATGGAGCCACTGTTGTAGGTCTTTTTTTTTTTTTTTTTTTTTTTTTTTTTTTTTTTAGAGAAAGATAGGAGACACTGGAGAGAATCATAAACACAAGAATTATATGACATTGTCATAGTACCCATGGCAATGGCAATTTGGCTAAGTTGTTTCTTTTATGTTCTCTCTCTCATTTTAACCAAGAATGAGATGATACCTTCAATAGGGATCTTCCATTTTCTTCACATGACTCATTTGGTTTTCACTTGGCTCTGATTATTAGGAAATTATTTCTTTGGTGCCTGAAAGATGAATCTCTAAAGCATCTAATCTCTGCTCCCTGCTTTATTTCCATAGCTACCGAGAACTCTGAAGACAGCTGGTGTGTACATTTGGAATCTTCTTTTCTTCATATGTAATGTTTGTTTCACCCTAATAGTCTAATATCCAAACTTTTCACTCTCCTTTAATCAGAGGTTGCGTTAGCTAAGGCTGGCCTTCTGTGGCAGTCCTAGGTCCCCTCAGTTCTGTCTTCATTTGTATATTTGCCTGAGGTTCTCTGTTACCGTTGTGTTTCCTTGTTGGATTCTTTCATCACATAATCAGGAATTCATTTCTGGAGGGATGCAGGTTTCAGTCTACAAAGGCCCACATCTGGATCTGCAAGGTAGCTACTCTAGCAGAGCTAATGAGAGCTAAGCACTATCTCCATTGTTTCTAGCTTGAGTATGCTGGTTGGCCACAGGTTTCTTTTTGAAAAGTCTAGAGACACTTGCAGCTTTGGTACCACCAAGAAGCTGCTTACAATCCCATAATGCTTATTCTTTAACATTTCCACAAACTAATTTGGCAGCACAATCTCATAAGACAACCACTTCAGATATCTGATGTAGCATTAGATCTGGGGGAAAAAAATCAGAATGCCTTCTTAAAGGCAAATTTGTCAAGGTATTGCTCAATATATTGAGCAGCTTAATATAGTAGGAGGAGAGTGGATTTGGAATCATAAGGAACTGAGTTCAAATTGTAACTCTGCCATTTACTATCTGAGTGGCCTTGGGCTTTGGGAAAATTAAATTAGATAATAATGACCACATGTATGGTACAGTTTACAATAATACCTCGTAGTTCCACAATAATTGATATTATCCTAATCCTTTTCTTGGGAACAAATCCTACATCATATTTCCTGGGATTACCTGGCAACTTCAAAGCAGCATGCTTTCTTACCTTCATTTAAACTATAATTTTCTGGCTAAGAAATATGTCCTGTTATCCAGGACACCTGCCTCTTTGCTGATTTCCCTATCAGCATAATTATTGACCTTGAACCCTTGAGAGTGATTTTTCTTCCCTGCGTACACATTCTCAGTCAGGCTGCCTCACTGCACACATCACCTGTGCTCCTGCAATTTATCACCTGTCATTCTTGTGACTTTGAATTGGCTCTAGCGAAATAAACAGAAGGTTTCTAGGCATCTAGCCAAGGCTGAGTGAGCATTTCTAATCGGGGCTATGCTGGCGCCACTGAACTCTCCAAGTTCTTGCAAACTAAGGAAAGCAAGTCAATGCTACTTTCTGATAAAGTTGAAGACCTGGAAGAGAGCCCCCCCAAAAATCAAAATAGATTTTTGTTTTTGTTCAATATATTTATGGTCATAAAGGATTTATTGTTTTATATATGTAGTGTCATGCGTCTTGTGTTGTGGCACCTTATGGGTGTTTTGTTTAATATGTCTAAATATGCAGTATTGCTAATATAGAGAAATTAAACTAGCCAAAAATGAGGTTTGACATCTGCAAAATCTGATATCCAGCATGGTCTGAGAGTCATAGTATGTAGGAAGAGAGCACTCAATTATCCTCTCACATGATATTGGACTCAATTCCAGCTCTTCTCTGTCAGATGGGATAATGGGATGCAGTGAGACAGAGGCAAGAACTAGGTCCCTGAGTTCAAATCCTGACTCTGCTGTATGACTTTGAATAAGTATTAGAATCTTTCTGGGTCTCAGTTGCCTCGTCTGTAAAATAGGATTAATAGTACAGCTGATGTCAAAGGTGGCTGTGAGAATTAAATGCAATAATATATGTAAGACACTTTGAATAGTGCCTGGTGCATGTTCAAATTTATGTCTAAGATTGTCATTGTGGTCAAATCCCTGATAAAATACCCAAAGCCTAGAAATAATCATCAGGTTCTATTCCACAATTGAATTACTATAATTGCTGAACAATTATATCTTATTTGCATTAGTTAATTTAACAAGTAGTATTGATAATTTAGGATGTTCCAGGCACTCTTCTAGGTGAACAAAGGCAAATAATTCCTGCTAGGTTACTGCTTGAAGGACTCAAAATCTGTCTCCTTGTAAATTTCACCTGCTGATTTTAGCTTTGCCATGGACATGTGGAATAAATTTGCTCCCTTTGCTGCATGGCAGCAGCCCTTTAATCTGAGAATAATTAGAGCTCTTCTTTAGCTTTGCCTTCTCTAATTAAACAGGTGCAATTCTTTCAACTGCTCCAGATATGGCAGATGATTTCTAGCTGCGTTCCTGGGCTCTCTCGGGAGCCAGGACAGGAAGGCTGAGCTATGTGGGACTTTAACCAGGGCAACACTGGGGCTCTAAGTCCTGTCCCTGGCAGTTGCCCAAGTTTTGCATGACTTCACTCTTGACTTTCTTGCTCCTGCTCTGGAATTAGCATTTTCACTTTATACCTTGCATCAGACTTTAGATCAAATCTGTTCTCTGGCTCTTTCTGCTCCTGCTTGCTTTTGAATGCCATTCCACTGCTGGGACCCTACTTAGACTAGATCCTAACTCTCCAATGAGTCCCCACCAAGTCCCTAACCTAGAGAAGTTTTAAATCACTGTACGTTTTCATTTGCTATTAATGCTTTGTTTTAGTTGTCCTAAATTCCTTGAATTCTGAGCTAGAATTGCTCGTAATAAGCAAGGGAACAACAACAACAAAAAAAACGGCCCATATGAATCCAAGGTGCCCTTGATTGTAATATGTACCAATATTCTGTATACCTCCCCCCTAACCCCAGGCCTTCTTGTCACTCAGAATTTTTATTTATTCCTGTTGAACTCTTCTAAATTTAGTTAGCAATATTATTTTATCTGTGTTACTCTTGTACATAAACAGTAACAAAGTCCCATCAGGTTTCAAAAACTTATTCTTTAGCTATTCACCTTTACATATTCATAAGATGCTTGAAGGGTCAGCATACTTGGATGGTTCAGTATAACTCCTGGACTTCTAACTTATCTCAGCCTTTCATAAACTCAGAGGTCATCCTTCAATATTCTCTGCAAGCATAGTAACATCTCTGAGAAACATTTTATCCATGGGCATTGGCAGTGTCACTAGTAGTTAATGAAGTTTCAGTTTTAGGGCTTCTCACTAGCACAGACCGTTCCTTTCAGTGTATGGATAATGATAATGCAGAATTTTGTCATATGGAAAGGTAAAGATATGCAGTCACAAAATCTTGGAAAAATCATGAAAAAGCCATGTCAAGCATCTTATTTATGAAAACATTTGTCTTTCTTTTTTTTTTTTTTTAGATGGAGTCTCACTCTTTTACTCAGGTTGGAGTGCAGTGGCGCAATCTGGGCTCACTGCAACTTCTGCCTCCCAAGTGCAAATGAGTCTCCTGCTTCAGCCTCTCAAGTAGCTGGAATTACAGGTGTCTGCCACCATGCCCAGCTAATTTTTTGTATTTTTAATAGAGACAGGGTTTCACTATGTTGGTCAGGCTGGTCTCGAACTCCTGACCTCATGATCTGCCCGTCTCGGCCTCCCAAAGTGCTAGGTTTACAGGTGTGAGTCACCATGCCCGGTCTCATCTTTTTTTTTTTTTTAAATATTTGTCAAGTTCTTAAAATTTGTAGTTTACCATAATTTATTTTCTCTTTCTTAATAAATATTAATTGTTATACATAATTTTGTATTCTTTTTTCCAGAGACGGATCTACAGATTTCATAATTTTGGGGTTCAATAATACCTAGATTTGCCCCCTTCTTGGGTAAATAGCTTTTAGCTTAAATTTAAACATAATGGCAACTCTAGGACACTGGTAACACACATGACATCACAGTCATATGCTGCTTTTTATAACTCTTGCTTGTAATTTTGATCTGTTTAGCTCCTTGAACACTGATGAAGTTATTTTGAGCCATGTTGAAGTACATCATGGTTTCATTAGCATTTTCTATTTGACAAGGTTCAATTTTGTTTTTTCATTAATTGAATCACATGTTATTAGAAGTTGGGAAGCTTCTGTTCAAAGTGCTGGAAATTTCTGACGAATTGATGTTCTGCCCAATGTATGAATTGGTCATATCACCCTCTCATTGCTTTAAAATTTCTTTCATTTAGTCCCAAGGATTTGGGCATGTTTTCTTCTGTCTTTAGTTGATGTATTATAGCCATACATTTTTTTTTAACACTTTCTTTTGAATAACCTGAAGCTGATAGGGAAGTGGCAAAAATAGTTTGAAGAATTATTGTATACTCTACAACCAGATACTGCAATTACTAATATTTTACCATATTGTGCTACTGTTCTCTCACTCCCTGCATTTATACATTTTATTTTTTTCTCAACCGCTCAAGGGAGTTAGAGGTACTATGCCCCATTATACCTTAATGCTTCAGTGCTCATCTTCTAAAAACAAGAACATTCTCCTATGTAACCACTGTATAACCATAAAAATCAGAAAATTCACATTGTTACCATGTTACTACCTAATTTACTGATCATAATCAGATTTTGCTTAGTCTCCCAATACTGTCCTTTCAAAGGTCCAGGATCGTGCATTGTATTTACTTGCCATATCACTTTAATGTCTTTTGATCTGGTCAGTTCTTCAGTTTCTCTTTCTCCTTTAATGACCTTGAAATGTTGGAAGAGTCCATAAGAGTTACTCTGTAGAACTCTTTCATTGGGTTTGGCAGACATTTTCTCCTGAATAGATTCAGGTTTTGTATCTTTTGCGGGGATAGCACAGAAATGATGCTGTGCTCTTTTTATTGAATTATTTCAAGTACCATATGATTTTTGGTGATTTTCATTTTTACCACATGGCTAACATTGTATCTTCCAGGTTTCTCTATTGAAGTTAACTAATACCTATTAAGTACTTAGTAATTAGTATGCATTTAATATGTATTTTATAGGGATATACTTTAAGGTTAAGTAAACATCCCATCTCTCGTCAAATTTTCAGCCCCAGGTTTTTGCTGCTATTGAACGCCCGTGGGCCATTTTTATAAATTAACTTACTAACTTTTCTCATAACACAACCATGCCTTTTCTTTTATGACTTTTATGTAGTTGCATCTTTGCTACAAGGACAGAGTTTGGTATTTTTGACAGAGACCAAATGTACTACAAAGCCTAAATTATTTACTTTCTGGCCATTTACAGAAAAGCTTGCTGACCTAGCTCTCATAAGCTCAATAATCTGTATTTTAACAAGTGCCAAGGTAGTTAAAAACTTTGCCAAAGTATATTTCTTTCTCTGGACTGCTGAAGTCTATATTTTATTACTTACATATTTTTTCAGTTCATAATGTTATATGTTCTTCCGTATCTTTTTTTAAAGAAATAAGGCTATGAGAGTTACAAAAGCTGATGATGAATTTTATGTATTTGAAATGTCAATTGTATAAATAAGATAGAGAATGATATAAATGGGTTTTAATAGATAGTCTTTGATATTATGGTGAGTAGGAAAACTTCATAATTTCAAAAAACCCTAATAGTATTTATAATCATGACAAGCTTGATTCGCTGTTTCACTTGTGTTCAATTTCTTCAAATACTGCTATTAGATTAACCTCCTTAAAGAATAGCTCTGCTTCTCATGCCTGGCCAAAAAGCAAACACAAAGAGTATATTTCATAATCTCCCCAAATCTAATGTCCAAGGCTCATATTTTTCAGCCTGGTATTCAAGAGCCATCAAGCGTTGAACCCAGTCTACTCTGAATAAGGAAAGATGAGGAAACAGGAGTGGTCTTAGAAAGAGAGAAAGAAATTGGAAGGTTGTTCCAAAAACACCTTCCTCTCCTAGCCATTCCATTTTCAATGTTTTAGATAGCTAAGACTTTTAGCTCTTTACCATAACTACCCCATGTTTAGGTTTCTCTTCAGATCACACACACACACACACACACACACACACACACACACACACACACACACATTCCTAGCTGGTAGCTTCTGTTGGTACGGTCTCATGACCTGTCCTTTCAAACTGTCTCTATAGTTCTAAATCCTCTCTGGTCCAATTTAAATTCTGTTTTTAAGAAAGCTCTTTTTCCTGCAATGGTTTGGAAGTAATATTTCCCTTCTTTGGCCAAAAGTTGTACTTTATCTGTATTTCTCTTAGGAACTTATTTTCTATCTTTAATAAAATTCATTATGCACATGATCCATCTGCCCCACTATTTTATAAAATGGTCAAGGATAAGCTTTCTATTGGATTCCCCTTCACAGCACAGTTTCCTCCTTAACAGATCCCCAGTAAGCAATCAATGAGTGACTCACAGGTCTGTCAAGGTGCCCATCCTCACCAGAACACCTGACTGTGAATAGTGTAGATTCAGTGTGCAGCTAAGTACCTGATGTCTCTCTTGGGGCCTTTGAATTCCATTTTCTGTGAGATCTGCTAATCTGAGGGAATGAGGCTGGGCAAGTTTGCAGCCCCACTCGCTGGTATGCCATATTTAAGAGCATAGCATGGAGCACCGTGGGAAGTAGGAGTCAGTGTCTTTGTTCCATGCCACCATTCATTCACCCTGGATTCCTTAAGGAGAAGACAGGCTGAGGTCAGCCTAGGTCCTTCTGATTCCTTCTATTTCTAGTAGTTAAACAGCTCTTTACCTTGGTGATTCTTTTTACTGCTATCAACTCTTCTTTACTTTGCCTTTTTTGTAGATGTAAAGAGATGGAAAGAGGAAAAACATACACTGTAGATCAGAGAGAGGGCAACTAAGGCAAATTTACAAAAAATAGACAAACCAGTGTAGACAGACCTAGGTTCCAGTCCCAAATCTGCCACAGTCACAGTGGAATGTTAAGTAATTTACATAACTGCATCTAAGATCCAGTTTCCTAATCTGTAGAACTGAAATAATAATAGTTACTTCATGTGGTAGGTGCTAATTTATGTAAAACACCTAGTTCATAGTAGGTGCTCAAACACTTGCTGTTATTAAATGATGCTTTGGAGAAACTGGCCAAAAGAAAAGGAAAATTTTTAAAAAAGGGCAATGTGGACTGTGAATATACTGATGGAAAACATTCCATATATGATTAACTAAGTTACTTAAAAAATTACTAAATTAAAAAGTTTTTAATTATGAAAAAGTACATTTAGATGGGAGCTGAAAGTTACCCAATCCAGAGCATGAATGAAGAAGTACTCAGACAACTAGAGAAACACAACTCCACTGGAGAGGCAGTGAGGTAACAAGAATGGTTGTTGACAAATGCATGTAAGGTTGTAGGTGGGATGGCAAAGCCTTGAGGGCTTTCTACTTCACGGCTTCTATTTTTTCCATTAAGAAAAAGGAGGGACCAAGGTGAGGAAGACGATTTGGTAGGCCACAGAAGTTAAATACAAATTAATATGCTTAATTCAGTGTTAGGCCATTCACCAAGTGAGAACACTGAAAAGACAGTGAGGCAAGGTAGCAATAGTTTTGCCAAGAAAATAATTCAAGTGTGGAGATATGGACTCTAAGCTGAATGAGGAAAGATTTGAAGACAGGAGTAATCTCTGAAGGGAAAAAGGAATTGAAGGACTTGTGGATCAGGAGCAGGTGAAGGAGTAACTGAATGAGACAGCAAGAAGGACAGGATGCTGGGATTGGATAGTAGTGTGTTGGAACTGAGTATTTCAAGCATGGAGTTGTAGCAAGTGTTTAGGATGTTCAGGATGTGGTTGTGGGAGTGGGTGGCCGAAGTGGGGGTGTCTCCCTCCATCTTTCCTGGAGTTGGCAAAACCAAGAAACTGATCTGGAAGAGTTGACTATGGGAATGCAAAATTCATTCTGAACAATGGAAGTGCTTTAGTGTGATAAAAAGAAAGTTAACTAAATACCAAATCTTATAGAAATATTGGGTGTGGTGAACACAAGATAGCAGCAGATGAAACAGTGAAGACTGCTTACACAGGTCAAGAGTCAACTGGGGCTAGGCCACAGTGTCTCACATCTGTAATCCCACTACTTTGGGAGGCCAAGATGAGGGCAATCACTTAAGGCCAGGAGTTCAAGACCAGCCTGCCCAACATGGCAAAACTCCATCTCTACTAAAAATACAAAGATTAGTGGGGCGTGGTGGCAGGTGCCTGTAATCCTAGCTACTCGGGAGGCTGAGACAGAAGAATCACTTGAGCCTGGGAGGTGGAGGTTGCAGTGAGCTGAGATGGCACCACTGCACTCTAGCCTGGGAGAGAATGAGATTCCGTCACAAAAAAAAAAAAAGAAAGAAAGAGTCAACTGGATTCTTTTTTAAATTTTATCAGTTTTTTTCTTCCTTAGCGATGAGGACTCATTCATTGTCCAGGCTGGTCTCGAAGTCCTGGGCTCAAGTGATCCTTTGCCTCAGCCTCCCTAGTAGCTGGGACTGCAAACATCTGCCACTGTGCCCAGCTCAACTGGAATTTTAGCAGAACAAAATCTGGGTGTTTTCAATGACACTATTCCCTACCTGCCTCTGCAAACAATAAAGTCCTTACATTGTTAGATTGACTTTAGGATCTCAGTTAGAGCGTGCCCTCACTCTGTGTCTGGGCCCTGTTATGAGAATGGAAGTTTCTCTTCGTCCCATATTCTAGTTAGTAAATTGGTACATTTTCCTTCCTGGCTGTGGTGCCTGAATCTATAGCTTATTGGTTTCTGATTTTTTTTTCTTGTTCTTTACATCTGATAACATATTTAACTCTATTGTCCTCTTGCAGCTCAGGCTTGACTGACTTGTATTTGTATAATTCTAGCAAATGAAATAGCCCCCAAAGAAGACTTTTGTGAAAACTATTGTAGATCACAGCCTCCAACAAATCTTCACCTTGTAAAGCAGAGGAAAGGTACATCAATATTTACTGGAGTCAGAAAACACTCCCCAGGAAGTACATAATTACTTTTATGAAGGATGCCTGTGACTCACTCCTGCCCTGCCTGCTCAGGACCACCTCTCCTCATTAGCTTGTGATCTTATCTGTGTTTGAAGGTCATTTTGAATCTAACAGCCAGGAATATCACATGGGAAAATTACTGGAAGAACCCTCACTCATGTAATTGCTAACATAATAAAGTTTCAAATTAGATCTCAAACAGCACTTCAGTGTTTTT
>NW_016107399.1:5128671-5134006 GCF_001604975.1 Cebus imitator | reverse complement strand
TTTTTTTGAGATGAAGTCTTGCTCTTGTTGCCCAGGCTGGAGAGCAATGGCATGATCTCGGCTAAGTGCAACCTCCACCTCCTGGGTTCAAGTGATTCTCCTGTCTCAGCCTCCCAAGTAGCTGGGATTACAGGTGCCCACCACCATGCCTGGCTAATTTTTGTATTTTTAGTAGAGACGGGATTTCACCATGTCTTAGTCGTATTATTTGCCTTATGGGAATCTGTGTGTGTATTTTCTTAAGGTGACACTGTCTCAACTTGAATATCTCTTTTTATAAGTGACTGACCTTAAAGATAGAAAGAAATGCTAGAGCTTCAGATAGAACACCTTCATGATGACTGAAATAATGTGTTAATGGTTTTGGGAGCACTCAGGAGACTTTTGCTCATTTAATCCTACATCAATAGACTAGCTTATTTATGAGCAGCCTGTACACTCCTAAGAGCTCTACTTCTACGAATGAAGAGAACTAACAAAAAAACTAACTTCACCCTAACTTTAGAGTCCCATGCATTGATCTGAAGTACTCATTCTTAGCCTATTGCCAGGGAGGCATATAAGTGTCTTTGGGGCAGCATGTAAAAATTTGAAAAATATAATCACTATTGAAATGTAAGTTTTTAATTAAGAAAAAAAACCCATATTATTGTTATTATTTTTCTGCCTCAGGTTTATTTGTACAAATAGCACAGGATGATACCAGCCTTATGCAAACAGCAGTCCAGGGTGAGTCACACCAGTCCTTCTGTCCTCACGCTGACAGAGATCTCTACTCTGAAGCCCTTGTAGGGGCCTGGGCATCTTTGGGAGCCTGAGCTGGAACTGAAGCTGAAGCTGCAGCCTGGGTCTTGATTTGATTCTTGACCTTGGCCTTTGGCCAGCACAGCCTGAGCCCCTTGGCAGTGTGGGCACGAGCATACTTCCCAAGCTTGGGGTGGGCAATGTAGGCAAGTTGATTGAGTTGGCGGCTAACACCCTTTGGAATCTTGGGTTTAACCTCTTTGGATTTTATGAGGGCCTTGATAGCCTTGGCATGTGCACTCATGGCCTTGGCATTGCCGGCCTGCATCTCTTTAAGCCCTTCTTGCTGCACTTCTTGGCAAAGTGCATGTTCCTCAGGAACTTAGGGTCCACCCTTTAAGAGATTCATATCTTTGTGATTGGGGTTTCTTGATGCCATTTCTGTGCCATTTTCGGAACTGGTTGTGTGTGGTGTGGTTCTTGGACTTGCCATATCTGCACTGTAACGCCTGCCTCCCAAAGCACCTGGAACCAGAAGAGAGCATATTATTGTAATAATATAAGCTTCTGAGGGAAAAGTCCAGTGAAATCATTTTGGCTGGCAACACTATACCAACACAAGACTACATTATTTACATGTCAGTGATTTTCATGGGCAACCAGAAATAAGTGGCAATTTATTCATGATTTCTATCAGTGACTATCCATTCCATTTCCTTTGCATCCAGCCAAACCCACAGATGGATGGGGACTTTATCTGGTGAGGAAACCCTAACTTTTATTCCCTTGTGATACTGTCTTTATATGATCATTGTAATTTTCTATTAACATTCAGTGGGTGCACGTTGGTGTTGGCAGAGAGTGGTAGGCAGGGAAAACAAATCTAAATAGATAACAACTCTATTCTAGTGAGGTTAAATTGTTTCCCTCTCCATGCAGAGTGGTATCCAATGTAATCAACTTTCTACCAGTGAGCTGAGTGGTCCCTGTTGTATGAGACCATATTGGGTGCTGGGGTTAAACATAGTAATTGGCAAATTGGAAATTCAGCTGTGGTAGTAGCTGAGTCAGATTCCATAAGAAGTCCCTGTTGCAGAGATTTTTGCTTGCTTCTAGGTCAATCACTATAGCTAGTTTGTTTTTTAAGACCACTGAACAAATCCTAGGGTGGCTGTAGAAGGAGACTGATTGACATTCAAAGTGTCGGTCATCCAAGAGACTCATCTAACACGTAAGGACTCACATAAACTTAAGGTAAAGGGATGGAAAAAGACATTCCATGAAAATGGACACCAAAAGTGAGCAGGACTAGCTATTCTTATATCAGACAAAAACAAACTTTAAACAATAGCAGTTACAAAAGACAAAGAAGGACATGATATAATGATAAAAGACCTTGTCCAACAGGAAAATATTATAGTCCTTAATATATATGCACCTAATACTGGAGCTCCCAATTATGTAAAACAATTACTACTAGACCTAAGAAATGAGCTAGACAGCAACACAACAATATTGGGGTACTTCAATACTCCACTGACAGCACTGGACAGGCCATCAAGACAGAAAGTCAACGAAGAAACAATGGATTTAAACTATACCCTGGAATAAATGGACTTAACATATATTAACAGAAGATTCTACCCAACAACTGCAGAACATACATTCTATTCATCAGCATGTGGAACTTTCTCCAAGGCAGACCATATGATAGGCCACAAAGTCTCAATAAATTTAAGAAAATTGAAATTATATCAAGTTCTCTCTCAGACACAGTGGAATAAAATTGGAAATCAACTCCAAAAGGAACCTTCAAAAGCATGCAGATACATGGAAATTAAATAACCTGCTCCTTAATGATCATTGGGTCAACAATGAACTCTAGAGGGAAATTAACAAGTTTTTTGAACTGAGTAATAACAGTGATACAATCTATCCAAACCTCTGGGATACAGCAAAGATAGTGCTAAGAGGAAGGTTCATAGCCTTAAATGCCTTCATCAAAAATTCTGAAAGATCACAAATAGACAATCTAAGCTCATACTTCAAGGAAATAGAAAAACAAGAACAAACCAAACCCAAACCTAGCAGAAGAAAAGCAGTAACCAAGATCAGAGCAGAGGTAAATGAAATTGAAACAAAAACAATACAAAAGATAAAATAAACCAAAAGTTGGTTCTTTGAAAAGATAAATAAAATTGGTAGATCATTAGCAAGATTAACCAAGAAAAGAAGAGAGACGATCCAAATAAGCTCAATTAGAAACAAAATGATAGATATTAAAACCGATACTACAGAAATACAAAAGGTCATTCAAGGCTACTATGAACACCTTTATGCACATAAATCTAGAAAACCAAGAGGAGATGAATAAATTCCTGGAAAGATGCAACCCTCCTAGTTTAAATAAGATAGAATTAGAAACCCTGAACAAACTAATAACAAGTGAGATTTAAATGGTAATAAAAAAATTACCAACAAAACAAAGACTCAATCCAGGTAAAATGGCCCATATTAGCCTCTACCATGGTGGTTTGCAAGACTGCAAGGTAGAAGAATGTTCATTCCAGCCCCATCTTGTATGTAAGGAAACTTTAAAACAGAATTGAATGCTATGTTATAGGCATCATTATGAGAGAGAAATGAGGATGTTGGGCAAATTAACTGTATTATGGTGTTTGTGGTCTGCATGCAGGTGTAATATGCTTGTGTGAGGAGACAAAAGAGGGCTCCTCAGCATGACTAATACGTCTCTTTAAACATACGTTAGAGGTGCACAGAGTGCGCACATCACATCTGAAATGTTCAATTGCTGTCTGTTTTTCTTTACCCTGAAATGATTAATACAAAAATCCCTAAATTGGATGCTTTTCAAAGAGGTGGATTAAGGACCATAAGCACAGTCTTGCAGCTGTGCAAAAAAGAGTGTGCTTCTGCAGATGAATGGAGTGCCTTAGCAGCTTCACCTTGGGCTCTGCACAGCGTGTGAGGAAACCTCAAGCCCATTGGGAAGTTTCAGCTTTGCTCCATCAATGAACTTGGAGGGACCTCAATGGGCTTTTTGTAGCATATCTGCCCTGAGCTGACCACCATCCACTTGGCATTATATAATTATTTAAAGCCTCTTAAATACATTTCAGTGGGGCATGGGTCTCCATAAGGCCAGGACAAGGAGGCAGAGGTCTTCTGAAGAAACTCAGACAGAAACCTTGCACGGTTGCAGAAGAGGAAGAAAAGTCAAATACAAGTGTTAACAAAATAATGAACGATCATGCTTCCAAGACTGCCTGGGAATTTGTAGCTCTTTAATTAAAGATCAATACTAATTTGAAACAAAACAACAACAAAAACAAATGGACCATCTTACTTACTTGATTTTGAAGAATATCCTCCATGGAGGACTATTTTGTTTGAGTACTTATATGAGACACAAATATACTCTGGGACAATTGCCAGAAGTTCATATACATAGTTCTTCCCTAAGACTCTTTGTCATCACTTCTCCAGTTTTGCTTGTTTAAGGAACCTGCTATTAGATGTAGATGCAGGTTTACCTAAGAACATTTCTCTTTTTGTCCTGACCACAAGTTAAACCATTTCACATTTGTACCATTGGATGAATTTTATCTTTCACTATCCTTCAGAGCCACCACTGTGGCGTTGTAAAAGTGCTTTTCTATCTATATCATGGTAAGCCTTTTGTAAATAAGACTCAAAATACTGTCCTGTGCAAGTTTTTATAAGGCCATGGGTGTGGGAGGTGGTAGAGTGTCACTGTGTGGCTGGAGTAGGCATGCTGGGAGTGTGAGCCACTTGCTTGTCCAACCTTGGGAACTGCAACATTCAGATCCTTCCACTAGATGATGGAATGCTTGTGGGTATGCCCAACTTAATGATAGGTAGATTAGAAACGTCCAGTTCATTATTGATTTCTGTGGCCACTTGGTCTACTGCAGTGATGCATTTGAAGACTATTATAACCTCTTCCAACTCTAGTAATTTTACAGTTATTCATTCAGTTTATTTTCTTTTGGTGTTTCTCTTAAAATTCTAATATGCATACTTTGTTTAACAAAGTATATAATTAATTGCTCTCTCTTCCCTCCATTGGAAAAATAGAAGAGCCCTAGAACACTGAAACTCCAATCACCCATCATTCTGTCTTAAATGTCAACCTTACATATTTTAGTTTGAACTTGTTTTTGTACTTCTAAAGTGAATAATTATTGTGATTATATTATAAAATTCGGCGGTTTGTTTGGAATTACTGATTTTTTTTTCAGTCTGTTTGCTCACACTTCCTTCTTTATAGATTGAGATTCTTTCTTACTAAGGCGCATACTTAAAAGTTCACTAGTAGGCTGGGCATGGTGGCTTATGCCTATAATCCCAGCACTTTGGGAGGCCGAGGCAGGTGGATCATGAGGTCAAGAGATCGAGACCATCCTGGTCAACAAGGTGAAACCCCGTCTCTACTAAAAACACAAAAATTAGCTGGGCGTGGTGGCACGTGCCTGTAGTCCCAGCTACTCGGGAAGCTGAGGCAGAAGAATTGCTTGAACCCAGGAGGCAGAGGTTGCGGTGAGCCGAG
>NW_016107399.1:5123033-5128576 GCF_001604975.1 Cebus imitator | reverse complement strand
AAAAAAAAAAAAGTTCACTCATAAGTGTCTGTTAACAGTAAACTCATACAATATAGATTTGAAAACATTTAATTCATTCTCATTCTTAAATGGTAGTTATAATGGACATGGAATTCTCTCAATATTCTCTCAACAGCAAATTGCGAGTTACTTTATCTCAGCACTGAATATATTGTTACATTATCTTTTGATTTCTATTGTTGCCATTGAGTGTATTGAGACCAGACTATATATTATTACTTTGTAGAGAATATGCTGCTTCTCCAGATGTCTTCAATATTTTCTTTTTATCTCTACTTTTCTACCATTTAATATGTTGTCTAGGTATGAGCTTTTTTTTTTATCCTACTTGGGACTGTTGAGTTTCTAAATTTCACAATTGATGTCTTCTATCAAGGCCAAAAATTTCAGATATTATCTCTTACAATAACTTATCTCTTTCAGAAAACCTTTTCGGCTATGTGTTAAGTCTTCTCATTTAATTCTCCATGTCTCTTTACTTCTCATTCATATTTTCCATCTATTTACCTGTAGATATTGCAGTCTCAGTAATTTTTTAAAGATATATCTTCCAGTAATTTTCTTTATGCCTTTATCTACATTCCAACTTAACACATCTACTAATATAATTTCAATGGATATATTTTTCATTTCAGGTATTTTCCTTCCAAAACTTCTTGAAACTAAACATAAATATATTTAAGTACATGTATTATATATGTGTAGATATAGTTTTTATTTTTGTAGTCATTTTAAACATCTTTGTTTTGTAGTCTCTGTCTTATTGTTCAGTTACAAACTGATAGGGAGTATAATCCTAATATTTATATGTCTGCTTTCTCTGGCTCATGGTGAAATTCCCCATCTATTTTGTAACTTTGGATTATGAGCTCCTATTTGGTGGAACTCCAGTTGTGAGAATTTTGTAGATGCTGGTTTGAAGATATCTCTCCTTAAAGAATTTTTGAGTTTGCTTTTTGTCAGGTACTTCTGGAGTATTGTCAGTCTTGACGAAGGCTGAAGTTAATTATGTCTAAAAGACTCCTGGACAAGACCTAGTCAAAAAGCAAATGATGTTTTTAAAAGCAGAAGAATTACTATTTTAGAAATTAAAGAGGGATCAGATTTACTTCAAAACCCTAGGTATCTTTACTGTGATTCTTCTATTACAATTTCCCTCAGGATGCATATAATACCCCCATAAGGTTCTTTTCGTCATATAAGGGCAGAGTGGTAGACCTGTTTATACAATATCCTAGACCAGCCCAAAAGTATTCTCTTGACCTGGGTCTCATTCAACACTGAGTCACAGACACAAATGTAAATGTGGCATATATTGCTTCCAAAATTCAAAGGTTCAACAAGTAGAATAAATTTTCAGTGGTAGAAGGTAAAAGGTGGATCCTTTTTTTCTTTCCCTTTAATGACATATATCTATCTGTTCTCATCACCAATAACTTCAGAAATTTTATTGCTCTTATAGGCTGCTGTATTTTTATAGGATTTATTCTCTACTCTCTGATACACACATTGCTATCAAAACATTGAGTGTTATATTTCTATTTTATGTTTTCCAGGTTTTTTCACTTTAAACATCATGAATTTATGTGATATCCTATGGAATGCTACATTGTCTGGGTAATTGTGGATGAAATTGTGGCAGAAAACTGGAGAGTTGACAAAAACATGGGCAAAATATTCAAATTTATTATGTGTTATATTGTTTCAAGAGTTTTAAATTTTTCTTCATTTAAGAGATTCTGAGTTTCTTTCTTTTTTTTTTTTTTTTTTGAGACAGAGTCTTGCTCTGTTGCCAGGCTCCAGGCTGGAGTGCAGTGGCATGATCTCGGCTCACTGCACCCTCCACTTCCCAGGTTCAAGCAATTCTCCTGCCTCAGCCTCCCAAGTAGCTGGGACCACAGGTATGTGCCACCATGCCCAGCTAATTTTTGTATTTTTTTTTTTTTTAGTAGAGACAGGGTTTCACCATGGTCTCAATCTCTTGACCTCGTGATCCACCTGCCTTGGCCTCCCAAAGTGGTTAATTTTGTATTTTTAGTAGAGATGCAATTTCACCATGTTGATCAGGCTGATCTCAAACTCTCAACCTCAGGTGATCTGCCCGCCTTGGCCTCCCAAAGTGCTGGGATTACAGGCATGAGCCACCGCACCCAGCCCAAAAGTTGGTCTTTATGGAATCACTGACTGATCATTCTTAGCTCAGCAGATTCTATTATTTTCCCTATGCTTTGTGCTTTAGCAAATCATATTTTACTCATTATATTAGTATGAATTTGAAATTAAGTAATCATAAAAATAATCCACTTAGAGAGTCATCAGTGGAGTCTTACTGAGAACCATTTTGTTGTTGGATTCTTTTGGTGCCTTCACTCTCAGATAAATAATGTTCTACTGAGAACATTATTCAAAATCAAACGAGACTTTGTGGCTGTTTTTTCTTTACATCACTAATATGTCTTATCTTCCAATCATATGTAAGCTACTTGATGGCAGGAGCCTGGGGTCTTTCAATCATATGTAAGCTGCTTGATGGCAGGAGCCCAGATTTTAATACCTGCAAATCCCATGCAAGATCTAATTCAAGTTCACATTTGGTCAGGTCTGTGGTGGGATGGGGACAGTCAGCCCTGCAGTGTGTGAACATTATTAACAAGAGACCTTCCTGACCCTCCTGGCTCAAGGAAATAGAAAGGAAGAATTAGCCGGAGACAAAACTAGAGCTAGGAAGAACAGTGGCCCTGAACTGCATTGAGTCAGTGGTGGATAGAGGAGACCTTTTGAGGAGAGGTGGAAAGGACAGACACTGAAAGCCAAGATGGGCTCAATTGAGACAGGACACAGAGGAAATACTGGACCTGGACAGAGGATGATGACAGGCAGGAGGGCCAGGACCAAAGTTCATTAAGGTGGTCATGGTGGAAGACTGGGCTTGTAAAGAAGGAGGACCAAATCTGGGGCGATGGAGTGGGGAGTGAAAGAGAAGTGGGAGTGAATGTGATGAAGGGCCCAGAGGAAAGCAGACATCTGGGTTCTGTTCCAGCTGCACTTATTCCTGATCTTCCCATGAATCTGGCCTGCTTCTGACAAATGCACATAATCTAATATGGTTTATGTAGCCATCTCTGGACTTTGCTTGCCCTCACTTGCTCTCTTTCTCTCTAGCTTCTCTCACTTTCACTTTTACTCTCTCTCGTGCCATGAGACCACAAAGATACAACTAATAGGCAATTCAAGTCATTATTATCATAGATGTGAAAGCCAAGAAAATGACACTTCTAAATTCAGCAAACTACCTGAAAAACAGTTGCATGAATAAAGGATCCACAGCATGGTCCAGGATGATAACAAAGAAAAATGGAGGGCAATTTGGAGATGTCCAGTGAAATGAACAATTGAACTTAACTTCAAGCCAGACAGCGGTCTGGAGTCCCTCTTCATGCTAGTTCTAATTTTGAAACAGTGATGAAAGGCAGATATTATTATTTTAAAATAAGGAAACTGAGGCTCAGAAATGTGAAGTAACTTGCCCAAAGTCACACAGCTCAGTGACAAAACCAGTATTCACATCTGGGTCCCTCTGACTCAAATCTGGGCCTCTTTCTGCTTCCTTCTGAGGAAATTCTTTTTTGGGGAAGGATCCAGTGCTTCTGGATCCCTCAGAGCCATCTCTTTCTTCTTGACCCTTTTCCTGATATTGTGGAAAGGCACAGTTATAAGTGGAGTCACAGATTTACCCACAGGCATTCTGTAGTATCCTTAGAGCCCTTGTTTCTTGACACATTCTCATCTCCCACCTACCTTGATATTACAAATGGAATAGTACAAATAAATAAAACAGCATTTGATAAAAAATAATGTGACCCAATCTGCTTATGTAATTGGTCTTGAATGCATGGTCTGCTGCTTCCTCACTGGAGCTAGATTTAATTCTTAATTCAGCTGCAGAGGGAGAACTTGAATACATCACTATTCTCTGTGCCTTTGGCCACTTGCTTTCTGCAGGAAGGACATTTATAGAAACTAGAGGGATGATGAAACTGCATCTAAACTCCCGGTGTTGGTGGGGTCAGCAGTTGTAAGCTGCTAGGAAATTGCCATGTTCTATTGAAATTTCTGTGCCTGATCCAAGACATTGTTTACACATTAGGCCCAAATCTTTCCGGTCTCAGGAAATACCAGTGATCCGTGGCTGAAGTCAGTATACCAAAAAACCTTAAGAAGTTACTCAGAAACTAATTCTGAAAGCCTCCCATGGTCATACAAGGCAAGCCAAATACTGACATCGTATGTGGAAGATAAGGCTGCAATTAAACACTCACAGTAGATCCAAATTTTATCTGGTCTACTGGGTGGTGCTGTCTGGGAGTGTGTGCTTCCCTAGGAAAGGAGCTCAGCCAGAAGTCGATTTGTGATTCCTTGATTTCCTGTTGGCCTTCGAAGGCTTGCTATCTTTAGTTATCATGGGGTGATTTGTTTACCTTTTAGTCATATCTGATTAGGATACATTCATTCATTCATTGAACAAATATTAGCTAAGACTATTATGTGCCAGGTTCTATGTAGGAGCTGAGGACACAGTGCTAAGCAGAAACAAGCACATTTCTTACATTCAAGGAGCTTATAGTCTAATAAAGGAGAAGAGAAAGAGAATCACAGAAATATGTAACATCTAACTGTGAGCAGTTTGGAGAAAATGATAGCCAGGTTTTGAAAATGTGTAACATGGGTTGAATCTAGTCTGAAGCATTGGGGCAGATGTCCTTGGGAAATGATGTTTGAGCTGAGATTTGGAAGACATGGACCATTCCATGAACCTTGGGGACTGATGATGAATTAAGACTAGGATTTGACAAGTCCCTGGAAGTGTGCAGACACTAACATCTGAGCAGTCAGCAGAAAGCTTGCTTGGTTTTAGCTCTTAAGATGGCAGCATATTTTGGCAAAGGAAGGAGGATCCCATGCTTGTGCAGACACAGCCTCATCCAAGTGAGATCCATATCCTTTCTGCAGATCTTTCTTGATATCTGGTTTGGTCTGCCGCAGCTGTAACCCATTTCTTCTATATGTTTTACAACATCAGAATCAATTGATCATCTCCCTCTTGAAAGTCTTCTGCTCCATTACTAACTACTGAGGTGATTCTACCTTTTGCTTTTTTCTTTTCCTGCCTTCCTACACTCTGACCCTTTCCACTGTTCTGACTCCTTTCATTACCGCATTTCTTTCAGTTTTCTCTCTCTTTGATTGTTGGTTTTTACACATTATAACTTATATACAAATTCTAAGACTTCTAGGTTGCAACTGTGACCACTGGAAATAGAGACAAAGCAATTCCTGGGTCATGTGCTCCTATTTGTACAGTAAGCAGTGCACACAGTGCATCTTTTTAATGTGACTTCCCCCACCATATAGCAAAATCTAGGTGGAATTGAATCACTTCTACGATGAAATTTGCCCAAATCTATCCTCCTGTGGATTATCTTTACCTGGGAAATATGTGCACTAAGAGCTTTTCTTTTTTT
>NW_016107399.1:5083743-5122938 GCF_001604975.1 Cebus imitator | reverse complement strand
TCCTGAGTAGCTGGGATTACAGGCCCGCGCCACCATGCCCAGCTAATGTTTTGTATTTTTAGTAGAGACGGGGTTTCACCATGTTGACCAGGATGGTCTTGATCTCTTGACCTTGTGATCCACCCACCTCGGCCTCCCAAAGTGCTGGGATTACAGGCTTGAGCCACCGCGCCGGCCAAGAGCTTTTCATAAAAGAACTGTAGTTTTCTTCCTTTATTGTATTTCACCTAGGCTGTAAGAGGTGTGACACATAAGCCGAAAGTAAATTTAACAGGAAACTGAGGTTTTGTTTCCCTAGCAACATTAATTCAGCCTTCTTACAAATGGAAACAACACTGGAGGCCTTTGTTTCTGCATTCCCAGCTCTACGGGGCAATGTGACATGCTGAGCACTCTGGAAACAGCGCTGTATAATAGAATTCTGCAGCATTTACTTTAGAATTTTCTCTCACTGAATTTCATACAACCTCGTGGCCATTCTGCTGCAGCTAATATTCATCCTATTTGCTGAAAAAAAAAATGAGGACAGAGGAATATTTAGTGTTGTGACTTAGTACATCGGGGCATGCATTGTCAGCAGGGCAGGGCACATTATGCAAGGGCAGGGGGAGGAGTTTGGTGATTCAGGAACAATCATGGCTAGAAGGATCCCCCTGTTGTTCAAGGTCAAAGTGGACAATGGTCCAGTAGCTCAGATACTCAGAGATGGAGCACTGGTGTGTAGGAAGAGTAAACATACCATATACATGGCCACTTGTTCCTACCTTTCATATCTATCTTGAATGTTTTATACACACTAGAGCAAGCCTTAATAAAAACCCTGAAGATAGAGCCATTGGCATTTATCCATTTGAATAATTTGCATTAAAAAGGCATTGATAAAATTTGGTCCATTTTCAGCATCTAGATTTCATGGGCTTATTTCTGGGAGTCTGGGAGGCTTTATATTATAGCGGTAGATGTCCAGGATTCTAGTGATAGACTGCCAAGATTTAAATATTGGCTCTACCATTTAGTAGCTGTGAGCTCTGGAGAAGCCTCCAGCTTTTCTGTATCTCTGTTTTCTCATCCATAAAATGGTCACAACAGTACTGTAGTGTTGTAGAGATGGTTAAATGGAGACATCTATTTAAAGTACTAACAATGCCTACAGCCTTGTAGTAAGTGCTTAGTATGTGTTAGACATGGAACTGCTACACACTACCACCCATTTGTGGCAGGAAGAGAGCACTTTGGGGAAAATTTCACTAGGACAGACAAAGGTAAAATTTTTCCCTCACTAATTTCATGGAAATTTGTCCCTGTTTTGTAGCTGCTTCTTTAACCATGTGATAGGGCTAGGGCTTGGGTTCATGGAGGAGAAGCAAGGGCTGGAGGAGGTGGAGGAAGAAGAGGAGGAGCTGAGAAATCCAGTGGCCTCAGAGCTGCAAACCAGTTGACACCCACATACCTCCTTCCTCTTTTTTCAGCGAGGTTTGCCCATTCTCAGTAACTGGAGACCCTGTGAAGAACTATGAGTTGCTTTTATCCCAGATGTCTAAGAGCCAGCTCTGAAATGTAATTCCTCAATGTGAAGTTACTCACCGGTTAGTCTATAGTTCTGCTTTCTGCAGTGAGAAAACATGATTAGCACAGCAGCGCTGCTTGTCCTGTGAATCCAGAGAACCGCGTGGGTGTGATGTGAAGGCAGACTTCTTTTCACTCTTACGGTTAAGCTCAGAAAAAAATGAAAAAGGACTAATTCCCTGTTTTTCATCTTTCTTAAACATTTACCTTGCAATTTCAGAAAATTAGAGGGCATAGTATTCACTTAAGACAGTGTTAAGACTTCAGACCAAAATCAACTAAAAGAGCAAATGCCACACTTTCTCTTCTTGTTGGCAACTGAGAGTACATGTCACCTTATTGAAGCCCTAATTGTGGGGCATTCCTCCTCCTCTTCCCCATTCACATTCTCATGTTCCTGAGAGATATTAAAGAACAAGAGACATTCTGGCCAAATGTATTCTTGGGGAGAAATTCTGTCCTAGATACAGACACTAGGAACGGCACCATTAGTTACTTGTGATCTGGCCTGCAGACATCTCCCTGAGTTTCCCCTCCTCATATCTTTCCTACCTCACTCTTCGGGGGCACTAACCCTCTTAAGATTGCCTCTCGTCTCTAGCCCTGGGCTTGTGCTGGTGCTTCCACCTAGAGTATTTGTCCTCTTCCTAGACCTTCACCTCAACTTGTATTTTTGCAAACTCCTGCTACTTTAGACCAAAATATGATCTTCCTCGAGACACCTTCCTGACAACCCCAATACCCTTAAGGTATTAATTCCTCTGGAATCGCTTAGACATTGTTCACATCTCACATTTAGCCCTTCTCACATGAAACACCATTGTACAAAAGTGGGGTATATGCATGTGTGTGTGTGCGTAATGTAACGGCAGACGTCTCCCGTTTCCCCTCCTCATATGTGCGTTAGTGGTTTCCCCCATACATAATGAGAACCTTAAGGATGGAGGCCAGGTCTTGTTCATCTTTACTTCCCGTTTCTAGAATAGATTTTACACAGAGATAGTTAATGAAAGTCCCTTTTAGGTATGAAAGAATGAGCAGTGGCCAGCCTCCTCTGCCACTTTCCTGCCAGGTACTGGGCACCCTGGGAGGACACCTCCCCCAAAGATCTCCTCATCTCTCCTTTGATCTTCCAGCCTTCCCCATTTTCTCATTTTTGGCTCTGCACTCATCCTCATAGGGGCTTCCTGAGACTCAAAGTAGATTTCCAAATCCAAAAGAGAGAAGCAGAAAGTGCAGGAAGCCCATAGGCCAAGGTAACCATCATCAGCCCTGTCATCAACAAAAGATAACTGATGAAAAGATTTGAGGGTCCAAGCATTTTCTTTTTTTAATCCTACCTTCAGTGGAGTCTGGTAGAAACTGAGGAGAGGATAGACTCTCTGATACCAGCTTAGTCCAGTATCAGGTATTATTTTACCTCCTTTAAATCTTTTCTGTGCTGGTTTCATATTTTGTGGGAAGTTCCTGTCAATATTTTTTCATATATCCTCTTCCACTGTATGTCATTAGTATCCCACATGAGTATCTCAAGCTTGATCAAGCTTGACTTCTTCACATAAAAGATTAGCTATGTGAAAGTTAAATGCATTATGAATATTTATGGTCAGTAGTAGCTCTTGATTAAGTCCCAGCCTATTAGATGGGAAGATAATGGTATTATTTGATTGGTACCTAACTGAAACTAATTAATTAACTCCCTTGCTCTCTGCTTTTCCTTGGTGCCTGTGACGTCTTTGTGGGATGAGTGTGCTATATAGGAAACATGGTTTCTTGATTTCTGGGTTTGTAGAAATCAGTGAGATTCAAAGAACTTGTCAATCAAAGTGTATTTTTTATTTTCTGTTTCGACTTTTATGAACACTTTAGATGTCATGAGACGAAGAGAAGGTCACGTAGCTTTTCCCCTTCTTTTTCTCATTTTTCTCTAGGTAGATAGTGTTATATTACTGGGTCTGGAAGCTGCCCTCCTCAGTGAGCTTGATATGGACTATAAACATTGGAATCCGTATGAAGAGCAAAAGGGTTACATGGATTAAGTGCTAATGTGAGGAGATCTCTTGATATTTATTGGCCAAGATGAAGATGATGGCAACAGCTAACACTTACTGACATTTATTATTCTCAGGGTTTCCCAGGGATAGTCTTATGTAATCTAAGTTATGCACTATTAGGTCTAGACAATTACTTTACCCATTTTACAGATGAAGAAGATGTTGTCTGAGTCATTTATCCAAGTTTATGCAGCTTGTGCATGTCAGAGCCAGGATTCCAGGACTCAAGGACTCAAACCTGGGTCTGTAAGATCTCGAGAGCCAAACTATTCCCAAAGATACTATCCTGAGTTCTGGCTCACGTTGATTCCCTCTCCAATCTCAGGATCCCTGAGTTCCTGAGGGATAGTCGCGAGCAGTCAGGAGCAGATGAGACTCTGGAAGACCCGTATTTACATGAAAGATAACATAAGGGATAATCATTTGCACAAAAAGGTTTACCATAGTGTCACTTTAAGGAAGAAACTCCCCAGTAACACACAAAATATCAGTTGTTGTGTAGAGATTCACACCACACAGCTTTTCTTCAAGCACATAAAACAAAGCAGGACTGGATTTTAGTATTGGCCTGAAACACAGTTTTGGGTGTTTGGACCCGAATTCATGTTAAAATGATTGCTGGGTTTATTAGATGTTTTGATTTCCTGTGATAATCAGTTAAATCATTCTGGAATTCTGGTGGATTGTATATTTTATATACAAGGGGAGCTTGAACTTTTTCCAGAACATTTACCTGGGACTTATTTTATACACACAAACACACACACACACACACACACACACACTCTCTTATTATTTCTCTTTTTAAAACCAGTAAATGCTTTGTGATCTTTTCAATAGTGGGACAAGTTTAACTAGACAAGTTTATTTTTCTCCATATCATATTGTGACTTAGTGGCCTAGATTTCATCCCTGTAAGTGGGCAACCTACATTATTCAGATTCAGGTTCAAAAGATGATTGTGGAGCCCTACTGTGTGCTGGGTATCTCCCTATGTTTTCTTATCTCATCCTCACAACAACCTGATCTTATGGGTGGGATTGACAGATTGGGACTCCGAGGCTCAGAGGATTGTTGCTACTAGCACAAAGTGAGATCAGCAGCTGGGATTTTGACTCAAGTTACAAACCTTGCAACAAGAATGGTGCTTTTATGATATTAAAGCTCTGTTCTCTATTTTCTAATGGATATGTCTCTCCTCCCTAAATAAGTCGGTGAATGGTTTATAGTATCTTTAAAACACAAATACATAAATGAAAATCAGATTTTACCTTTTTATGCTATTAATGTCTTCAGCATTTATACCCAGCATTAATGACATTAGGCCTCTTATTCACATTATTTGAGTTTGGCAATTATGAGCCAATTGCTTAGTTTCCGACAGAGAAGGAATTCGGAGGTGGAAGGCTCAGGTCCTCAGTGCCTTCTATCCCTGTAATTATGCCTCTGAGTAATTGCTTTGTGCCCTTTGGAGGAGGAAAACAATAACCAAATTGCTGCAAGCGATTTGTGAACATGATGGTGGGATTTTTTAAAGGTTTATTTTTAACTTTTATGTTTTGAAAAGAGCACATGCAATAAGATCATCTAAAACTGGGGTCCATGTTAAACTGAAGTGAAAATCTATCCAATCAGATCATAGTTTTTTTTAGAATCACATCAGAACTCTTTTCCTGTCTCTCTTCTTTTGAGAGTCCCCAGGATTTAAAGTACTGTTGGCAACTGCCCCAGCAGTGGGTACTGAGGGAGGGGCCAAGAGTGTCAGGGCAGGCTCCTTCCAGGGCTGCCTCCTGGGCCACCAGCATTCCAGCAAGGCCTCCTTTCAACACCAGGGGCAATTTGATATGATATTTGGAAAACAATATAAAATGAGCAAATGAACAGCACTTCTCTTTTATAAGAGTTGCAAGGTGACTTTGCCCTTTTGCACATAAACTTGATTTTAATGCAGTTTTGATGAGTTTGATTAATTAATGAGTTATATTAATGAAGCCAGATTTGTGCATTTGATTCCTATATGGATCACTTAGCTTTTATTTTCCCCCATGTTGACTGATTGCACTTATAAATCTCGCCAATCTGGGGTCTTGATCACACACTGGCCAGCTGCCAGGCTCCTGGAAGGTACTTACTGTTCCCTCTCTCTCACTGGTAAAGTGACACATGGGGCTGGGGCTCTCTCTGAATATGAAGACTGCGTATCTTCAGAAGCAATTGCAATGCTACTGTAAATCCCTCTGAAGTAGGCTGAAATTGTCATCCTAGCTGAAAGGTAGGAAGTGTGTGATGTTCTATGCCTATACCCCCATCAGTAATTGCACACATAACCTTGAGATTGCATGGATTGCACAGACTACCTTTATTTTTTATGATACCATGCCGCTTGTAGGGGAGTCTCAGAGTGGGGGTAGGAGTTGGACTTTAAGAGCACAGGAACTGTTTGGCAATGAAGTGTCTTGCTTTGAATTTTGGCCCCACCTCTCTGTTAGCTATGAAAACTTGAGCATCTCTTAATTCATTTAAGACCTCATATTCTTTTTCTAGGAGATCGGTATAGGCTGGGCACAGTGGCTCACGTCTGTAATCCCAGCACTTGGGAGGCCAAGGCGGGTGGATCACATGAGGTCAGGAATTGAGACCAGCCTGGCCAACATGGTGAAACCCCATCTCTACTGAAATACAAAAATTAACCGGGCATGGTGGCAGGCATCTGTAATCCCAGCTACTCGGGAGGCTGAGGCAGAAGAATCATTTGAACCCGGGAGGCGGAGGTTGCAGTGAGCTGAGATTGCACCACTGCACTGCAGCCAGGATGACAGAGCAAGACTCTGTCTCAAAAAAAAAAAAAAAAAAAAAAAAAAAAAAAAAAAAAAAAAAAAAAAAAAAAAAAAAAAAAAAAAAAAATGGGCATAATAAGTATTCAGCCTCATGAGGTTGTTTTAAGGACAAAACAAGATAATCCATGTAAAAGAACTTGGTATAGTGCCTTGTAAATAATAAATCCTCAAAATCTGTTAACAGTGATTAATATGCTAATTTCCATCTTGCAGAAGGAAAATAAGGATGTAGTAGATGAAATAATTTATAAAATCATCTTTTGGTGCTAGGTCTGGATTGATAAAATATTAAAATACATTCTGTATAGAGGTTAACTTCGTACAGTTGAGAGGCAGTTGAGATTAATTGGTTAAATATCATATTTAATGTATGAGGAACAAATAGAAAAGCCAGATGTGTTAAATTTTCATTTTTATTTTAAACTTTTTGGCAAGAACCTTCACACCAACTGATCTTCATAGTTTTCTTTGGTAACAGAGCAAATCCAAGAGTCTTTGGTTCATAAAGGTGCATCGACCAATGAGAGGCTCGTGGTAGTCACTTATAATGAACCAGAGATTTCTCATTGTACAAAAGGAATAAGAAATCTTAGTTCACTGGGTTTTCATGAGGCATGAGTAGGTTAGTTCATATAAAAGGACTTCCTAATCCACAAAATGCTTCAGAAAGTAAAATATGTTATGATTATTAATATTCTTAGATGGCTGAAGAGTTAAGAGACTAAGAAGCTCCTTAATTCCTTGAAGAGTGCAAGACGGTAATGCTGAAGGCCAATATAGACCCAGCTCTCCTCTTTTAGATCTGCATTATTGTTCAGCCACTGGGCAGATGACATTATATTAGGTGGGCTTGCTTTAAATCTTACTGACAGCATTTTATCCATTTCGCTCTCAGCCGTCGCTGGCCACAGAAGACAGAACTACTCAACCTCTTTCCTCCCTTTGGACATCTTGGTCTTTTTTCAGGAAAGGAATCTTTCTCCTTAAGGAAATAGAATGCATTTCTTGTTATGGAAATTATGTATCTTGTTGGAAAAAAATCTACTCTCAGAGAAAGTCTCACACACACAAAAAAACACGGAACCAGATGGTACTATTCCTGCAGCTTCATTCATGAAAAACAGCTGCCCCTCTAATAGGCAGTGAGGATAAGGGTCCTCAGGGTATTCATTTGTGGTTGTAGGGAAGCTAATGTCACTCTAAGATGGAAGGGATTTTATGTCCACAGTTAGACATTTCTTGTTGTTTTGTTTTGTTTTCTTGTTGAGATGGAGTCTTGCTCTGTCACCCAGGCTGGAGAGCAGTGGCACAGTCTTGGCTCACTGCAACTTCTACCTCCCAGGTTCAAGCAATTCTCCTGCCTCAGCCTCCCAGGTAACTAAGATTACGGGCACATGTCAGCACGCCTGGCTAGTTTTTGTATTTTTAGTAGAGACGGAATTTCACCATATCGGCCAGGCTAATCTCAAACTCCTGACCTCAAGTGATCCAGCCGCCTTGGCCTCCCAACCTTTCTTGTTTTGAAAATGAGAAACTGAGGTCTGGAGCATGTTAAGTCTCCTGTCATAAAAACATTTCCAGTTTTATCTCTTGACATATTTCAGGTTTTATTTCATGTTTAGCCATACAACATTGTTTTCGTTTTAGTCTTTGTAGTGTTCTTTGCACATCTTTATGTTTGATCCTTTGCACATGTTATCCGTTATGTCTTAAACACTCTACCTCCCCTACCATTCATGTGGCTGCACCCTGCTCTATACTGATCGATATTAGCAGTACTTCAAATTTTTCCATCTCTCTGTGTGTCATTCACCAGATTGTAAGTCTAAAGGGAAGGACCATTTTAAAATTGTATATTTCCCATTGTGTTCCTTACAGCCTGCCAAGCACCTGGCTCATTTTACATGTTCAATAAGTATTTATAGAATGCAAAAATAAATAAAACTATGCCACTATTTTTATATTTAAGATTTTAATCTCCTAGTGACATTTTTATAGTCTGCAGGGGCCTAGGATCCTTAAGCCTTTGGTCATTATCAAGACAAAACAATGAGAATTTCCTGTTTCAATATAAGCAAACACCCAGTCATAAGCAAAACTGCTTTGACCTCAAAGATATAATAAAAAATGGAAGAGATTATGGAAGGTGTTGGATTTCTATGGGGAGCTGGTTGTTCATGACATGACTTGTCTTTGGTAATAGCTCTAGCTACATGAAGGAAATTGAAACCCTCACAGTGGAATAGCTTATTGATGAGAATGACTCTCTGTGTACTGAGTAATTATCAGTTGAGGAAGATGAATTGAAGGATAAAATTCTTACCTTGAGGGTTTTGGGGAGAGGGCTGGGCATTGATTCAGTTCACCTTGGAAGTCTCCTTTTATTTGAGGGCATAGCCCTAGGCAACAGACAGCCACATATAAATGTTTTTAATACTTCTTTTACCCTGCCTTGAATTGGAATGCTCCCATGGGTAAGAACTTGTCTCAGTCATCTCTGGATCCTTCAGAACTTGAACAGAGCTTGGCATAGAGCAGACTTTTAGTAAATGTTTTTGAATAAATTATTGAACAAATGGGAGGTAGACATACTAAATAGTTAAGATGTTTTGGTGTTTACATGTCCATATGTATACTCTGATGACTCAACACTATAGATAGAATGGCTGGCTACTTGCAACTGGCAGCCTGGACAGTGAGTCCTTTGTCTAGCATTCAACAGTGAGGAGGCAATCCACAGTCTCTAGTAAGGTGCTCTAATAAGGACTGAGCCCCAATGCCACTCTGTTGCTTGTTAACTGTGCGACCTAAGGTAAGTTGTCTAGCAAACTTGGTCCCTAATATCTTCATCATTTGAAAGAACCTATAATATTACTTACATCTTTGAGTGGTTGTAAGAAATAACTAAATTTACACATGTAAAATGCTTAGCACTGTACTGTTGCATAGTAAGAACACAACAAATGTTGGTGCAAAAGTAATTGCTATTTCGGACCATGAATTTTAAATCATTATAACTAGGCTCAAGCACACCTTTATTAATCAAAATAGGAACCATTACAATAAATACATTTTTGCCTACAAGAAATAAGTTTGTTTATTCCTGTAGCCTAAAAATCTGTGCATTCAGATTTAACAAACTCTTGGAAAGCATTTTCTGTATCCTGCTGGTCGTGGAAGGGTTTTTGCAGCAAAAAGTTGTCGAGATGCTTGAAGTAGTAATCAGTTGACGAGAGGCCAGGTGAATATGGCAGGGTAGGCAAAATTTCATAGCCCAATACATTCAACTTTTGAAGCGTTGGTTGTGTGACATGTGATCAGGTGTTGTTGTGGAGAAGAATTGGGCTCTTTCTGTTGACCAATGCTGGTTCCAGGCAGTGCAGTTCTTGGTGCATCTCATTGATTGGCTGAGCACACTTCTCAGATGTAATGGTTTTGCTGGAATTCAGAAAGCTGTAGTGGATCAGACCGGCAGCAGACCACCAAACAGTGACCAAGACCTTTTTTTGGTGCAAGTTTGGCTTTTGGGAAGTGCTTTGGAGCCTCTTCTCAGTCCAACCACTGAGCTGGTTGTCACCAGTTGGCATATAAAATTCAGTTTATCACACGTCACAACCTGATCAAGAAATGGTTCATTGTTGTTACATAGAATAACAGAAGACGACACTTAAAAACGATGATTTTAAAATTTTCACTCAGCTCATGAGTCACCCACTTATCAAGCTTTTTCACTCTTCCAATTTCCTTCAAATGCCAAATGACTGTAGAATGGTTGACGTTGAGTTCTTCAGCAGCGTCTCGTGTAGTTTTAGAGGATCAGCTTCGATGAACACCTTCAACTGGTGATTGTCAACTTTTGATGGCTGGCCACTCTGTTCCTTATCTTCAAGGCTCTCCTCTCCTTTGTGAAACTTCTTGAACCACCAATCCACTGTATGTTCATTAGCAATTCTTGGGCCAAATGCATTGTTGATGTTGCAAATTGTCTCCGCTGCTTTATGACTCATTTTGAACTCAAGTAAGAAAATTTGAACTCAAATAAGAAAAATTCAACTCAAATAAGAAAAGAATTTCCTTTTGGTCTATCATTTCCATAGTCTAAAATAAATATAAAATGAACAGCAAGTAATAAGTCATTAGCAAAGAAAAACCCCATAAAGCGAGAAATGTGCATTAAAATGATGTAAAACATAACCACATTTGTTTAAGAATGTATTCCAATATCAAATGGAAAATTTTAACAATGCAAAAATCACAATTATGTTTGCACCAACCTAACAGTAACAAATGTTAACAAAATCCAACATTTTTTGAGCACTACTATATCTGTGTGTGTATGTAGGTAGGTATAGATGTATATGTGTGTACCTATACATGTGTGTGTTCTTATATCCTCAAAGCAGGCCTGAGAAAAAGGTATTACTAATATTTATGTTTATAGATGAAGAAAGTAATGCAGAAATGTTCAATTACTTGTCTAAGTTCATATATACAGTAAGTGGTCTGAACCTGAGTTTGGCATTGTGATCTCTTTGCTTTTTATTGCTTCTTTGCTAGTATTACTGGTTTAAAAAGGAGTGGAAAGTCTATGGTCAGAAGTACTGATTGCATTAGGTTCTGTACAAGGCAGTTTAGTAACCTAGCCATATTGCCACACAAAACTTTTCCCACTCTAGTGTGACTTATAGCATCTATCTTTACATAAGCTAGAAAGCCTAGAAGTTTTCTGTTTAATTATTACAGCTATTTCAGTAAGCCACTGAGTTGAAAGTGAATAAAGCCACCAAAAGATATAAAGCTGTCTTTGGCTCAGATTTACCTCACTGGTTATAATCTCAGGGTGACCATAGGTGATGTCATGCAGCTAGGTTTATGGTGCTCACTTTGGGTAAATTTTATCAAAATGTACTTCTTTTAGTGGAAATCACTATTGCAAGAATACCTTTTGAGTTAAGCAAAGTTTGCATTAATATTGAGAAAGATAAAGAAAAAAGAAATGGCTGGGCAAATTGTATTTCATTGAGGGATAACATGTTAATTTTTAACTCACCCAATATTAGTGCTGCGAGATCCATCTCTTTCTGTTTCTTATGAAAGTGACGTCCCATTGGAGTCAGTCACTTTATTTCTAGACACATGGATTCTCACTTAGTCAAAGAGAAGCAAGAGTTATTCAGCAGAAAACATTTACCATGTGTGCGAAGTGGGTAAACAGCTGGTCAGTCTCCAACTGGGGCTTTTATTTCCCCTTTGGAGTGGAAACCATTGGAAGAGGCCAATATGGATTTCTCTGCTACTTCATTTCTTTCTGAGCCTGGTCAGATTCTTCCAAAGAGATTACTGGGAAGAAGCTTCTAGGATTTCTAGGTATGTGAAGTTGGAATTGAATGGGAAGGAAAGGAAGAAAGGGCAGAGAAGTTCAAAATGTGATAATGCAAGTACTTTTGAGGGTAGCTATTCTTAACACAAATGTCCACATCAGGAAGTATAGATTCAAGGACCATGGCTGGGCAGAAACTGTGGGCTTGATGAAGGATGCACAGGAGGAGTGTGAGGCTAATACCGACCACAGCGTCGATCAGATTGAACCTAAAGGAACTGCATTTAGCTAGTTATACATCAACACATCTGCCAGACGCAGCCTCACAGCCCTTGCAATTAGGGTCCTTATATATCAAAGCTCTTAACAGAGGATATAGGTGAATACTTACCCTAAGAAAGCTCTGAGAAAACTGTGGCAAGGGAAGGAGGCAATAACAGAGAAAATGTTAAATATCTTTCTGTAGGCAGCCAGTAGGAACTCTAGAGCCCTTGAGCTGTCCACTGAAAGCTCTAATGCGGTACTTCTGCCCAGAGGACTTAGCACACATGGGTCATCATCACACACATGAGAAAAGATGTGACTGTGCAATAGGAGAAAAAAAAAAAACTAAATTCAAAAGGACCAAACCAGTTTGATGAATAATGTTTGCCTACTGCTTTTATGCTTTTGAAAGAAACATAAAATAAAAGGCTAAATTATTAGGACAGTACACAAAGCAGGTAGCTGGTTAGCGTAGCTTTCATATAATTCCAGATCTAAGCTCTTATATAAAAAGAACAAGCAGGCTATTGAAACGATTTCGTAATTTATTTAGAAAGGATTTCATGTTCTAAGGCAACAACCACATTTTCCTTGTTAGAGGTGAGCAAATACCCAAGTTCATGGTCATGAGATCAAATGTAATTAATAGAATGTTAACCCATTTCTGACATGAAATCCCCCAGATGCTGAGTATAAGAAGGAAGTAAAAAGCCACTCCAGTGAGAGGCTGTGGCTTATAAAACCAAGAAGAAAACCACTGGCATTTTTGTTTTTGGCTTTAAATTTATATAACAATGAATAGTCTATAGTATAATTTTTATGGTTTCTGACAGTTTTGAGTATCACAAAATTAAAAAGAATGGGTATTAGTGCTCTCATACGTAGGTAAAAAACAAAAAAACAAAAAAACTGGTACTCAGACTCCAAATCTCAGAAGGAATGCTACATCTCCTTTTATCCCCTCATAACAAGGTGCATCCTATCATGTTAAGGGAATAAGCAGACAGGATCTGCCTGTTACATCCAGGCAGTCTTCTGGTAGGCTCCCAGATCGTTTGGGGTTATCCTCAAAAGGTGGGGTGCAGGTAGTCATAATTCTGGTTTGATGACATGTAGAGGATTGATGATTATACAATAAGAAATGAGCAGTGACTGGCAATGCTTTAAGAACTTTCTGAGTATTACTTTCATAATAATGCATAAAATTGGTATTATCATAACACCTATTTTACAGATGAGGGCACTGAGGCACAGCTGTGAAATAACTTTCTCAAGGTCACATGGTAAATTCAAACCCATCCAGGTCCATACTGGTGGGCCTTAATAGTTAATACTTTGTCATTAACTTTGTTGTCAATGCCATTCCTATGCTTTTGAATGCATTTAGAGGCGTGATTCAGGTAGTAGATAGAAGCACAGACTCAGAACCAGGAGACCTGGATTCTAGTCCCAATTCTGCTACTGATTAGTTTTGTATCCAGATCTCTTGTTCCTCATCTGCAAAATGGGGTATATTCTATTAAAGATTCTGCCTATTTTATATTCTACTAAAGATACTCAAGAGTCTTTATTTTCTAACTAAGGTTTGAAGATGTTCTCCTGGCTTCTGAAATTCTGCAAGGCTGTTTTAGCTGCCTTCGAAAAACTAAACTTCTAAGAACTGTTTTATTGAGCGTTCGAGCTTTTCAGAGCTCCTAAAAAGATTCATAACTCATCTTCTCACACTGCTGCTTGTGTTGACCTTGGCATTCACCATCCACAAACTCCTTAAGACCATCCTGAAAGGTGGGTGGGAGATGGCAGATCATTGTAGCAAGTACGGAGAGAGCCACTACCACTCAAACACCTTCCCTTTGATTGCTTTCAGCAGCTTAAAAATCACTTTCACAGATTGTAGGGGTTCATTTATTCCTCACAACACCCTTCGAGGTAGGTGCTAGCATTCTCATTTTATAGATAAAGAAATTAAAGCCCAGACAACCATGTATCTTGTTTAAGCTTCAAACATTTATAAATAAAGACCTGAGTTCTAACCTACATCTCCTGACTCTAAAGCTAAATATATTTCCATTGTTTTCTTTAAGGAAGGCTGCATAGGTAATTGGCAGGGCCCTATGGTGGCAGGTTTGACTGTTCTGCTCTTTATCACCCATATGATTTGGGTGAGCCAAGTAATTTCTATGCCTCTCTTCTGTGAAACAGATTAATAATACTTACCTTGCAAAATTATTGCAAGCCTCAATGACACATCCAGAATTACATAGCCAAGTACCTAGCACAAAATAGTTGCTCAAACTCATCATTATTTAAACTTCTCTCTGTTTGAAACACTTTTACTTCTAAGGAGTTTGCAGTTTCGTTGTTACAGTCTAATTACTATACAAATGAAGAATCTTAAAGATCACCTATAGAAATAATTTTCTTATCAGTAAAGAGTGAAGATGATAAATTAGAAAAATGAAAAATTTGTCAGTTCAATACATCAGAATAATCTGAGGGCACAGAGTTAAGGCTTTCTTGCTATTTTTATGCCTCTTTATTCTTTTAGCTTCTAAATCTCATTTCTATCTTTTAAACTCAGCTTTAAAAAGTGAACTCACAGGCCGGGCGCGGTGGCTCACGCCTGTAATCCCAGCACTTTGGGAGGCCGAGGCGGGTGGATCACGAGGTGTCAAGAGATCAAGACCATCCTGGTCAACACGGTGAAACCCCGTCTCTACTAAAAATACAAAAAATTAGCTGGGCATGGTGGCACGTGCCTGTAATCCCAGCTACTCAGGAGGCTGAGGCAGGAGAATTGCCTGAACCCAGGAGGCGGACGTTGCGGTGAGCCGAGATCGCGCCATTGCACTCCAGCCTGGGTAACAAGAGCGAAACTCCATCCCAAAAAAAAAAAAAAAAAAGTGAACTCACAAATGATATGATGCATTCGTCAGGCTATTCCCTTAGGCATGAAGCTCAGAAAAATAAATGCGGATGGAAAGTCAAGCAATGGAAAATCTCTATTCAGCATGTACAACTGTGTCCATGGTAAAACATTCTCCACTTACACTGTAATAATAAAAAGACTGGTACCCTAAAAGAATAAATAAGTCTCCAAGCTAGAATTTTCAATTTTTCATATTTTTATTCTTGCACATTTATTTTAAAACAGAAAATTTTGTTTTGACCATGGTCATCATGTTTCATTCCGGACGTTGGATGTCCTGCAGTTTTCCCCACCTGATTATTGAAATTGATTTCTGGTGTTGAGGAAAATAAGGCAAATCATCATGTATCAACCTATTATGTGTGTTAGGCTGTTTGGATTATCACATCTAATCCATTTAACACTGCAGAGGAGAAGTCTGTCCTCCACTTCATCTCACCACCTCCAGGATTCCTTTATGCTCTTTGTCAAGAACTCTGATAGAGCAAAGAAAGTGAGAATGGTTTGTCATGTTCAAAATCTTATTGACCATGACAATCCTCTCAAGGAGAAGAAAGAGTATACATTTACCTAAGGAATTCCCTAGCGGAGAAGAGGCAAAAAAGCATAACACGAGTATGGTAAGCTGAAATCAAGACGTCTAAATCTGAGTTCCGGCTCCATCACTGTATCCCTTTGGAACTTTGGGTAAATTCCTAACTCTTTCTGGGTCTCAGTTTTCCTCTTTTATTAAAACAAAGATTTGGGATAATAAATCTCTAAATTCCTTTCCTGCCCTAGGACTTTATGGCCTAAAGTGAGACTTCTTATAGGATTCCAGTTATGGTAAATAAACAATTCAGGCTTAATAATAGTTAAGTACACTAGGTTTTTAAGAGCTCAATTTTGATTATGTGTAATAATGGGTTTGGCAAAAAAGTTGATTAAAGATGGATGGCTGAAATTCTCATTTAGCCTTTCCCTAGACGGGGGATGAATAATTGCCAGGGAAAGTTTATTTTCTAGCATTGTGCCAGAAGAAAACAGGATAGGTCTAGTAGCCTAAAAGATGCAATCACTGTGAGATTCTTGATTCCATACCATAATCAGATTCTCAGGGTCTCAGTGGGCATACCCTTGGAGTTGGGCAGGAAGTCTTAAAGCAGTGGTCATCACCTAGGTTTAAGTTGAGATTCTTACTTTACAAGGTGCCTTCTGCCCAACGACTAATGAGTGACACAGACAGTTATGGATACTGGGAGGAGGGAATAATCACTGAAGGGTGGCAATGTTGGAGAAAATTATAAGGAGGTGACTGGAAGTCTGGACCTTATTTGAAGGTTAGGTATGATCTAGAGAAATAGAGAACAGTTAGGGGATAAGAACACAGAAAGAGATAGAGTATATAATGTAGCTGAGGAAAAATAAATGGGCCAGTTTAACAGAAGCAACTCTGACATAGAAGTCTTCTGAATCTAAACCAGAATTTTGAGGCTCTCAAGAAAGAGGGGCATTAACTACATTGGTTATTAACTTTTTTAAAAAGTGATTTTACAGAGACTACTCTGGAAAGGGTAGTTTTGATTTCTTCATAAGGATGTGCTTCCCTTGATTCATTCTTTAGCATTGTCCTTAGAGAAAGTAATGCTATTAAAAATTTCATGTGTAGATTGAGTCTTGAATTTCTTTTGGCACCTACTGTCTCCATTGATTCAACACCAAGAAGCTGTGTTCTCTTTCTTGAATTTTATGAGTTTAAAGTACAGCTCATCCTACTGAAGTGAGTTCTGTTGGGCCATTTTCGTGTATATAAGTGCTTTCCAATGCTCCTGAGTAGATAGCATCCCACTGGGGTCATATCATTCACTAATGGAAGATAATGTTTTTAGATGATGGAAAAAAACATATATAGCTCTAATAGCTGCTCTACAGATAGGTCCAAGTACTATTCCAACCCAACTCCTGTCTGTTTATATATACCAACTATAAAATAATTTGCATGAAAAATATTATTTTACAAACTCCAGTATCACAAGAGTAATCTACCTATTGAAAAGGCTTATAAATATTTACATAAACATGATGGACTTTAGTTTGGAGTCTTTGTTAATATGAACATTTTCAGAATTATCATAACCTAATTTAACTCTAGGCCAATTAATATTTATACATAACTCATGTCTTTTCTAACTTGCCTAATAAAAAGAACCTCTGACATTTCTTTCCCAAGTATAATTAAAAATTAAAATTTGTCATCAATAACTTATAGAAAACTTTTCTCACACTTATTTTTATCCTTTATAAATTAGTATCTTGTAGCTCAAAATTTCTCTTTGGAGTAAAAAAACTCTGTCTAGTTTTTTACAGAATCTAAAAAATCCTTCCTTCCTTCCTTCCTTCCTTCCTTCCTTCCTTCCTTCCTTCCTTCCTTCCTTTCTTCTTTCCTTCCTTCCTTCCTTCCTTCCTTCCCTGCCTGCAACTACAACAACATTTAGCATGTATATACATTTTAGCAAGCAAAGCATGGGAAATCAGAGGCAAATTATCCCCACATCTCTGCCTTCTAGGGATACAAAGCCTAAGAGAATTAGATCTAAGTAAATAATTATAGGCTACATGTAGACTGAGTGTCCTGCTTATCGAGATTAAAATGAGATTTATTTCAACCCTAACCTATAAGCCATAGTGGCATTGAGTCCCTCCCAATCTTTTCAAAAGTACGTTTGAGAGGGAGGATGGAGGGAGGGAATAAGTGTTGATTGGTATGATATTTATATCCCCCTTAACGTTTCTTGCTTCATGTGCTGGTCCTCAAATGCTGTTTCTGCACCATATTGCCCAAGGTGTGAAACACAGAGTCTCTTTACCTTCTGAAAACTTCACTCACACAAGACATTTGTTTGTGTGGTAGACTTTGCTGAAAGCTTGAGATGATGGAAAGGTTTCACACAGCCCATTATTTCCCCCCTCCCTTGATACACATTCTTTACTCCATTGTCCAGGTCTCCACCCTATTAATACAGAAGAGAGAAGCTTAAGGGAATTTTGGAAAGTAAGGAATGAGACAAAGCATGAAAGATGACCAGGTGCTAGCCAGGTTGTGACACACTTTGCTGAAGTGAGGGAGCCCTGTCCTCGTGTGATAGGCACAGTCTTCATCTTTCTTCTTTGTGCTCTCCTGTCACAAACTCTTCAGTGTCTGCTTAGCACGAGCCACCAACTCCCATCTCACTTTTCAGTGGCACTGAAGAATTGCAGAGACTCTGAAATTTTCTTTCTCTTCTCTGGCATAAAGGAAAGTAATCACTCTACAGATTCATTGACATTGAATTAGGCCATTTCTTTTAGAAGGCAAGGTGATTGTTTTATTTTTCTCCCTTTGCAATTGCAGCACATTTCTATCTAGCCCCATTCTACAGTGAGTGTTAATATCTTCTCATTCAGTGGATGATGAATTATTTACTTTTCATCTTAAAATTAAATAGCTATGTTCTATACCCGAGAAGCACTCATTGGGCACTAGAGAATTCACTCCTAACTGAAAAGTACATGACGTTGAATACATAATTCAGTCACTGCTAGAGCATGTATTATTTTTTTGTCATAGTCAATAAATACTTGTTCGCCTTTTGGCAGCAGTGAAAGTAATTTTAAATTTTAGAAAAGAAAAATTCAAGTTTTACAGGAATTAATATCCTAAAAGGTATGTGTTTTCTGAATTTAATCTTTTAGATCAAAATTATAGAATTGTAAAGTCAAAAGAAGAAAATTGAGGATTGGCTGGTTTGTATTATCATCAGTTCTCAAATGTTATAAGGACCATCTAAGAGTGAAAACATAATGAAAACACGTAAGTTATTTCCTAATTTTATTTTAACCTTCAGGTTCAAACTTTTTATAGAATAGATGAAATGCTAGGTACTTCATTAGTAATCTTTCACATAATCCTGTTTATCACATAAGTGGAAATACTTCTCAAGAGTGAAATAGCCAAATGGAAGAAAAGGTCTTGGATAATAACACATTTTAATATCTTATTTAAAGTTGTTTGTCATTCTAAATTATGATAGTTTGTTTCCAAAGATGTCTATGACAATTTATTCTTTCCCTGTACCTATGTGCAATTCCCACATCAAGAGGTAAACTCTAATTTTCCTCCCCAATACTTGAACTGACCTTCAGTTTTTCCTTGACCAATACAATCTGGTGGAAATGATATTACAGCACTCCCAAGGCTAGGTCGTAAGAAACCTTGCACCTTGCCCTCGGGCCACATGAAAAATTCTTCTTGGGATGCTCTTGGAACACATCAGTCATACTGTGAGAAATTCAAGTCACAACTAAAGACCACATATAGAAGCTTCAGGAGACAGTCTCAGTAGAACTGTCAATCAACAACTGGCCATATGGTATGGATATCTTGACCATAAAACCCATTTGGGCCTTCAAATGATTCCAGCCCCAGCTACCATCTGTTAGCACCTACGTGGGAGACTCTGAGCAAGAACCACCCAGCTGATCTTAGTTAACCTAACAAAACCTTAAGACATAATAATAAATTGCTATTTTGAGCCACTAAATTTTAGGGTGATTTATAACAGAACAATAAATAACTGAAACAGAAATACAAATATTTTGAATAATCCACCTGTTCTTTCTTTTTTCAACTATTTGTATGTGTTTTTTAACCAGTCACTATGCTAGATGTGGTTGATGGATTCAAAGATGAAAGAGATGTAAGATGTAAAGACTGATGTATTTTCATAAGGAACATTTACTTGGTGAGACAGACAAATGGGTAGAACGATATTATGCCATATGTTAAGTGATATAGAAATGCACATGGTTCCTGAGGGATTACATAGCTTTGGAAAAACTAATTTACATTTTTTTGGAAGATTATTAATAAATGAGGCCTAAAAACTAAGCAGGAGACACACAGAATCACCTGAGCACTAGCATGGGGCAAAGATGGCATGTGGAACTTTCTTGGAATTGTAAATAGTTCAGTCTGGCTGGGGCATAGAATATGAATACTAAGTGGAGAGATATAATTGGGAAAGTTGACAAAGAGCTCAAAAAGGTCCTTGTCAAACGAGTTTGGATTTTATTATTCAATGTTAAATTTTAGCCATTGTCATCCCTTCATCTTTTATTTTACTTTACTATCTTTTAATAACTAAAAATATAATCATACTCCTCCAATGGCTATATTGAAGAATATTGAGGACAGGAAGAGAGTCACATTGTCTGATTTATGATTTGGGATGATGGAATCTTCTGACAAGATTTCTGTTTTTTAAATCTTAAAATGCATTCTCTTCAGTGAAGCCATCTTTGGAGTTAGTCATTACTCTCACCTTATCTGTCATCTTGACTCCAGTATGCTATTCCTCTTCTTTTGGTCTAGATTCTCTAATTTTAAAGTTAGCTTCAAGTTAAGGAAAGGTCATTTTTTCCGCAATTCAGTTCTCTGAAAAACTTACATACCTCGCTGAAAGTCACAGTCTAGGAGTGAAGCAAACACATGCTAGAACTTCAGGGCCAATTGGAAAGTCTTCACAGACACTTGCTTGGTTGATCTTATTTATTGCTACAAGCCTGAAAATGCATAGCCCTAAAAAAGGTGGTGTCTCTGTGCACACATGTAATTTTTAAAAGAGGAGAGGGCAATCTGAAAGGAACTGAGGCTTGGTCACCAAAAATCAACACAATGAAAACAAATGATAATGAATAATGAGCACTAGAATTCAAATTACCAGATGTTTTAAAGAGATGGAGTGCCAGTTTTCAATTCTGTTTTAAATACCACACTACAAAAGAACGATTTTAAAAATAGAAAAGGACTGAGGGAAAAGACAAAAAATAAAAGAATACCTAAACTATTGAATGACCTCATTTGTTCCTGATAAACTTCAATCATACCTTCTTAACTCCATTCCCAGTTATTTTATAGTATGAAGAGCAGCAATTCTCTGATCTTCAAAGACAAATCTGAGGGAATTCATTGGAGCTCCCTGTCTTTGACAGTATAATTCCTTGAGTTTGTTGAGATGTGTTGTCATTTTCACTTTGAAGTGAATCTTACTGCTATCCTGTCCAATGACTTTGAGTTTAACATTTTCTCATTCCTTCTTATCCCCCAAGTCATCGGTTGAAGGTTTTGCCTTCTGATCAGACGTGGGTGACAGTGGCTTCACCCAGGGGTCACTGCATAGCAGTGACCTCAGGTAGGCAAAACTTCATCTGGGGGCTTACAGATCTGTCTCCCTTCCCGTAGTACAACACTGTGGCTTCAAGGACTATGCTCTTGCCTTTTAAAAGGTGGTATAGGTGTGTGTTTGCTTCTACACAAAGGAAGGAAATTCATTAGAGAAGAAGAGACAGAATACATGTATGAAAAGAAGGAAGAAGGAGAACTCAGAGTACAGGCAGAGAAATAGGCATTAGAGGACACTTTTCCCCACTGAGAAGGGTGGGAATAAGTTAAAGATGCATACGTTCATAAAGGCATGAAGGAAGAGGTAGGGTGCAGTCAAGAAGTTTCTATGCGGTAGGTGAGAGCTGTGGCATCCAAGAATAATGGAGAGGGTAGTAAGTAGGTGGCTTCTGAAAAATGGTAAGGATCTGTAAAAGCTACTGCAGAGTGATAGGATTGTGCTGACCTGGGTCTCAGAGAAGGACCGCTGCATAGCTACATGGCCAAGCTAAGGTTAAAAAGAATGACTTTATATTGTCAGTAATCTGCATAGGTATGTTACTTTTTTGTCCTATCACCCAGCAATTCAGGTATGACAGCAAGAAGGTGAGTAGCTGGATTGATCCAAGGTTATGACTTTTCTGGCAAGTGCAATGAACTAAAAAACTGGATGGCAGTTAAGAATATTGACAAAAGAGTAGTGCAAGAGATAGGACACAGAGTCTAAGCAAGGACTTGGGCAGCTCATTCAGGTGAAAGAATGGGTATAAAAGTGAGAAAGCTGAAAAAGGATCAGGGGCTGTGGTCAGAGAGTGTTGGGCAGATTAGAGACGAATGGGCTTTCCTTATTGGCATGATAAACACTGGGTGAGGTAAGACTTCTACAGAAGAGATTGTGAGCTATCCATGATGGTATGGCGTCCTTGCAGTAGGAGGTCAGTAGACTCCATCAATGTCAAGTGTGGAAAATGCTAGAGTTATACTACCTGAGCCAAGAGGAGCCTCAAAATAAGAGATATAGAAATGATGATAAGGAACAGGTTGATTAACTCTGAAGCATTGGGCAGGTTATGTCTGAGCTTAGCTTTTAAGGATTAATCGGAGTTCTTCAAACAGATAAAAAAGGTGATAGAGGACATTTCAGATAAAGTCAGTAACATCTGCCAAAGTTTACAGGCATTTAGATTATTTTTTAGCACAATATCCCTCAGGAGATATAAATCATAAATACATGTTTTACCTTCTATTTTTCCTCTTTTCTTTAGACCATGATCATTCTTGAAATGAACATTCCTCTAGAATGAAAGTAATCCCATTTCTGGATACCTGAGTAAGTTTGACTTAAATTCTTTTCTCAGTTTGCCAGTTGTATAGTCTGAACAATCCTGTTACCTCTTGTTTCTAAGGAAAAGTGGTCATAGGTAAAGTTGGTGCAAAAGTCTTTGCAGTTTTTGCCATTACTTTCATTGAAAGTAATTGTAGTCATCCTAATACAATTCTATAGAACTCTTGTTTAACTTTGAAGAAGTGCCACTTATATTACTTTATAAAAATTGATATCCTAGAATCCATGATTTCTTCATGGTCCATTTTCTTTTTCTATCCTGTTTTTGGAAGCAGGGTGATTTTAGGAAGAGTAGGTATGGCATTCAAGGCTAAACAGAGCTGGTGTTGGATTGTGCTAAGAACATCTACACGCTGTGTAACATTTAGCAACTCATGTACCCCTTCTGAATTTCTATTTTCTCTTTTGCAAAATACAGATAACATGCCTATCTCCTAGAATTGTGACAATGAAATGCAATCATGTCAATAAGGGATGGTACAGAGTAGATGCTCAGTGTTTCCTCTCTGTGGTTCTCTCTGAATCTCCCTTTCTTCTACCAACTCTGTTTTCCTATGCCAATTCCTTTCAAGCATATGGCTTCTGACCTAGCCAATGAGCATACTTCCTCTCTAGTAGTGAGAGCAATGCCACTTGAAACAGCAGGGATAAGCCATTTTGATTGAGTTGACATTGATAGCATAAAATAATAACCATTGTTGGTGTGAATGTGAGAGAAGCCTGGAAGAGATTATTCATATTTTTATTTTCCAAATTTATTACATGATTATGATGTGAATTGTCTATTGTAGTAAGGGGGTAATTGAAAGTTGTCCAGACAAGTATAAAGAAGAAAGAAATCACCCATGGTCACCTTGCTCAGTGATTACCACCATTGCCACTTACAAATGACTTATTTGAGTCAGGATCCAAATAAGATCTAACCATTGCATTTAAGATATCTTTTAAGTCTCTTTTAATTTAGAACAGATCTCCCCCATCCTTTTTTTCCTGGCCCTTGACTTCTTGAAGAAACTGGGTTAGCTGTCCTATGAATTGGTTCAAATTCTGGATTTGTCTATTTTTTCTCCAACTGCTCTGCAAACTAAAAGTTAGACCTAAGTCTTGATTAAACTTGTTTGGTTTTGTTTATTTATTTATTTTTGGCAAGAAAAGTTTGTAAGTGATGTTGTGTATTTTTTATTGCATTGTATTATGCAGCACATAATGTCTGGTTGTTTCACTTTGAAACTGCCTAAATTGATCAAGGGCTTTAGATGGGTTAGCCTGATTCTTCCATTGTAAATGTTCCTATCATCTCTTCTCCTAATAGCTTCAGCATCTGTTAATGTTCATTGCCTGAATCAATTATTTCATTAGTGTTGTTAAATGGGGGATTTTCTAATTTCACAAATTCTTCTACATTTAATAACTATAATTATTCTCTAAGGAAAAAAATGTTCCTCATCAACTAGAAATTTTTTTGTTATTTTGAAATGTAGTAAAACAGGACAACCAAAATGAATATTCTCTAATTTTGTCCACTCAAATTCCTAGAAGTAATGACAAACTAGTGGAAAGAAGTATCCATACATGTTCAGATTATGGTTTCTATGTAACATTAACACTAAAAGGAACCAGAGATTCGTGGAGAAAGGCTGAGTTCAAGTCCAGGGTGAAATAAGTAAGATGAACCTGATAAACCCTGTGGTGGCAATAAAGAATCTCTCAAAGATAACAGGGCTTTGTCAAAAAGATCTCCCACGAACTAGTTTGAAGGAACTTCTGCCAGTGCAAGATGGGGCAATTTAACATCAAAAACAATTGTGTCTGAAATTGATTATCTCATATTGAATATAGTTTAAGTCTATTAGTTCATAATAACACAGACAAAAAATAAAAACTGATAGAGAACCACAAAACCACCAGCCAAAACAAAAACAAAGCAAACACTATTTCAGAAAAGTAGGGCACCAACCCCTTACTCTGAAAACTGGTAAATTACAGAAAAGGATGATTTATGTTTCTAAAAGATCAGCATGGCTGCTGTGTATGTTGTAGGAAAACAAGAGTAGAAATGGGGAGGCTTGGGCCAGACTCCAGGGGCTGTGTAAATGGCCAGGGATACATAGATGATGAGCTAGCCCCTGACCTCCTGGAGCTCTCATCTCCAGTGGGGAAGTCTGCCTTGTCAACAGGCAATTGGAATCAAGCAGGAAGTATATAATAACAGAGGCAAGCAGACGGTGCCACTGCAGCACGAGAATGACATCAAGCCATCCTGGGAGCTGTAATACGGAGGAGTAGATACCCAAGCTGAGTCTTACAGGTTGAGTCAGAAATAAAAGATTATCATATCCCAGACCAGTTCCAGAACCATTTGGAGCCTGCTGGAACTAAGGCAGCTGTAGTCAGTACTGACTCAGGACCTGGATAGGGTTAAGCTGGCAGGAGGAAGGGAACATTAAGTCCAGCAGAGAAGGAACTGAGGAAGATGGGCTGAAAATTGATCCAACTTAGCCACAGAGAGGATAGGGCTCAAATTTCTTTTGTACTACCTTCATCTCTCTGTTTATCTGATCATTGCTTGTAACTGTGAAAGGCGCTAATTGGGGGTGATGAGAGGAAATCTATGAGGAAAACTAGGGAGGCAGACATCAGTGAAGCACATTCACAGCTGTTCTACATGGAAGATGAATCATGCTATGTTGCTGAGCTGCATCATAGGAAAAGAGATGGCATGCATAACAGCTTAGATATGTTGTGTTGTGCTATGCTAAAATTTTAATCACTAGAGATGTTATAAACACTGAGGATTCGAAAACACACTGAGAGATAACCGACCAGATAGAAGTAACACACAGAGACAGACTCAGGCTGTGGAATAACATGAGATGCTTTCAGAGTAGACCCTCACATGACCCAGGGGATCTGCAAATATCCTAGATCCTTAGGATATTTGGATGGATGAAGTGGACCCTAACCAAAGGAGGGTGAGTGACACGGACTGCCTATGCACAGAAATACAGAGAAGGGTGAGTGATACGGACTGTCTATGCACAGAAATACAGAGAAGAGTTACAAGACAATGGTGAGCTGAAGTGTAAAGTTTCAGAAGCATGTTTACAAGATATTTAAAACAATTAATGATAACATTCAGTTCTGGTAGGTGTGCAGTAAATTGCTGTTTTGATGTACTATTAGTGAGAGCTAAATCAGTACAATCTTCCTGGAAAACAGTTTAACAGTATGTTTAAATATCCTTAAAGTGTTCTTAAACTTTTCCCTAACAAGTTTATCTTTGAAAATATAAGAAAAAAATCCTCAAAGTATACAAGAATATATATCCAAAGTACATCAGAGTATCAGTTTAGAGGAAAATAGAAAACAATCTAAATTCCTACCAGTAATGGAATGGTTAATTAAAGGTGGCATATTTATGATTGGAATATTATGGAGGAATTAAATGGTTACAGAGATTTTAGTAATATGGGGAATGTTTATTATTGAGATTAAATTGGCAAGTAGAAAATAAAGTATATATTTTTTTTAGTTTTTAAAACCATAGAAAAACTATATCTAAAGTAGAAGTACAGCAAAATTATCTGTAATCAAAGTATGTTATTTTTAGAAGTTTTTTGGGAGGTAATTTACATACAACAGAATTCACTAATTTAAATGTCTAATTTGATGACTTTGACAATGATTTATACCTCTGTAACCACCACCACAATTAAAGAATATTTTGATTACTCCCAAAATTTCTATGCTTCTTTGCATTCCCTTCCTCTGACTCCATGACCCCTGATAACTACTATCTGCTTTCTGATGCTATAGTTTTGCCTTTTCTAACATTTTATGTAAACAGATTCTTATAGTGTATAGGTTTCTATGGTAGTGTCTAGCATAATGGTTTTGAGATTCATCCATGTTGTTGGATGTATCAGTAGTTTGTTTCTTTGTGTTGCTGAATAGTATTCCAATTGTATAGATATAATTTGGTTTTCCATTCACTAGTTGTTGGGCATTTGGGTTGTTTCAAGTTGCTTACTATGATAAATAAAGCTTCTATGACCATTAGTGTACAAGTCTTTGTGTGCTCATATTTTCATTTCTCTTGGGTAAATATGTAGGAATGGAATTATTATTTAGTAAGGGTTAACTTTATAAGAAACCACCAAAAATTTTTTTCAAGGTATAATAGATATACCTGTTGTAATGTATGAGACAGTTCCAGTTATTCCACATTATAGTTTTGAGGATTCCTTTTAGAGTTGATTTCTAGTTTTATGTGGCTGTGGTCTGAGAAGACACTTGATATGATTTTGATTTTTAAAAATTTATTGAGACTTGTTTCATGGCCTATCATATGGTTTATCTTGCAGAAGGTTCCATGTGCTTATGAGTAGAATGTATATTCTGCAGTTTTTGGGTAGAGTGTTCCATAAATATCTGTTAAGTTCATTTGTTCTAGCATGCCTTTAAAGTCCATAGTTTCTTCTTGACTTTCTTTCTTAAAGATCTGTCTAGTGCTGTCAGTGGTGTATTAAAGTCTCCCACTACTATTGTGTTGCTGTCTATCTCATTTCTTAGGTTTAGTAGTAATGGGGAGCTACTGTGTTAGGAGTATATACATTTAGAATTGTAATATCTTCTTATTGGATTGATCCTTTTATCATTATATAGGGACCATCTTTGTCTTTTTTATTTTTTTTTTACTGTTAATGCTCTGAAGTCAGTTTTGTTCCCCCTAATATAAGAATAGCTATTCCTGCCCATTTTTGGTTTCCATTTGTGAGGAATATCTTTTTATACCCTTTACCTTGTGTTTATATGAATCTTTACATGTTAGGTGAGCCTGTGGAAGACAGGAAATATTTGGTCTGTGATTTTTTAAAAATATATTCTGCCATTTTGTATCTTTTAAGTGTAGCATTTAGGTCTTTTACATTCAATGATAATATTGAGATACAAGGTACTGTTTTCTTTATAATGTTGTTACCTAAGTTTGATTTTTTTTTCATTATGTTATTTTTTATAGGCCTTGTGAGTTTTAAGCTTTCAAGAGGTTCTATTTTGGTGCATATTTGGCTTTTAATTCAAGGTTTAGAACTCCTTCCAGCATTTATTGTAGGGATGGTCTGGTGGTGGCAAATTCCCTCAGCATTTGTTTGTCTGAAAATGACTTTATTTCACCTTCATTTATGAAACTTAGTTTTGTTGGATACAAAATTCTTGGCTAACAGATATTCTGTTTAAGGAAGTTGAAGATAGAACCCAATTCTTTTTGGCCTATAAAATTTCTGCTGAGAAGCCTGCTGTTAGTCTGAAAGGTTTTCATTTGTAGGTTACCTGATACTTTTGTTTCAGTGCTCTTAGAATTCTTTTCTTCATGTTGACTTTAGATAGCCTGATGACTACATGCCTTGGTGAAGATGTTTTTGCGATAAATTTCCCAGGCGTTCTTTGAGTTTCCTGCATTTGGATATCTAGATCTCTAGCCAGATCAGGGACGTTTTCTTCAACTATTCCTTTAAATAAGTTTCCCAGACTTACGATTTTCTGTTCTCCACCAGGAACACCAATTATTCTTAGGTTTGACCATTTTATGTAATCCCATATTTCTTGGAGACTTTGTTCATTTCTTTTGATTCTCTTTTCTTTATTTTTTTTTTCTGATTAGGTTAATTCAAAAGCCTTGTCTCTGAGCTCTGAAATTCTTTCTTTTACTTGTTCTAGTCTGTTGATAAAACTTTCCACTGTATTGTGTAATTCCCTAAGTGTGCCTTTCATTTCCAGAAGCTCTGATTGATTTTTCTTTATAATATCTGTCTTTCTAGAAATTTTTTCATTCATATCCTGAAATGCTCTTTAAATTTCATTATGACGGTTTTCACCTTTTCCTGATATCCTCTTGAGGAGCTTAATAATCGACCTTCTGAATTCCTTATCTGGTATTTCAAAGCTTTCATCTTGGTTCAGATCTATTGCCAGAGAGCTAGTGTGATCTTTTGAGGGTGTTATAGAACCCTGTTTTGTCATATTATTGGAGTTACTCTTCTGGTTCCTTCTCATTAGACTATTTCTTCAAATTATTCTTGAATTTATATTTGATTTAACTGTGTTTCTTCATTTGTTTGTTAATTTCTTTTTCCCTTTAAGGATGTAACTTCAATGCTAATAGTTAATTATAGCCTAATTTGGTTCTTGATGCTTTCAGGGGTAAAAACTCTGTAAGAGTTCCTTGGTAATACACTGTCTTTGTATACTGGCCTTTTCATATGCTGGTTGTAGTAGCAGTGTGCTAGGTGTGTGATCAAGTTCACTGTCTCCTATGGTGTGGGAATGGTAGAGATTTCTTTAAGCTTATCATATTACCCTGTGGTATGCACTTTTTATTTATTTATTTTTCCCCAGTATTTTATTTATTGGTTTGATGGTTCAGGCTTCAGGAGTAGGAGAGATGTTTCTGAGTAGGAACCGGCTATGGCTAAAGCAGGTGGGTAAATGCAATACCCAATGGTAGGCAGAGGTCCCAGCCTTGACAGAGGGGACTGGAGGAGCTTCATGAGTCACATTGAGTTCTTATTAGGGGAAAGGGTTGAAGCCACCTCAGCTCCCCTGCCAGGTTAGCAGGAAAGTTATCCAACTCTTAGACACACCCCTGTCCCAGTGCTGTATCACATAGGTGCCTCTTTTCATCTGTAGGAGTGTTGATGTTCCAAGTGAAGAGGAATTGTAACTCTGTCTCTCTTGCAAGCCTGAACCTGGAGTGTGTTCCTCCTGCAAGAATACAGTCACCCCGAAGTGTTTCAGAAAGGCTGTCTATAGTTGCACCCATGCCAACCTCCCATGGCAGAAGCCCCAACTGTGCCTGCAGTAGTGAACAAAAGGGGAAAGATGTCTGCTTTTTCAAGACCCTTCACACACACCAGAGCTGTCTGATTGTTGGGTTAGAACTCAACATTCTGCCTGATGAGCCCAGCATTGCAACTCTGCCTCTGCTAAAAGAAATTTCCCACCAGTGGAAAGATCTGGTGCTCAAGGCCTGCTATCCAGATTATTTTGTCTCACAGGGTATTCCCTTAATGTGATACACTCCTTCTTCCCCTAGGAGTAGCAGTGCCTGGGAGCCAGACTACTTTGAGTGTTGTTGCTCCTCTGGGTCTAGCCACCCAGTGAAGTTGCCATACTCCATACAGGAGCTAGAAAAGCTCTGCAAATGATCCAGTGATATGACCTGTCCTCAAGTCTCCCAGCAGTGGGTAGCAGCACCAGCTCTGATGGGGGTAACGGAAGAGTGATGTATACTCTGTGAGATTTCTTGGTTATTGATAGCCTTGGTGTATTGGCTTTCTCGAATGCCAGTTAAAGTAGTAATGAACTAGTTTGGACAGACTCAGGACATCTTAGTTAGCTGGAGTGGTGCAGGAAGTGGTGATTGCTGAGATAATGCAGCTGTTTTCTCCTTCCTGGGTACAGTGGCATTCTACCAGGAGATGCTGTAATGGACAGTGTTAGTTGGTCTCCATCCAGGAGGTGTTGCTTGCAAAAGAGCATCAGCTGCAGTAGTAGTAGTGAGATTTTTGTTTGCCTTATTTTGCCTGGGGAGAGGGCCATACTCTAGTTTGTCAGGCAATGAGAAGAGCCATATAGCTCCCTAAAGATTCTGTCCTTAGTGTTAACCTACCAGGGCAGATGGCGGACCAAAGCCAGGTGGGGGCTGAGTCAGGCAGGTTAGTACTCTGAGTCTCCATGTGCAGGGTAAGCAGCAGCCCTTGTGGGTATCAGGGGACAAGAGCAGTTCTCAGGCCACTTGGTTGATATTCCAGAGGGTATTATTGCTGCCTCTGCTACACGGAAGAGTTAGCACAGGGAGTGGGGAGTAGCAGGCAGTGGTAAGCCCCACACAGATCCCCCACACTTGGCAAGGCATATCCACTCCTGCAGCGTTCCTCTGGCAGCGGTGGGCTCAGTGCCAGACAGCCTGCATTCAGAACTCACAGCTGCTCCAAGGCATACACTTTACCTGTGGAGACAGAAACTGTGGCTTTCAGGCCATGCCCCTCCCTATCCACTGCAAAGCTGGGCACCCAGCTTCTGCACTTGTGGTTCCTGCACCAGCAGCTGGAGCATACTTTTCACTCTACCCCTCCCCAGCCCTGGCCAATGGGATTCGTCCTTACCCAAGATTATATCTTGAAACCCATTTGGGGGCTTCTTTCAAACTGAGACCCCTGCTTGAACTATTTGGCTGTCCTCTGCAGAGTCCCCTGTGAGATATGGTGAAAAATGTTTTCCCACTGTCTGAGCTGGAAACTGGGAGTGCACACAAGGGTCTTCCCACTGCTGCTCCTACTTTTATATTCCATGTACCTCCCCAGATTGGTTCCTGTGCTGGGTAGGGTTAAGGGCCTTCGCCTCGGGTCTGGACTTTCAGGGTCCCTGGTGGGGCTGCATATCCCAGGGCAGTCTCTTCTGTCAAACTGGGTACTCATAGTGAGTCCCTACCTTCACATGACTCACTGTGTAGGCTGCAGCCTCTTGCTTCCTTCAAAGGGTCTGAAGATCCCTTTAGTTTCCCTGTGCAGTTTCTGCATCACTTCTTGATAAAAGCTCATAGTGTGAATCTCCACACACTATGTTGTCCCTCCAAGTGGAAGAGGTATGCTAGCAATGCCTCTAATCCACCATCTTGGACAAAAAAATGAATTGACATTATTTCTTCAATAAATGTTTGGAAGAATTCAACTGTTAAATCATCTGGGCCCGGGGTTTTGTGCAGGGAATAATTTTTAATTATAAGTTCAATTTCCTTCAAACTTAGGCAAAAAACCATTCAGGTTATCTTTGAGTTTTTGAATGACTTTGGTAGGTTGCTTCTTTCAAAATATCTTTTCCATTTTCTTAAATTATTGAATTTATTGGCAAAAAGCTGTTCATTATATTTCCTTATTATCCTTTTAATGTCTCTAGAAACTCCAGTGATGTTTCCTTTCTCTTTGTTGATATTGTCAAGTTGTGTCTTTTCTCTTTTGCCTAATCAGCTTGGCTAGAGGTTTATCAGTGTTAATGATTTTGTTGTTTTTTAAAATATTTTCTTCTATTTTATTGTTTTCTAATTATTATTTCATTCCTTCTACTTACTTTGAGTTTTATTTGCATCATCATAATCAGAAAATAGTCAATAAACAAAATCAAATATAACAGCCAAGAATACACTAAAATTATCTTTTCTTGAGTTATTAAAGTAAAACATTTCAGTTTGAATAGAAGACTAGAGACTTACCCAATCTTCAAGGACTACAAGCAGTTCAACAAAATCAAATAAGACATTATTTGCTTTTCTATAGAAACAAATGCTAGAGAAAGATTGTCATTGGCACAGGGGGCTAAGAAAGAATTTTGCTTTTTCATGTCAATTTTTATCCTGAATCTTCTCAATATATTTAATAAAATCACTGTACTATGATTTTCTAAATTTAGAACAAAAGAATGGCAGGGAATGACCTTTATCACTCACCTCCTGAGAATATCTTGACAAAAGCTGATGAATAATTGTGAAGTGCCCTATGAAAACAGCTGTGGAGTATAATTGCCAATATGCTAATTAAAATTTATAAAGTGTCACATATTGACATTGAGAGTCTCTAATTTACCTAAGGATGATTAGAATTCATAATTGAGATGATGTCATTGCCACCCAAAGCAACAAATGTTTATAAAATGTCAGCTTGTATATTGCACTGGGCTAGCAAAAAGGACCTTGCTCTCAAAGAGTTAATATTTTATTTGCAGTTCCAAGACATACACATTCATAAAAAGGTAAGTGCTACAAGTTGTCCAAAACTAAGTGCCAAATGAGTAGTGCAGAACCCTAGAAATTCAAAAGGTTACAACATATAAGGGCTGTGGATCATGGATCTGGGATGTAGAAGAACATTTCACAGGGAAGATGAAATGTATCTGGATCTTAACAGAAAAAATCCAACTGAAACAAGAAGAAAGGAAAGAAACAAGCCCACTCAGAGGAATCAGAGTAAGCAAATGTGCAAAGAAAAGAATGCTTATAATGTGCTTTTGAAACAAGCCAAATGGTTATACTTAAGTGGGTTTGTGAAATGCAGTAGAATAAAATAGTTGGGAGAAACTAATGACCCTCTAAAGTGTGTTTTATGTGAAATGGTTTGCGTGTGCTTTGCACATTATTGTTGAGCCTGTGATGTCTTTGTTGGAGTGCAGGGTTATTATTTTAATTTTACAGCAGAGGAAGCTGAGGCTCAGTGAGCTAAAATGACTTGCCCAAATTCAGACAGGAAAATCTGGCAGGTATGGACTGACTGGGGAGGAAAAATAATATGTTTAAATTTGGGTAAGCTGAGTTTAAGGAGTAGTGTGGCATCCAAAGATACCTAGCAGGGTATAGGAACCCAATATAGTGCTGGGATTTACAAATAACCATTAAAGAAATGTACAAGTAGGGCTCAAGGTTAAGAATCTCCTTAGAGTTCCTCTTCTATAGCTGATCCTTTCTAAAAGGTTGGTTCTGCCTTTAAATGCTCCATAATTAAAGAGAAATCAAGTATGATGCTTTGGAAAGGTGATGAAAAGCTTTGGCAAATCAGTCTTTTGAAGAAAGATTTTATAATAGCTGTGCCAGCAGCCAAGATGGATGAAATATTTTACTATGAAGAACTCATTTATTGTCTGCTTACTATGCACTGGGTGCCTTTCACAGTCAACCTCATTTAACAACACTGACAAAATAGTGGAGGAATCTCACAGCAGAATCATAAAGCTGAAAAGCACCTTGGAGTGCTCTTCAGAGATGAGGAAATGTGGACCCGGGAAGGTTAACTGACTTATTTTGTGAAGAGTTTTAAAAAGAAAAGTATATTCTTGTTATTTTTATGTAATCATACTCCTATTTAAAGCCATAAAAAAGGACCATGCACCCTTATAAAATCTTTTCTGGGTATGTGAGTACATTTTGGAATTGTGTTTAGTAAGGATGACCTCTCCAATATGGTTCAATCTTTGGTCTTGTCTCTACTCTTGGAGTGAATAGGAAATCAACAAACATACCACCTCTTCAGGTACCTTACATGCAACCAGTGATTAAACATTTCTGCTATTCAAAACAATGAGCAATTTTCCTCAGAGTCCCCCATAGGTCAGTCTCTAGCCTATTTTAAGCTATTTATACTACTTAAGCTTCTTTTTCCTTCTAGATTAACATTTCCCACACTTGATTTCAGCTCTGAAGAAAATCTTATTTTGGAAAGTTCTAAAGAAAATCTGTGCAGCTATTTTTGAGTTTTCAGAGTGAGAAAAGTACTTTGATGCTTTGGATATCTAGATAATTAAAATCTGTCTTATGGAAAGTTCTAACTCAGCATGATTATCGTTCTCAGGAAAAAAAAAAAAATCAGCTGCTTTGCAGAGTTTGACAATATTGGCCCTGTTTTAGTTTTCTATTGCTGTGTAACAAATTACCACAAACTTTGCAGCTGAAGCAACACACATTTACTATTTCACAGCTTCCACTGCTGATGAGTTTGGGCACAGCTTAACTGGGTCCTCTGCTTAGCCTTCACATGGTGGTGATCAAGGTGTCAGCTGAGGCTGAGCTCCCATCTGGGAGGTCCTCTTCCAAGTTTGTTCAGGCTGCTGTGATTATATGATGAGGTCCACATTTCCTTCCAGCTGTCAGGCAGGGACCACCCTCAGCTCCAGGAGACTGCCCTTCTCTGTAAGCAGCTCACAGCATGGTTGTTTGTGTGCTTCCTCCAAAGCCAGCCAGAGAAAACTGCATTTAAGGGCTTACCTGACTAGGTCAGCCTCTCCCAGGATAAGATCAACTTATTTGTGACCTTAATTACATCTGTGAGATCCCTTTGCCCCTATCATGTAATATGAACAGGAGAGTGATATTTCATCAGATTCATAGGTTCTCACCACACACAAAAGGAGGAAATTATACAATGATGAGAGACACTAAGCATGATGTTATCACAGAATTCTGCCTACCGCTGGTCCTGGAATAAACTTGTTTGAAATGAGTAAAAGCTGTCATAATATATAGTAGTCTATTAAGTCCTCTATAAAGATTTTAGAGTCAGAAATGGTTGCATAATTGAAACAAACTGCAATCTCTTCAGGCCTTTGTGTTTCTCCTCTATGTACTGCTGTAAAAAATAAGATAGCTAAATAGAGGTTAAATCTGTCTTAGGCACTGATGAGAAGAGTAGTGGACACCCATTCATTCATTCATTAAACAAATGTGTATATAGATGGGCTCCTATAGAGAGGCCAGACACTGTGCTAAGTAGTGGAGATGAATGATGAAATAGATATGCACTCTGCCCTTGAGAAGATTTACAGACTGGCAGGAGTAACAGGAAAAAAAAATATATAAGGTGGAGGGAATAATCATCACAAAGACCTTGTGGCATGAGAAAGCATGGTATGTATGAAGAATTCAAAGGAAGTTGCCATGGCTGGGTCACAGAGAGCAAGGGACACTGTGGTTTGAGATACATTTGGAGAATTACATAAACAAGCAGATAATACAGAACCTTTCAGACCATAGTAAGGATTTTACTCTTTACATTGTGAGCAAGGCAACAACACACAAGGGTTTAAGCAGAATAGCATGATCAGGATTGCATTTTGAAATGACCCCTCTGAAAAGAGGGTAGAGAACATATTTTAAGCTGGCAAAAGTAAATGCAAAAAGACCAATTAGAAGACCATGATAGAGGCCCATTTAAGGGAGAAGACAGCATGAAGTAGGGTGCTGGTAGACTGGGTGGAGGAAAGTAAATAGAGTTGGAAGGGTCTTAAGAGATAAAATAAACATAGCTTGACAGTGGACTTAGTAATGGAGGTGGGGAGAAGACAAAGGAAGGGTCCATGGCAAGGGTCCTGGACTGTGCAATGGTGTCACCATTTCCTGAGGTTAGGGTCACTGTGAAAGGACCAGGTATGTTACGTGTCAGAAGAGAGGGAGATGGCAGATGGCGATCATAAATTTGTTTTTGGACACATTAAGTATAAGATGGCTTGATATATTCAGGTGGAGATATCAAGAAAGTATTTGTATAAGTGAGTCTGGATCTGAAACAGAAGTCTGGACTATAGCTATACAGTGAATACAATTTTTTTTTTTTTGAGGCAGGGTCTCACTCTGTCTCTCAGGCTGGAGTGCAGTGGCATTATCTCAGTTCACTGCAACCTCTGCCACCTGAGTTCAAGAGGTTCTCATGCCTCAACCTCCCAAGTAGCTGGGACTATAGGCATGGGCCACTGTGCCCGGCTAATTTTTGTATTTTTAGTAGAGACGGGGGTTTTGCCATGTTGGCCAGTCTGGTCTTGAACTCTTAACTTCAGGTAGTCTTCCCACCTCGGCCTCCCAAATTATTGGGATTACAAGCATAAGCCACCAAGCCCATCCAAATCCAGCTGTATTTGTTGCTCCTGTAACAAAGTACCACACCCGTAGTGGCTTAAAACAACACAGCTTATTCTCTCATAGTTTTGGAGGTCAGAAGTCTGAAATGAATCACACAGGACTAAAATAAAAGTGTTGGCAGGGCTCGTTCCTTCTGGACGCTCTGGGAGAGAATCTGTTCCTTGCCTTTTCCAGCTTCTAGGAGCTGCTCCTGTTCTCCTCCTATTCAAAGTTGGTTGTGCAGTATCTTCTGATCTCTATCTGCTTCTGTCTTCACAATAGCCTTCTCTCTTATAAGGACCCTTCAGATTACATTCGGCCTATCTGGAAAATTCAGAATAACCTCCTCCTTATCGAAACATCCTTAATTTAATCATATCTGCAAAGTCTCTATTACCATGTAAGGTATGTTTACAGGCTCTTGGAATTAGGACATGGAGATCGTTGGGAGTGGGGACATTGTTATTACTGTTGTTATCGTTATTTTTAATGTTTAAGTTCAGAGGTACATGTGTGGGTTTGTTACGTAGGTAAACTTGTGTCATGGGGGTTCATTGTAGAGATTATTTAATTACCCAGGAATTAAGGCCAGTACTTATTCATTATTTTTCCTGACCTTTCCTACCTCCCAACCTCCACCCTCTGACAAGCCCCGCTGTGTGTGTGTTGTTTCCCTCTATGTGTCCATGTGTTCTCATCATTTAGCTTTCACTTATAAATGAGAACATGTGGTATTTGGTTTCCTCTTCCTGGATTAGTTTGCTAGGGATAATGGCTTCCAGCTCCACCCATGACCCTGCAAAGGGTCCATGGTGTATACATACCACAGTTTCTTTATCCAACCTGTCATTGATGGGCTTTGGGTTGAATCTTTGTCTTTGCTATTGTGAATAGTGCTGCAGTGAACATACACATGCATGTGTCTTTGTGATAGAATTATTTATATTCCTTTGAATATATATCTGGTAATGGGATTGCTGAGTCAAATGGTGTTTCTGGTTTTTGGTCTTTGAGGAATCGCCACACTGTTCCACAATGGTTGAACTAATTTACAACAATGTATATGCATTCCTTTTTCTCTGCAACCTCACCAGAAGCTATTATTTTTTGACTTTTTATAACAGCAATTCTGACTGGTGTGAGATGGTATCTCATCGTGGTTTGGATTTGCATTTCTCTAATGATCAGCGACGTTGAGCTTTTTTCATATGATTATTAGCCTTGGGAGTGGGAGCATTATTAAGCCTATTACATCAACTCTGCTAATGCACACAGAAAGGGATTATGAGTACAACACCGTATTACTATATTCTAGGCAGATTTTCATACACTGATGTATCATCTAGGCACTTTATATACATTGATTCAGATCCTTAAAGTCTCCTCAGAGTAGATATTTTACAGTTGCAGAAACAGGCAAAGAGAGGTTACATGACTTATAGCTTCACAGCTACTTAGAGGGAGAAGAAAGATTTAATCCATGCCTATCTAGTTCCAAAGTTCTCATATTTCTTGCTTTTGTGGCAACCTGGCTCCCTTTTGAGAGCTTCTTCTCTTTTAGGCCTATTATCCTTCACTCACTTTGGGTGCCTACTTACTTCCTGCTGAACCAGCCTTTTCTTGTAGTGAGAGCTGCAACTAGGAAGCACATTTGCAAAGGGTTATACTACATGTATTGTCTCCATGGGTATTTGCCTTCTGAAAGAGGAATACATAGCCATAGCCATGTTACACTCAAAGTAATTCTTGATGATAAAGTTTTACCCTAACCATACCAAGAAGAGAAAGAAGTCTTCCCTGAATCTCTTATGATGTCTTCCTGGTTCATGGCTGGGTTAGTAGAAACACTGAGCGGTGAGGGCTGTAGGTATCCATCTAAACAGCAGGGAGAACTTAAAGCCTATGATCACACACCATTTTCTGCATAGGACCAAGGACATGGGTTGGCCAAGGAGACAAATGGGCCACATGCACAGGCAGTGGAACTTTTGAGATTATACAGATTGGCCTTTCCTGGAGTAAATTTTTCTTTATTTTCTTAAAACATGTCAAAAACACTGGTCTTTGGGGTCACCTTTCTACACCTCTACTTGCCCCAAGTTATGGTAAGATTCTGGAGGGCCAGACTTGGAGAGCAGTTCTAGCTGGCTCTAGTGTGTTTTCAGGCCAAAGAGTCAAACAATCTTCTTAGCTCTGTAAGGTCCTGCCTGGCTCACCTGGGCTCCATGTAAGGACTTTGGCATATACATCCTTATAGAAGTAGACTGCTGGAATGTGCCTGGAGTAAATTTTCTGCATATCTTCCTGTCATATCTAAATCTGTGGTACCTGATTGAGAACCCAACATTCTGGGAACTAAGTATCTTCCTATGTCCCTTTCACCAGGGACATAATTAAGAGTGGCCTAATTTTTAAACCACATTTCAGGGGACAACATTAATGCATGTTCTGACTGAGTTTTACTTGGAACTTGTACTGCTTTGAAAAATATCAAGATACGTGGCCATATGATTAACCATTGTGTATCCCCAAGTAGGACTGGAGTTTGACTTACAGAACCATGCCACCCAGATGAATTTGTCTCAGAAGAATCAGTGAGTAAAGTTACTGACCACTTTTCTGTAGCTTTGTGTGGCACACTAAGGTATTATTCTGTTACGCATCAGTTTCCCTAAAGGCCCCACTTTGAGATGCCAATATTTTTTCTCTGTCCCTGACAAAAAATTTTGAGCAGAGGGTTTCTGCTTACCACTTTCGACTTTTACTAATTCTCTGCCTTTAAGTCAGGAGTTCCGTTTCTTTGGTGGAGTGCAAACGAAAGTTTGCATTCCTGCTCCCTCTGGCAGATCTGTTGTTTGGCAGAAATTCTTGCAGCACAGCATATTCTACTTCCTTCAGTTAAACTCAATAAACTTAAGTTTGAACATCCATCATATGTTGGTATTATCAGAGATACAGAGACAAGTAAGAGTCACATTTCTGTCTTCTAGCAACTTCCCAAAAGATTTTCTCTTATAGCTCAGAGTAACTCCTGTTGTGGTCTCCCTGGAGAAGAGAAAATTCTTCTACTCCTCAGGCCCCATCTCCTTTAATTCTCTAGTTAACTTCGAGGTGCTGCTCAAGATAGCTTAAAATTCGAATTCCCATTTCACGGATAAGGCCACTAAGACATGAGAATCCAGCAGCACTTTGTCCATAAGTCAACAGTGACATTTACTATTGAGTTAAACTTTGTCTATCTATCCCAGTTAGCTATGGGCTTTTTGTTTA
>NW_016107399.1:5033608-5080328 GCF_001604975.1 Cebus imitator | reverse complement strand
TTTTAATTGTACTTTAGGTTCTGGGGTACATGTGCAGATTATGCAGGGTTGTTGCATAGGTGCATACATAACCCAGTGGTTTGCTGCCTCCATTCCCCCTTCATCTATATCCAGCATTTCTCAATTCTTCGGAGGATGTACCTAGGAGTGGGGTTGCCAGGTCACAAGGTAACTCCATGTTCAACTTTTGAGGAACCACCAATCTGCCTTCCTAAGTGGTTGCAACATTTCACATTCCCAGTGGCAATGCATGGCAGTTTCAATTTCTCTATATCCTCTACAATGCTTGCTATTATTTGTCATAGCCACTCTATAATGGCTTTGTGAAGTGATGTCTTGTGGTTTTAGTTAGCGTTTCCTTAATGAATGATAATTGTAAGCATCTTCTCATGAGCTTATTGGTTATTCATATGCCTTCCTTAGAGAAATGTCGACTCTGATTCTTTGCCCATTTAAAAATTGGATTATTTATCCTTTATTTTTGAATTGTAAGAGTTCTCTACATATTCTGGATACAGGTCTCTTGTCATATGTATTATATGATTTCCAAATATTTTCTCCCATTCTCTGTGCCATCATTTCATTGTCTTAACAGTATTATTTGTATTATAAACCTTTTAGACTTTGACGAAGTCAAATTTATCTGTTTTATTTTGTTGGTTGTGCTTTTAGTGTAATTTCTAAAAAGACTTTGCCTAACTCAAGGGCACGAAGATTTACCCCTATGTTTTCTTGTAAGAGTTTTATAGTTTTGGCTCTCACATTTAGGTATATAATCCATTTTGAGTGAATTTTTTTGTGTGTAATGTAAGGAAGGGGTCTGACATAATTATTTAGCATGAGTTTGATGTGTTTTGATTCTCCATTTTAAGGAAAAACTAATGATAACTTTAGTGCAGGTTAGGTGGAGGTGCAGAGAAGAGATAAAAATTTGAAGGGGACAGTAAAATGTTACAGCCACTTTGGAAGACAGATTGGTATTTCCTCAAAAGTTGAACACGGAGTTACCTTATGACCTGGCAATTCCACTCCTATGTACCTACTCAAAAGGTATAAAGTCAAGGTGACAGAGCTGAGCTTTGTACTACCAGCGCCGTAGTTCAGGAATGTAGATATGACTGAAGCCAACTCAATGAGATTCAACAGCAAGACTTGCTAGAAAAGTTGGAATAAAAACTCTTTTTTTTAAGGATTATTATCTGTATTGATAACTTAAGTCTCAAGCTACCAGTCTCTTTAAGGAGACAACTTCCTGGAAAATGGGCCAATAAAATGGAAAGCAATGCCAATAAGTGGGGTGAGACACTGAGTTTGTTAACACTGTTTGAACTTCTGAAATAATACTTGAAAATCTACTCTTGAAGTTTCAGTTTTAGATTTTTTTTTCACTTAATTACCAAGTAAGTGGAGAATGGCACACACCTGTGTCTTGCTCCAAATACCCATCAACAATATACACTAGAGAAAGGATACATTTATTATAGTTTCCTGATCGTTCTTTGAAGCCTTGACATGGCTGTTTCTTCCACTAGGAATGTCTTTTCTCTAATTTACTTGATTAACATCAGCTTCTCTTCAAAAATCAGTGAAAAGGCCTCAACTCCTCTCCTAGAAGCCTTTGCTAATTTAGTGAGGCAGGGTTGAAGGCCCGCCCTTCCACCCTGCCATGAGCTCCAGTAGTGTCTCTCTCATTTCATTTTAGTTTTCTGGCCCCTCAACTTTTGAGAAACTAATGGACAATAAACACATTTATTCATCTGTGTATTCCTTTTGCCTAGACCAGGGCCCAGCACATAATGGGGAATCAGTAATGTTTGTTGAATGTATGGTAAATGCAATAGAGAGTTTGTACCATTAAATTTTATTAAGATCTTACAGTCCCCAAATATATAATTATTTTCTCTGTGTCTAGCTTGTTCCCATTCCCCTTGTGTTGAATTTTAAAACATTCGTACAAGAAGACACCTAAGATTAAGAGGAGCACAATCCGATGTGATAGTGTTGGCCAGTGTGGAATGCTGCTGCCTTCCTGCTGTCTGAACAAAGTGATGCCAACCAAGTTTAACAGCCCTATATTCTTTCTGCTTATCAGTGGGTATGTATGTGTGTGTATGTATGTATGTGTGTGTGTGTGTGTGTGTGTGTGTGTGTATATATATATATATATATATATATATATATATATATATATATGTATAACTTAGGTTGGCTTTTTTGAGTCAGAACGCCAATGACAAATAATCCCCTTTGCCTTCAGACACATGTAGCATTCTTGAGCTTACCTTCCCACTCAATCACATCACCCCGTTTCTGAATGCTGTATGGTTTAAGTCAGAGCAGTGAGCAGCTGGTGTTACTTTATTTTCTTGTAAAAACCTCTCTGTTGCAACCAATATCCAAGCAACCTCTATTCTTTTAATATTTCCAATATTAATTTAGTTTGCTTATTCTACACACAATAGATGGCTGACCTGCAAAGTTTTTGAGGCAAAAGAAAGAGCACTGAAGCTAAGCAAGTAGCCTTAGATCCTCCATTAGCTTATTATATTTTATATCTTCAGTCCTCAGTTTCTTCCCCTGAATCATGATAACCTTAGATGGAAGAGCCCCTAGTGCCCATTGCAGTTCTCACATCCACAGGACATTCGATATTCCTATGGTTCTCATTGATGTTATTTGTGATGCTGGATAGAAGCTGAGAAAATTTGGCCTTCCAACTTTTGGTAACATGTTCCCAGGAGTTATGTATTGTTAATTGCACTAATTGAAGATAAAACATGGCATTAAAAAGAGAGTTTCTTTTTACTTAAGAAAATCTGTCTTTACTTTCCCTCTTTTGGTTTTTATCTCTTTAAATCCCACGTTGTGGCCATTTTATGGAACTGCCCGAAATAACCTAAGTGGGCCCTGAAAAATGCCTTATTTCTTAAAAGAAGGCAATACATTGCCTAGTCTAAGTCTTTACATAGCTGGGTTGCACAGTCAGAGTAGGCCAAATATTATACTAAATAATCCCCAAATTTCAGTGGTTTAACACAATAAAAGTGCATTTCTCACTTATAAGCTAGTAAGAGGTGGCAGGGCCGCAGTGTGGGGATGGAGAGGGATAGGAAGGTGTCAGAGTGACTGCTTCCACCATGTTCTCCCACCATGTTCTGGGACCTCAAAGTCTTCCACTGGGTCTTTTGTTCCGCCAGCAGATGCAGGAAGACAGGGGAAGGGTAAATGGTTTTGTGGCCATGTGATCAGAATTCAGTCACGTGAAGAAAGTTTAATTGTACATCACAGACAAAGAGGAAGTGAGTTCAGTAATCTATGCTGGGTCATCTAGATATGGCAGAAATATGCACAGGGAGATGTTTATGCAATAAGATAATCATACGGAGAGACATTATTATGTATACAGACTGAAAAGACTCATGAGACTGAAGGGCCACAAAGAGGGGCCAGGGGCTGATTCTGAGCTCAGAGAGGGGACTTAATGCAACCCCTCTTGTTTTATAGCCAAGGAAATTATGACCCAGGTAAGTAAAGTCACTGCTCAAAGTTACCACAAATTAACTGCTTATCTGAAATGAGAACTCTTTGGTCAGTGTACTTACAGGCATTCATGTGGTAGAATCACAAATGCCAGCATTCTTTGGAGAAAAGCCTGCTTGTCTCTGGTTTAAGACCAAAGTGAAATATCAACCTTAATTTTTTTTTAATGGAAGTGATCTAAAAACCATGGAAGATTTTTAATTTCTTAAGAACTGTTGAAAGTTACCAAATGTGTAAGAGCATAGCATAGGCATTTAATTAGAGGGAGGAAAGAGAGAGAGAGAGCGCCACTAAGAAAGAGTCAAAGATCTATTAAAGAAATATCCTTTTAATAGTACACCTAACCTATTGGTTTTGCCGGCTCCTGGGGTCTGTACGTTTTACTCCCTGTTTTTTAGTTCTAAGGAGGAGGAGTCCGTGAATACATATTGACGAAGATAAAAGCTGTCTTTGGGCCCTTTGCCCCTTTGATGGTATTCCTCTTCTAGCATTCAAAGTTGTACCAGTGTCTCCCATTCCCTCACCAGATAGCAATGTCTTCATTTCATTCCCTGGTCAATCTGATCACTCCATTTTCCATCCCCAAATAGACTATTATATTATATGTAAAGTACTGACTATGTAGCTTCATGGTCTCCTTTGGAACTCACATAAACTTTATGAGCTAAGTTTTAGTATACCAATTTTGTAGATGAGAAAAAAAGACCAATAGATAGAGCTACCAATTATTGAATACCTGCAATGTTCCAGATGCTTTATATACTTTATCACAATTTACACAGCAATCTTGCAGAATATTATTATATCACTTCCCTTTAAAATATGACGTATCAATATCAGAAGGTTTAAATAATTTTGCCAAGATCACAGAGCTGGCAAGATAAAGAGATAGATTTTAAACTTGGGTTTATTTGATTTCAAAATCTATTTTTTTCGGTGATGCCTAATAATAACAATGATTTTATTATTTGTAATCATTTTTCCTGTTATTAAGTTTTTATTTCATGGTCTTTCCAGAGAAAATTCACATTCTCTGACAGGATTCTTTGAGATGCAATGTTTTAAACACTATGAATAAATGTGGTAGTTCAGTTTATCAGTTAGGGTGCTTTTAGCTGGAAGTTAAAAAACCAAACAAAGATAAATGGTATAAAAAACAAGTAAACAAGGCTATTTATTTACCCCTCAAGGAGTAAGCCAGAGCTAGAGGAGTTCCAAACTGGGTAATTCAGTGTCTCAGTGATGCCACCAAGAACCCAGTATCCATCCTTTCTGTTTTGCCTTCTGCAGTAATTTGCTTCATCCTCTTAGGCTGGTTCCCCTGTTGGTACCAGATGGCTCTTTCATTGCAGGTATCTTAAGCAGGTGACAACATCCAGAGGCAGAAAATAAAACTGCTAGACTTGTGTTCATTTTTAGGAGTGAGAAAACCTTCCTAGAGCCTCACCAACAGACTTTCCTTGACATCACTTCAGCCAAAATTATCACATGCTCATGCCTAAACTAATCACTTTCCAAGGGGAATGGAGTTGCCATGCTTGACTAAAGCACTCAGGTCTTTAAAGTCCTTTGAAATAATTGACTTCTCAATATCTGAGCAAAATTCAGATTCTGTTAGGAAGAAGGATCAAGGCAAATGTGAGTGGGTAAGAAGCAATAGTGATGATCACATTCAGGCACCAGGACTTAGTGGGATAGCGATAGAAGTGGAAGCTTTCACGTTCAGCACAGAGGTCTTGCCTTTCCATGAGCCCAGCCCCACTATGAGTCATGTTATAGAAGTAAATACTATCAGTGTTTGGAGAAGAATTTTCATATTGTCCCACAGCGCTATTTTGAAATTACAAAGATTCTCAGTTGACTGACTAGAAATCATATGAAGAAAAAAAAAGCCAAATTCTGACTCATTAAGGGCCACTTACGTTATATTATGAACTCATGAGTCTCAAATAACTTTAGGTTCATTTAAATTCCCAGATCTTTGTTGTAATGCTTGGCTTCCTTCTACAATGTCTTTTCTACTTAATTATGTTACTTCTACTACACATTTTGTGGCAAGGGGGCTTACTACTTACACTCTATTTTCTTTGAGGGCAATTATTTTTGTTAAAAACATTTCTCATTTTAAACTGAAGTTGCTATCATTAAATAAGTATATATTTCACATAGACACAAATGTGCTGTATATGTGAAAAAGCAGGTTTTGGAGTCAGAGTAAGGTTAGTATCTCAGGTTTGCTAATAATTGGTTAGAGGGTTGGGAGCCAGACAATTGGCCTTAAAACTCAAATATGCTGTTTGTCAGCTATGTAACCTTAAGAGAGCACTTAATTCATCCCTTTATCCCTCAATGACCCAGTTTTTGTAGCTGCAAAATAAATCCTATAGTGGTATCTACTTAATGAGGTTAAGTTAGTCAAGACATGTAAAATCTTAGTGCTGGAAACAATAAATATTGCTTATTAAACTAGCTGTGAGGATATATAAAAATGGTTTGAATTATTTGATACTCAATAAAATTGATATAATTATAACATACTTTTGAGGTTCAGTATAATGATTAAGTGCACAATAAACATTAGCTATTGATATCATTATTGTTTCACAAACTCAACTGATGCAGCTAATGGGATGGGGGATAGTGGAGAATACAATTATTCCAGACCTCCACAGTACCTGTTTTCTTTCTTTCCTAGCCAGAAATTCAAATGTTTACTTTTCCTCTCCAAAGATGCAAGTCATGTCCACAAAGACCAGCCAGCACAGTGGGCAGGGAGGACTAAATGTCTTGTGGACCTATTTCATGCTTATCTTTGCTTTGGCTCATGCCACATTTCGATTCAATTTGCAGCTTGAGGACAGGCAAATTGTGTTTTAACTAAATTAACCTAAGTAAAAGTTTGATGACTACTGCCCCTAAACATGCTTTGCCTAAATCACTCATTGTTGCTCTTCAAATTATAAACTGAATTACTTATGAAATATGGCATATGTCACATTAAATCAAAGCACTGATCCATTCAATCCAACCTTCTCTTCCTGGTGCCATCTCAAGGTATGGATTGCATAAGAATTTTGTGGCATAAATTTAGAAAACAAAACCAAAAACCATTCTTCATTATCTTTTATGGATTCTCTATTATGGATTAGTCTTAATGTTTCTTGAATTTCTGTTAGGGAACATCAAGGTCTGTCTCTAGTTCTCAGGATCGAGCCTGTGTTTTCACTAAGGTCTTGTAGATGCTGACCTTCTTCCCAGCCTCCTCCTTAGCAGACCTAACAGGCCTGCCCTTTACAATGGCTGCCCTCAGCTTTATGGGATCTCTTCTTTTAATCTTTGGTGTGCTTCAAGACTGAATAACTTACTCAGATATTGCCTGCCCAGGAAAGGTGTCCATACTTTTTTCTCTTAATACATAACTTCGTGATACCAAAGAAACCTATTTATCTAAGGAGCCAGAAATTCAGAAGCTACACTGAACTATTCTTAATTTGGGAACTAAGTGTAAAATCTGATGAGTTGAACTCCTACTTTTATTTTAGCTGGGCTGGGGCGTCTGTATAAACAGCCTTTCTTACGACAATTTGGCAGTGAAACTTTTGGTCAGGAAGAGAAGAATCAACGAATGTTTTATTTCTCACTCTCTATCCTTATCCACCCGCCCTTTCACTGACCTTTCGTTGAACCAAGACTAGAGTTTTATTGGGGCTTTGTTTTGTGTCTTGGGCAAAAGTTTGGGATCAGCTGAGGTCAGATCTCATTTTATCTAAATCAGTTAGCCCTCCCCCAATCTCAATGGAAAAACTTCAACGAAAATACATTTACACATAAGTCTTAGTTTTCATTGAGTTCTGTCTTGGCAAAGGAGACCAGATTCATATCCCTAGAAGCACTTAGCCTCTTAAACAATGTTTTATTAATTTTTTTCAAATCACCTTTACTCAATCATAAATAAATTGGCTCCCCTGCTTCTGATTCTGACTCCAGAAGCTTGTGGACTTTTGATGTTTTCTGTAATTTTCAATCTAAACATTGTGTCTCACATATAGCAAGAGGCAACATCATAGGATAGAAAATAGAGGATTGGCAGTCAAGAAACCTGGGTTCTAGTTCTGACTGCAACACTGTGTGTGACCTTGGGCAAATTTTTAAATCCTAGGCTTCTCATCTCAATAATAGAGGATTGGATACTATTTACAGTGTTGGTAGACTATAAGATTTTATGATTACATTGAGAGGAACTGAGTGGAAATCCAAGACCCAAAAGTAAATTAAAAGGCAATGGACTTATGTCAGAATGCACAATTTTCTTTTATTAATTTTTTAAAAAGATTTACCATTGTTATGATTATTTAGAGATGAGATCTCACTATGTTGCTCAGGCTGGAGTGCAGTGGCTATTCACAGGTGTGATCATAGCTCACTGCAATATTCCCATCTCAGCCTCCAAGTAGTTGGGACTACAGGTGCACCACCGAGCCCAGCTAGAACACACAATTGTCTGCATGGTTAATTAAGCCAGAGGTACTCCTTGAGTTACCACATCAGGGTAATGTGAGGAGCAATAGAGAATTTTTGGCATGTCAGAGCTGGTAGGGCCCACAGAAGCTATCATATCTAACCTATTTCTTTAATAGATGAGGAAACTGAGGCATGAACAGGAGCAGAGGTTTGCCTAAAGTTGACTGAAGAAAGCCTCCATGGATTTTCTCTTCATCGCTTTCACTTCATACTACTTTGCCTCTTTATATTACTATTCAGAGGTATTCTTTGTAATAAATGTTTTTAGTATTGTGTTTTGAATAATTCTAGCTTTGAAAAACTCTGTTAAAGGCAAATCCATTAGGCCACTCTTTCGATTGTAACCATAAACGAAGGGGCGGTGTGTTGGTTGACACATTGTACATACATCCCAGTAATTTAAATACGTGCGAGAGGAATTTGAAGTACCCCCTGTGAGGCCACATGAATTTCCTCTTTCATCCCTTTTTCTTGGTTCCATATATACCAATTATCTAGTATGTTCAAGCCTGAATAATACTTTCCTGCCATAATTTTCCAAAGACTACCTTTATCCAAGGTATCTGGGTAGCTGAAGTCCAAATTTATTTTGGAAAATTGAATAATCAGGATTGCTGGCTGTGGGAAGTTTATTTACTGCATTAAAGAGGATAGGCTTGGTTTTGCACACATCTCCACTTACTCCCAAACTCTATGTGTTTCCAATATTCCTCAGACAATGAGGACAGCACATCCCATTTTAGCAGGAGTCATATTTAACTTCAGAGTTTGCCAGCAAATATTATCTACGCTTCATGATCTTATCTTGCTTATTTCACATTTGAGAAGGCGTAAAAAGATCAAATGCATGAGTTTTTTTGGCCAATTAGTATCTTTATTTTAAAAAGCACAACCTTAGTTTTAAATTGATAATATTTCACAGGATGTTTTATAATACATATTTTTAACTCTAGAGTAGTTTCTAGATGTTTTTACATCATTTGAATGATGAAGCTTCATCATGAACATCAATTTTTGTTTGGTACCTGATAATACAGTTATTATCCTAGGGGCTACTGAAGTGTGTGGGACCATCAGATGATTCCAGCAAGTGCATATTGGTATTTTGGGGGCAGTGGTGGAATGAATGATATGTCACCTATGTGGTCCTATCATGAATAGTGTGATAATTTTGGGTAGCCTCTCATGCACCTGAGAAAATACTGCTTTGGGCTATAAAACCAGATAAATTTGTTATAACTGTGGGAATAATGAGAGAGAGAAGAATCTGAGAGAGGTTTGTGGGACTTTGGAGCATAGAATTTTACTGCTCAAAGATCTCTGCTGTTTACTCGGGCAATAACTAGCTTCTAGGAAGAATTTTCTCTAGGGCTTACAACGATGTATTAGTTTCCTAACTGGAATTTTGGTTCAATTTGTTTACATTCTTCTAAATAAAAACTTGAATAATTCCTGCAACTAGACAAGTTATAAATTATGAATGATTGGGTAAGTAATTAAGTAAATAGAATTTAGCTATACACAGTAGATTCTCGTATAGTTCATTCCATTTCTAGGAGACAGCATAGTATGCTTGTTAAGGAGAACAAATTTTGGAGCCAAAGCAACTTAGGTTTGAGTCCAAGTTCACCACTTTTCAGCTCTATGACTTAAGTAATTCATTTAACTCCTATTTTCTTCATCTATAAAATGCATATGGCAATAATACCTACCTCTTATTTTTTGTAAGTGTTAAATGTGATAATGCATGTAAAATCCTTAGTACAGGGCCTGGCACATAGCAAATAATCAATAAATATTAAAGTGTATTTTAAGATACACCTTCCTCTTTATCTTCCAAATGTCTCTAATCTTTTCGTCAGTCAGGATTGGCTGACTGCTATAATGAACACCATTTAAATTTCAGGGGCTTATTTTAACATAGAGCTAAAATAACAGAAGTTTATTTCTAACCTATGTAAAGTCCAGTCAATAGAGCTAAAAAGTGGTGAACTTGGACTCAAACCTAATTTGCTTTGTGAGTAGGGTATAAGCTCTGTGTTCCACACAGTCATTCAAAGATCCAGGCTCCTCCCAGCGTGGTTCACCATGACTGCCTTGGGCAGGAAGCAGCAAATAATGGCCCCTGGGCCAAATTAGCCTGTACATGTTTTTTGTTTGTTTGTTTGTTTTACAGCTCATGAGCCAAAAGTGGTTTTTGTCTGTTTAAGTGGCTATGTTTTAAATGTTTATAAAATAATACATAATATTCTTGATTTTGCTTTTTAGTTTACAAAGCCTAAAATATTTTCCATCTTACTCTTAAGAAAAAGTTTCTCAAGTCCTTTCCTAGGGCTTTACAGCAGAATTGTCTGCTAGGTGCTTGACTTTGGGCCATCACATGAAGAAAGGGAAGAAGTGGAAGATCACATGGGAGATTTTTGTAGGTCCATTCTGGAAATGGCATGCATTATTCTCACCACATTGCTTTGGGTAAAAAGCAGTCAAATGGCCATACCTAACTGCTCCTAGCAAGGAGATGTGATCTAGTGTATGCTCAGGAGAAAGCATAGTGGATTTAGTGATGACAAAACAGTACTACCCTACCATCATAAAAATAAACAGAATAAACAGAAACTTAGCAATTCTTCCATTAATCTCCAGTCAACACCCTGCTGCATACCTAAAATTTATACTTTCCTTGTATCTGTATTTTGCCTTAACCAACCACTGTCTCCTTATTCACCATAGAAGATTTAAATTTATCTATGGATTATTAATGCATAAATGTTTCACTCATTCATTCAATACATACTTACTGAGAAACTATTATGCACTCTATTATGCTTTTATCTCTTTTTTTTTCAGGCCATCCAATAGAAGGATCTCAATTTACTCTTGATTTCAAAGTGTCTGTATCTGCTTACCTCTCTGTCTACCCCTTTCCGCTATCTTAGAGGATAAAGAATCTCCCCCATTTTCTTAGGTTTGTTCATTTAATCACACGCCCTTTTATCTCTCTTAGACCTATTCCTATCAATTATTTATTTTTTTCTTCATGTTCCACTCTGAATGACTGTACCTAAAATTATGACTTAGTATCCTCCATTCTAGTAAACCAAACTCCTCTCCTGATCCTACTTCCCCTTACAAAATAAAATCCTGTCTTCCTTTTTCTTTTCTCACCATTTTTTTTTAAAAAGCTACTTTGTACATTTTACCACAAATTAATATTTTAATCTTCAGTAATCTAATTACCCCTTTCCCCTCCTGAACATGGTTCTTTTTTATTTTATTTTATTTCATTTTAAGTTCTGGGGTACATGTGCAGGATGTGCAGGTTTGTTACATAGGTAAATGTGTGCCATGGTGGTTTGCTGCACCTATCCACCCATCACTTACATATTAAGCCCAGCATGCATTTGCTATTTTTCCTGATGCTCTCCCTCCCCCTGCACCTCCCTCCTCGACAGGACCCAGTGTGTGCTGTTCCATCTCTGTGTCCATGTGTTCTCATTCTCATTGTTCAGTTCCCACTTAGGAATGAGAATATGAGGTGTTTGGTTTAGTTTTCTGCTCCTGTGTTATTTTGCTGATGATAATGGCTTCCAACTCCATCCATGTCCCTGCAGAGGACATTATCTCATTCCTTTTTATGGCTGCATAATATTCCATAGTGTATATGTATCACATTTTCTTTATCCAGTCTATCATATATGGGCATTGGTTTGATTCCATGTTTTTGCTATTGTAAATAGTGCTGCAATGAACATACACATGCATGTATTCTTACAATAGAATTATTTATATTCCTTTGGGTATATACCCGGTAATGGGATTGCTGGGTCAAATGGTATTTCTGCTTCTAGATCTTTGAAGAATTTCCACACTGTCTTTCACAATGGTTGAACTAATTTACATTCCCACCAACAGTGTAAAATAGTTCCTATCCCTCCACAACCTCACTAGCATCTTTGTTTCTTTTTAATAAGCACCATCTTACTGGACTGAGATGATATCTCATTGTGGCTTTGATTTTCATTTCTCTAGTGATCAATGATGTTGAGGTTTTTTAAATATGTTTGTTGGCCACATAAATGTCTTCTTTTGAGACGTGTCTATTCATGTCCTTTGCCTATTTTTTAATGGCTTTGTTCATTTTTTTATTGTAAATTTGTTTAAGTTTCTTCTAGACTCTGGATATTTTTTTTATTGTAAATTTAAGTTTCTTGTAGACCCTTTTTCAGATGGATAGATTGCAGACATTTTCTCCCATTCTGTAGGTTGTCTGTTTTCTCTAATGATAGTTTCTTTTGCAGTACAGGAGCTCTTTAGTTTCATTAGATCCCATTTATCAATTTTTGCTTTTGTTGCAATTGCTTTTGACATTTTTGTCATGATATCGTTGCCTGTGCCTATGCCCTGAATGATATTGCCTAGATTTTCTTCTACAGTTTTTATAGTTTTGGGTTTTACATTGAAGTCTTTAATCCATCTTGAGTTAATTTTTGTATAAGTTGTAAGGGAGGCATAAGGCTAAAACATGGTTCCTTTTTTCAAAAAAGAACCATGTTTTTTTCTGCATATAGCTAGAGCATGGTTCTTTTGAAAATAGTTTTTGTTTTCCTTCATTTCTTCTAAAAAAAAACTTGATACATGCGCAGAACGTGATGGTTTGTTACATAGGTATACGTGTGCCATGATGGTTTGCTGCAGCTATCGACCTGTCCTCTAAGTTTCCTCCTCTCATCCTCACCCCACAGCAGGCCCTGGTGTGTGTTGTCCCTCTCTCTGTGTCTGTGTGTTCTCATTGTTCAACTCCCACTTGCAAGTGAGAATATGCAGTATTTGAATTTCTGTTCCTGTCTTAGTTTGCTGAGAATGATGGCTTCAAGCTTCATCTATGTCCCTGCAAAGGACATTATCTCATTCCTTTGTATGGCTGCATAGTATTCCAGAACATGGTTTTTCTTTAAAGATAATCCTTGACTTAATAATTACTAAAGCGAGTTACCTTTTCTTATTGCTTATTCCTTCTGACCTCTACCTTCAAACTTTTTAAATTAATATAATAAAATAAACCAAATAAATTCTAAGTATCTTTATAATATATCCGAATTTCTGGTGGTATAAGTGTTCCAACTTGGTTCATCTTTATGATTATTTTGGCTATTCTTGAATCTCCATATAGATTTTAAAATCAGCTTGTTAATTTACACACACACACACACACACACTGCTTGAGATTTTTATTTTGATTGAGACTGTACAACATACGTAGATCAGTTTAGAAAAAATACACATCTTTACAATACTAAATTTTCTAATCTATGAATATGGTATATCCTTTATGTAAACCTTTCATTGCTCTTAGCAATATGGACTTATTCCAAGGTAATTGCTGCTCTCACTGTTATTTTATAAATTTTTGGTATCTAATTCTATGTTGTTGATATAAAGAAATTAAATGTATTTTGTATATTGATCTTACATCCAATAAATTTGATAAATTAATATTTAATTCTAATCTTTTATCTGAGATTTTTTAGGATTTTCTATGTACATGATCATAACGTCTTTGGAAAAACAAGAATTTTCTTTCTTTCCATGCCGTTTTTCTTTATTTCTTTTTCTTGTCTTATTGTACTAATGAAGGCAGTCGACACAATGTTGAAATGGTGATGGTAAGCTCTTTGAAGTTTTTTTTTTTTTAAGTTTTTTTTAAATCATGAATGGTGTTGAATTTTGTTAAGTAACATTTCTGCATCTATTGTGATAATTATAATATTTTCTCCCTTTTTTCTGTTGTTATTGGGAAACCAATTGGTTGATACATATGTGTGCGTGTGTGTGTGTGTGTGTGTGTGTTTGTGTGTGAACTTTGTTTTCCAAGATTAAACATAACTTGAGGATAAAAATCTTATTTTTATACAATATTTAATAGCATTTTATTTATACATTTTGTATCTAAAATGATAATTGACCAGTATGTTTATTTTCTTGCAATAACTTTGTCAGGTTATAGTATCAATATTATACTAGAAATATTTAAAAATTGGGAGTGATCGCTCTTTTTGTATTTTCCTGAAGAGTTTATGTAACATTAGTATTATTTCTTTTTTTCATTAATAAAATTTAGTTTTAGAGTACTTTTATTTTCACAGCAAAAACGAGTGGAGAGTACAGAGAGCACTCATGTACCTCGCATGCACAACCTTCCCTGCTACTGAAATCCCACCCTAGAGTGGTATGTTTGCTGTAATTGATGAACTTACATTGACACACCATTATAGCCCAAAGTCCACAGTTTACATTAGGGTTCGCTTTTAATGTTGTACTTTCCATGGTTTTGACAAATGTATAGCAACATGTATCTGCCATCGTAGTATCATACAGAATAGTTTCACTGTCCTAAAAACCTCTGCGTTTTTGTCTATTCATACCTTTCTTCTCCTAACTTCCCAAAGTGCTGAGATTACAGGTTTGAGCCAACCCACCCAGGCTCAGTAGGTTTGTTTGGTTTTTGTCAATTCTTGTGGGTGATAGATAGAAGATCATATCATCTACAAACAAAAACAGGCTTATTTTTTCCTTCCCTGTCTGTATGCCTATTATTTTTTCTTCTTGCCTTCTTGCATTAGCTAGGACTTGCAGTATAATATTGAAAACAAATGGTAAGAGAGGCTCAGATAAAATGTTTTCTCCTGAGGGTAGGCCTTATTAAGAACAGAATGCTATAGCATATTTCAAAATGGTTACTTTTCTCTTCCTTCTGCTAAAAGCACTAGGGAATTTTTCTCCAATATTCACTGTAATGACCTTGTAGAGTTCTGGGAGTTAAAACTCAGAAAAGCTGGATTCCCCTGAAGTTTTAAGTTCTTGTCCACACTAAGCCTCCAGTCATTTGTCAATTACATTTTAGGTTGTTTTTGTTTTTGTTTTCTGCCCTTGAACTGGTTCCCATGAAGGTTTCTGCTTATGGGTTTTTGCTCCAGGAGGTTATAATTCTTCGTTTCCACCTGTCTGTCTCTTCATACTGGGGGACAGTGGTTTGCCCTGTAATTTCACATCTTCATGACTTCACTCTGGAAGAATCCAGGATAAGTTTTTGATTTTTCAGTTTGTTCATCATTTTACTTGTTAGGATGAAATGGAAACTTTAAATCTTTTTACATGTTCGACTAGAAACCAGAAGTATGTATTATGTTAAGGTTTTAGAAGAACTCCTACTGAAATCATATAGGCCCGGAGATTTCTTTGTGACAAAGGTTTTAAATTACAGATTTGTTTCTTAATTTTTATAAGATTATTCTGGCTTTCTATTTTTTTCTTTGTGTCAGCTTTTGTAAGTTATATGTTTCTAAAAATTATCTACTTCATCTAAATTTTTAAATCATAATTATCATAAATTGATGATAAAATCCTCATAGTATCTGTAGGACCCTCGGTGATATATCCTTTTTTCTTTCTTGATATTGGCAATTTATTCTTTCTCTTTTTTCTTCATAGGTCATACTAGGTACTTATCAATATTGTTAGTCTTCTCTAAGAACAAACTTTTGGCTATGGCTGATCATCTCTTTTGAACCCTTTACTGTATCATTATTTCCTGACTTTGTAATTTCTTTCCTTCTACTTCCTTTAATTTGCTGTTCTTTTGCTGTCTTCTTGAGATGTTATTTAGATGTTGGTTTTTAGCCTTTCTTTTTCTCATTATATGCATTTTAGGACTTTAAATTTATCTCCAGTATTGCTTTGGTTGTATGTCACAAGTTTATATTTGTAAAATTATTCATTTGAAAATATTTGACCAGGCATGGTGGCTCATGCCTGTAATCCCAGTACTTTCAGAGGCCGAGGAGGGTGGATTACCTGAGGTCGGAAGTTCGAGACCAGCCTGACCAACATGGAGAAACCCTGTCTCTACTAAAAAAAAAAATACAAAAAATTAGCTGGGCATGGTTGTGCATGCCTATAATCCCAGCTACTTAGGAGGCTGAGGCAGGAGAATCGCTTGAACTGGGAGGTGAAGGTTGCTGTGAGTTGAGATCGTGCCATTGCACTCCAGCCTGGGTAACAAGAGTGAAATTCCGTCTCAAAAAAATAAATAAATATAAAAAGAAAATACTGTATTTAAGAATTTTTAAAATGAGATTTCTTTTTTGAACTAGGGATTATTTTGAATAATGTTTCTTAATTCCTATATATTTGAGAAACTTCTAATAATTAGCTTTCTGCTATTTTTTTCTGGCTTAATTTTGCTATGGTCTGAGAAGTATTTTCAGAATTATTACAATCCTTTGACTTTTTAAAAATGCATTTTATGAACCAACATATGGTCAATTTTGGCTAAGGTTCTATATATATATTTTAAAAATATGTATTCTGATATTGTTCATATATCTCTGTATATTTATAGATACCTCTATATAAAGGTATTATCTCTATGAATCTATATATCTATATCTCCAAGTTTAGTAATCATGTTGTTCAAATCTTCTCCATACTTACTGATGTTTTTGTCTGCTTATTTCATTAATTTCTGAGAGAACATTGTTAAGTAGCCCTCCGTGATTGTAGTTTTGTCTATTTCTTTTTTTACTTCTGTCAGTTTTTGCTTGATAATTTAGAATTATTATATCTTCCTGATGGGTTGATCATTTGGCATTTCAAAATATTCATTTTTAAACTCTAGTATTGTTTTAGGTTTTAAGTCCACTTTATCTGATTTTGTTATAATTTCTGGTGCTTTCTTTCAGTTACTATTTATAAGGCATAGTTTTTTAAATATTTTTGCTTTCAACCTTTTTGTCTTTATTTAAGTTGTAGCTCTTATAAAGAACATATAATCATGTTTATTTTATTTATCCACCGTGATAATTTTTACTTTTAATAGGAATATTAACCTACTTATATTTATTATAATTTGGGGCAACCTGGAGGTTGGAGGAGGAGAAAAATCCAAATGTCTTCATTTCATTGTCATTTTGGGATAATGTATTCACTGGGCATAGAATTATAGATCAGCAGTTATTTTCTTTCAGTCTTTTCAATATGGCGTCCATTGTTTTTGTTGAGAAGTTAGCTCACAGTTTTATTATTGCTTCTTAAAATGGATTATGCTTTTATTCTCTGGCTTTTAATATTTTATCTTAATCTCTGATTTTCATTAGTTTTAATATGATATGGCTGTGTGTGTGTGTGTGTGTGTGTGTGTGTGTGTGTGTGTATTTATCCTGCAGTGGTTCCTGAAAGTATGCTTTCAGTCTTGTCACCTTGTCCCTTTGAGTCCATCCTGTAGACTGCAAATCTAACATGTTATTACCTTTAAAATCTTTCATATGTAGTACGATAAATCCCAGGCTCCTTATGCAAGTCTATAAAGCCTTCATGACCTAACTTCACTTGCATTTGCACCCTCATTTCCTGACTCTAGTTCTTTCCTGTAACCAAAAATAAAGTAAATCTTTCATAGCTCTACATCTTTGCTTTTGCTGTACTCTGTCTGGAATATTCCTCCCTTATTCCTAACCATGCACACATCTTCATTCAGATAGCTCCTTTGCTCCTTCAAAACTTATTTTAGACATCAGCTCTTCCAGGAAACTTCTCTGTGGCCTGACTGGACTGCACATAAAACACCTGCATAGGCCTCCATTGTAACTCTTCCTGCTCTATTCTTCAGTTGCCTTTTTAGGCCACAATCTTCCCACTGACTACACTAACTACGAAGCTACTCAGAGTAAATTATTCATAATTTAATACCATGCTTAATCCAATGCATGTCACATTGCAAATAGATGTTTATAATTAAGTTAGATAAAATAAAAATAAGTAGGCCTCAATGAATATCTATTTTTCCTCATTTAATAAGTTCGTTCTGGACACCAGACACTAAGATAACTGCTTGACACTTGTTACATATTTTGCCTTCTACAGCAACCCTATTAGATACGTACTGTAATTATTCCCATTTTACAGATGAGGAAATTGAGGTTCAGAAAGGTTATACAATTTGTTCAAGACTATATGGCTAGAAAATAACAAAGCTAAGTTTCAACCCCAAGCCAGAACACAAAGGTTTACCCACAAAATTGTGCACTGATTGACCGCCCTTAAATGTGGATCTCTGACAGTAGCACTCTCTTCCCAACCCTCACGGCCCTCACCAGCCATTCCCTAGATTTGAACTCTGAGTACTGTGTTATCACTAATACAATGCTGTTTCTGGAGTATGGCAGCCCTCAATAAATGCTTATCAAATAAAAAATTTAAAAAAAAAACGGAAAATAAATTTTTTACTATGCCTGAATTTAGCTGACTTATTTCTGAGCCATTCAATATCCCAGGGGCACTCTGAGATTAGAATGTGTTAGATAACATAAAATTAAGAAACATAATTCAAATTCTCCTCAAGGTTGAGGTGTAAATTAGACTCTTGGAGACAGAGCCTGCACTATTTCAGGCCACTCGTGTAGGAAGTTTTATGTGATTTCTTTGAGACCGCTGATTAAACATACTTACACGTATTCTACAGGTACAAGAAAGAACCAAGTGTGCTAAGCATAGTAGTCATCCTTGGCTGAAGCGATAATATGGGCAGAGCCTCTCTATGTAAGTCCACTGTGGCCTGAACAGTTAGAGTCTTCCCAAGGAGCCTGATTTGCAACATGAGTACCAAGTAGCCCCAAGAAGCTACTGAATCCCAGGGCAGGCAGCACTTCCTTCTTCCCAGCACAGTATTTTGTATTGTGGGCCATCTCTCAGGTCTTGTCCATGGTGAGTGGGAACTCTTGTCACTGGAGAACATGTACATGATATACATGATGTGCATCTGTGATACAGCAGAGAGTTTGTTCTTGAGCAGCCTCTTGGAGGCAGCTTCATCTTGCATTCTGGGAACACAGTCCTTGACTTCAGCTGTGAAGAGCAGGAAAGGGATGAAATTGGGAGTGGCCATTGGATGACAGTCCTTGTCTTCATCGGGCACTCCTTCCATATTCAATTTCATTTCCAGCTCCAGCCTCCCTAGAGTATTACTCCCCTCAACTAAAAAGGCAGGAGATGGATAGTACAAGTGGGAGTTTCTGTCTCACTGGGTGTGAATATGAATGTGCTTTATATACTGGGAGTTGCTGTGCAAATATAAAACATGAATATATTATGTATTATGCTCTTATTTGAGGGGCAAATGTTGAGTTGCAAAGAAATCACCCATGGCTGCCTAGAACAATGCCTGTGACAAAACTAACCATGTAAGTTGGCCCTAATAATTTAATAAGAGATAAGAGAATTTGGAAATTTAGACTGAACCTAAAGGACATAAGAATAAAAATAGGTTTAGGAGATTAGGAGGAGTGCATTTTGGTTTTCATTTGTTGGAGAGAGTTAACTCACTGTGATACCTACAATTTGCACAAAAGGCTGTATTTTTCAAAGCTCTTTAACATGTCATTTCTCATGTAATTTGACCCTCAGAGTAACCATATGAAGAGGATAGCAATATAACCCTTTTGTACAAAGGAGGAAATAGTTATCCAGGTATTTGTCCATGTTCATTACTTATTGTCCATGGGGAGACAGGGTGGGCCTGGAAACTAGGGCTTGCTCTTCTGGTTCCAAATCTTTAATCTTTCTACTACAGTGTAGAGTCCTTCAGTGTACTGGAATATAATGTTATTATTAAATCAGCTTTCTTCCTGCTATCTCACACCTTAAACAAAAGCAGAAGGGTGGCAGTAATGTCTGTGTAGGCTTGAAGGGCTTTTGCCATTGACCCAGAGTTAATGTGCAAAGGAAGACATGTAGAGCAATCCTGGCATATATTTAATCAAGAAATTGTGCTTGTAGGTGCATCCCAGTGCTCCCCCTAATTCAGCCTTGCCCCTCTTCTCCTATGGTGGTGGAGCAGATTTTGTCAATAAGTGTGGTTTGGGTACTGTGCTGGGCACCATAGGGAATAGAGTTGTAGTTTATTGCAAGATCCTTACTCCCTGGAGCCTGAAATCTAGACTAAATAAATGCACACATTCACAAATCTATAGTACCAGCTCTGTTTGAAATCGCATTTAAGAAAAAGGAGAGACTGGGAGACTATTGGCAGGAAGCTACAGGAAGAAGGTGTCCTTTAGAGCAAGTCATAGATAAGGAACTAAATAGACGGAAGGCGGAAGGCATGTATTTCCAAGATGAGGGACCACATGAGCCAAAGCTTAGAGGAAGGAATAGCCAGGGTATATGTGTGAGACAGTGAAGAAGCCATCTTGCCTGGGGCAGGAAAGTAAACCACAGTTACCTATTAGGAGAACTGACAGCCAGGCTGAACCAGTGGCAGAAGCAATAAGAGAGTTAGCTTTGATGATGCTGTGGCAGGGACTTCCCTTGTCCCAGGTGTATCTGTACTGTTGACCAGAACAATCCTCAGAGGATTGGCTGCCCTTATTCAGTATGGATATTTTTTTTTCCAGGAGGGTGAGAAGGAGGAAGTATAGGGAAGTAGGAGAGAGGAGAAGAAATGCACTGGGGTGGGGAGGTTGTGGGTTTCTACCAGAGCACATTGCCCCACAGGAAAAGGCTTTCCATGAGACACATCTCCTTCCTTGTCTTTGCAGGCTGATTCCTGCCAATGATCTTCCTTTGGGAGATTTCCCATTTTCTCTTCCCATTCCTGTTTGGTACATACTTTTTCTTCTTATGGCAAATTTTGTATTTTTAGCCCAGGCAGTTGCTGTGGAAACCACTAGAGCTGAACATTTTGTTTCCCAAGAACAAATGCATGCTTAAATATTCAAGCAATTTTCTGTTGTTCAAAGGAACTCAGATTTCTAGCGTATTGTTCAGACCACATGAGAGAAATTGAATTTTTTCTCCATTACTTTTAAGGGTTCTCACAGTAGTCACACTTTTCTAGGGTTGAGAGGATGTCAGGTTTAATGTTTACATCAAACGTGGTAATCTCTTTCAAAAATGAGTATAAGGAATGATTTTATAATGTTTTCCTTCCCCCTCCAATTTTTTTTAAAGATCTTAACAATGAGTCCTCCAGACAGTGAAGATGGGAATTCATTTCTTCCCTCTTTGGGAAGGGGAGATGCATTAAGAGGCATGCTTCTCCAGCCTTTCAATAAATATGTGCAATCTCTTTCAAATCTAACTTACCTCAGATAACATTGGCATTGAAAAATAGCCTTTTGTTCAGTGTTTTAACCTGTCCCTACTTCGGAGAAATTGTAGAAATTGCATTTGCTGTGTCTGAGTAGTCTTTTTTCCCCCAAGAATATTTCATATATACATTATAGCCTGTGAATTGCAAACATGTTCCTACTTTGGCATCTGAGTTTCTGAAGCCTACCCCAACCTCCAGATTCCTTTCAAGTACATTAGAAATAAGAATGGATTTCCCACACATCTAGATAAAGAGTTCTTAACCTTGGGTTCACAAACTTGGATGGAAAAAAAAGCCTACACTATTATTTTTGCTAACTTCTAACTAAGATTTATCATTTCTGTCACTAATGAATGTAGGCAACAAATCAAAAGTCTAATGATGACTTTGTCACCACTGGAACTTATTACATTATAATTGCTGAAGAGTTATATCAAAATTTTGTGCTTTCTTTACACTCCTTTGAAATTAGTTATTAAGTATGCCGTGCAGTACAATCTTGTTGCTTCTTGAGTTAATAAAGAAGAATATATATATTCCTATAGAAATTTGATTTATAGTATTCTGAGAGCTATATTTAAATATAATTGCTTTTCTTTGTAATCAATTACATTTTATTTTATGCATTTAAAAATGGGGTATTTAGGTTTTTCAGACTGCCAAAGGGGTCCAGTACACAAATATTTAACAACTCTAGTGTTACCGTCTTTACAATAAGTTGTCATCATCTATTCACTGATACTTGGAACATTTTCTGCACTCTGTTTATTACCTTTGAAAGCCACATGTAAAATTTATAATGTAGAAAAAATTCTGTGGGAAGAAGTGGTATCAGTTAGGGTAGTGTCAGGGCTGAGAAACCATTCTGGACATTTTAAGCAGGAAGAGATTTAATATAAGGACTTATAGACTGGAGCTGAGGGAGGAAAGATCAAGGAATACTACCACTGACATTCTGGAAATCAGAAAGTTTAAGAAACTATGGGAATCTCTCACTAACATTCTTAGCTGTTACAACACCAAAGGGTATGATTGGTGGCAGAAGAATACCTGGAAGCTGCTGGACAGCGTCGCATCTACAGTCTTCTGAAGTTCACACAATGCATGCAACTGCCTATTGTTGCTGCAGGGAACTTAATAGTTTCTATTTTTTCTCTGTTCTCCAGATCTTGAAGTTGCTTTACATTGTTGGCATGTAACTTGAGGTGGGATTCTGAGAAATATAGATTTCAGGCTTCCAGCCTATGAAACCACAGAGGTAGCATAAGGTAGGAAGCAGGAAGCATGGAAAGAAGAGTGCTGAGCCAACAGCACACCCAGCATACAAGCCTGGTGCAGCAGTGGTGTCATGGAGAACATGAGGTTTGGATGTTGGGATATCTGAGTTCTAATAACCTTGCCTGCATGTGTTTGGGTAACTCACACTTGTCTTTTCTGACACTGAACTTCTACATTTACAAAGGTTTAATTTTTAAACAGCTACATTTTGATTAAAGTCTCTTTTAGCTATGAATCCTGATAGTTCTGGAAATGTAGTTTCTTGGAATTTCATCCCTTGAAATAAAATTTACTTTTCCATTCACAAGCACTGATGAATGAGTGGGTCTAGGAAAAGTAGAGTTTGTCAGGCCATGGGCTAAGGAATTTTCAAAGAATCATTTAGGTTTCTTTTGCTCTGAAGAGAGGATGCCTGTCCTTCCCAGTACTACATAATTATGGACTGCCACCTTTCTCTGCACTGTTGCTTGGGCAACCTACATAGAAAGCAATAAGACTAGTTCCACAAGTTACACCAGAGGGTTTGATTGCTTTATCTGAGAGTCTCATCACTTATGTGTATTTAGATAAAGTGTTTGATGATAATTTCTTACTAACCCAGTGGGTTATATCTGTGTGATATATTCAACCACTTTGAAGAATCTCCCTCTAGTCTTGTTCATATTCATCTTCACCATTTCCTCTACTCACTCCACTTTCCCATCGTCTTGCCAAGTGAGAAAAAAAAAAAAACAGACCAGGAATACAAATATTTCAAATACATACAATAGGTCAAAGCAGCATGGCTTGGACAAGAAGCATTTTGTTGCTGTTCCATCATGGTCATATTAGCACCCTAGAGGGACTCTGGCTCAAGCCTTCCAAGGAACATCACCTTCTCTCCTGCAGGCAGGTGCACCCTAGAGGGCAGGAGCACTATGGTCAGAAGGCTGAGCTCCTTAACCAAAGAGCCCCAGGGGTGCAATGCTGTTATCCATCAAGTGAAAGCTTGAAGGAAGAGGCTCCAAGTGGCCAACATTCTCTGAGCTTATTCTCTCCAAAGTGAAAGGATTATGTGCAGCTGAGAGATCTAGCTTAGCAAGAATTTCCTTTCAATAAGGAAATAACTTTATATTTGATTTTATACTTAACAAGGGCAGGTCTTGGCTTACACAGCATATCAACAATTCTGTTTCTGTCCTGAGACTGGGGAGACTTCCAGGTAGAGGTGGGTCAAAGTCAGAGGGCCAGGCTTCCTGGAATTCTTGACTCTGTTGAGAGGCGGTAAGCTGGTTGGATAGTCAAGTGGGGTGTAATTTTGAAGATCTCTGCTTTACGTTGCTTACTTTCTACCTTGAAGTGACGAAGAGAAAATCAATTGAATCCACTTTTTAAAAGCAACTATGTATTGCATATATGTAAAGACCCATGCTGGAGCTGTGGTGAATTCAGAGGTGAAAAATACCTCGTTTCTGTCTTCAAGATTTTATAAGCTGATTGGAATGAATTACACATCCAAATAAATTTGATACAATTTTGTGATGACTGCAAAAATATGGTCACAAACCATATTTTATGAGAGAAAGAATTATTTCTGTCTCTGTGAATCTGAGAAGTCATCTAAAAAATATGAGACTTGTGTGGACCTTAAAGGAAGTAGAGAAGTTTAATGAATAAATGATGGAAAGATTAGTAAGGGAGAAGGAAACACTTCATGCAAAAGCCAAAGCTTGAACTGAGGCCTAAAGTCGAAAGGTGAGGGACATTATTTGAGAAATAAGGAGTGGCCATAAGTTCAGTGTTAATGAATCAACACTATATATTAACAAGGTGTCTTTAAAGAGACACACACATAAAACAAGCTTATGTATTCACTAGTTGACAAAAATCTTATAACCAGATGCTCACAGGAACTTAACCTTGTATTTCTTCTAGGAACAATGGGCGAGTATTTGCTAATTCATTGCCTGCAGTGACTTTTCAGAGCACAACTACCATGAATAATGAGAATCAATTGTATTTGTCATCTCTGAGTTAGACAATAATACAAATAATAGGTACACTTAATTACTATGTACTACTTGGCAGTCATTATGGTAGTTGTGAGAGATACAGTGATGAAAAAGAGAGATTCAGCCCTTTTTCTCAAGCTTATACACCATAGCGAATTTAGATGCTAATGTGATCATCACAAAAGTGATGGGTATGATGAAAAGGGAATTATGGCATGCTGTAGGAGGATATGGAGAAGAACCTAATTTCCAGGTAGGCACTATTATTCTCCTATGCATGGGGGACTTGGAGGCACATAATTCCTAAGTAATTTGTCCCAGCTTCCCTCGTCTCACTTTGCACAACTACCTCTGGGGGTGGAAAATGCTGGGAGGTTGGAAGGCAGAAGTGATGAGTAATCTCACTATAAAAGGAACCTTGATTTTATTGGGATTCGCTTTAAATACTATGGTGCACAAATGCAAAGTGTCAGGAACTACTGCAAATGAAGACAGAAACGATGAACCTGCAGTGCTTCAATTTCAATGGTTGTCAGTAAAATACAAGTCAGTTTTCTAAGCATTTCATTATTCACAACTTTTCAAGGATAAATCTGCTACATAAGGCAAGATAATTCTCATGCAAATGCATTCAAGTCTCTAAAATAGGGAATTTCATAGAGAAACCTTTTTTCCTTCTTTCTTTTTTCTCCCTTCTGCAGCTCTGTTGCTTTCTCGTGGGACCAGTTTCTCAACTGAGCTGAATTCAATTTTATAATTGTTTAGTATTGATATTTTCTGTTTACAGAGAGTAAGAGAATAGAGGGAAGAAAAGCAAATAGTACATGGTTTCCTCTTATTTCGCTCTTACTTTCTAGAGACTTAATTTGTTCCTGGTAATGGGTAACAATTCCTCAGGGACTTTGATGACACATGCACTACAAATGGAAAAATCTCTAGGGAAGCCCCTGTTTTTCTTGTTTATGTGAGTACAACAGCACCCCTCTGTCCTTGGGCTTAAAAAAAGAAGCACTTGCCAGTGACAAGGTACAGGCACAAGAGAAGGCAGGAAGTGAAGATTTCTCCTTAGGGGAGAAGGCTTGGGATGGGGGAGGTATTTGTTGGGTGGAGACCTTAATGAACAGCCTGACAAAGAAGCTCCCTTTCCATACTAACAACGACCACTTCAGGGCCCTTCAAGAGGGCACAGATTCTATTCACCTCATCTAGTGGCACACGTCCCAGTTTGGCTTTTTGTGTTTTGGAAACTTTTGTTGTTTCAACTGTGGGCCTGGAGAACCATGTATTGTAGGTACAATGCTATTCTACTTCCCAGTACTCCTTCACAGTACAACAGTTCCTGAAGTGGGTGGAAATGATTACCCATAGGTTTCTTATGGGAAACAAACCCTTGAGAGAGAAAATGTTTGTCCAGGGCTCTCCAGCCAGTGAGTAACATAGGCGTGACTTAAGGTAACCATTACAGGCAGCACAGTAAGCAGAAAAAGACAAGAAAGTCCTTCTCTGGAAGACTAACTTGTCAACTTAACATGTGCTGAGAGCTCAATTGCTTGCTTTTAAAACCAGCTGACTTTAACAAATGTCTGAAAATCTTATACTCTACCAATGTCAATTTAAACATGGCTGACTAAATCCAAAAGAAGGGCAGATCAAACAAAAATAATGTTTGGACTTCAATTGCCAGATTGAGCCATTTGATTAAAAATATCCTCATGCTTTGAACAGAGATTCTATATAAAAATATAGCTGAGCTTAGCTTTCTTATTTAAAATAGGACACTGGTAAAAATGGAACACGTGTGGGAGATCTTTCACAAATGGCCGTTATTGTTTAAACTGGAAGAGGTGGATACAGTGTAGGGTTGCCAGATAAAATGCAGAATGCTTAGTTAAATTTGAATTTCAGATAAACAATGAATGATGTTTTAATATAAGTATGTGTCAATACTGCATGGGCCATGCTTATTCATTGCTTATCTGAAACTCTAATATGACCGAATGTTCTGTATTTCTACTTGCTAAATCTGACAAGTCTAGTCATGTGCTTTAAAATCAACATCTGTTTCTGGATATCAGAAGTACAAATAGTATCATAAATGCAATGCCTTTCTAAAGCATGTTCTAGCCCCTATTGCAAAGTTGCTATATCTTGAAAATGGATATACCCTGAAAATGGAAATCCAATCAAAGGAACTTCCTCATGCTCCAAACATAGAAAATTTGGATAAACTATGCTAACAAAAGTTACGTATGTTACTAAACTCAAAAAAAAAAAAGGAATCCATAGGTAATAGAAATAAAGACATCCTCAAAGTTAAAAATGGTGAAAGCCTAAAGCCACAGTGGCTCATGGGACAACAGGTCCTGGAAATACATTTTAATGCATGGATGTTGGGTTTTCACACCCACAGAGGATAGGCTATGAGATCTATAGCCATTTGAGATGAGCAACTATAATGGAGTCTTTTACATATTGCTACAATTCTTGAAAGCAGATTCTATCTGTGGAAAAAATGATTTTAAAAACCTCCGCATACTAATGACCCAAGGAACTAGCTATCCATAACACCTTTAAGAATTCAGAATCTTGAAATTACATAATGAATGTGTGTAGAGTCTTAATATACGCCACCCATGAGGTGTAGGAACCCCAGATTTAGGAAGTAGCATAAAGCTGGTCTAGCTTTGGTCAAACTCTGAGGGCCTGGCAGAGGCAAATATGAAAATATTGTGTAGGTACACATCCACAAATCAGCACAACAGAATTCCCGATGAAACCCACCTGCAGTAAAGATGAACTTTTAAAAATTACAGCTAACACAAAATCCTGAGGAAAACTAACAACAATATGAAAAAAAAAATGACTACTTAACTAAAAAAAAAAAAAANTAAAAATTACAGCTAACACAAAATCCTGAGGAAAACTAACAACAATATGAAAAAAAAAATGACTACTTAACTAAAAAAAAAAAAAAGAGAGAGAGAGAAAATGAATGTATTTAAAGTATTCATGTTGGAACATTTTAAAAGGCATAGAAATCAGAAGGTAAGAACAAAATAGTATAAGAAAAGAAAAAGCAGAAAAATGGCATTTCTAGAAATGAAAAAATATGTAGTTCATTAAAATAGCAAATTATGAGTTAAACTAAAGTACATGCAGCTGAAGACAGCTTAATTAATGGAAGATAGAGCTGACTAAAACATCTATAATGCAGAAAAGAGTTATAGAGATGAGGTGTTCTATAAAGAGATTAAAAGATGAAAGTTAGAATAAGAAGATCTAATATACATCTTAGAAAAAAATGAGAAGATACAACATTCAAAAAGATACTGACTTGGAATTTTTCAGAACTCAAGAAAGATACAAATCCTCATATTAAAATTATGCAAGTAATCCCAATGAGAATTAATTTTATAGTGAAATTGCAGGATAACAAAGATCAGAAACAAATAAATTATACAAGCTCCAAGGAAAAAGATAGATTACCCACAAAAAATACCTACTAAGACTAATAGTATATTTTAGCAAGAATAGAAGCCAGAATAAAATAGAATATTTGCAAAATGTTCAGCTAAAGTGTCATTGTAAGGTATAGTGAAATACAATTATTTTTCTACAAAGGAAGATTGGGTTTATAAATCACAGATATTCACTGAAAAAACTACTAAAAGTAATGGCTGATTGTATAAACAACAAAACAGGCTGTTTTGAGAAGCTTGGAAATAAGGTAAAACTAATGTAATATAACATGAAAATGGAAGGGGATGGGATTTAAAGCATTCCAACTTTCCTCTATTGGTCAATAAGAGATCTTTATTAGAATTTGACTTTTTTAGATATCCATGTTAAATAATATAAATAAAACACACATGTTCAAATGAGTAGATGAAGAAAGGGAAACAAAAAAATTGATCTGTTATTCAAATACCTAAAAAGTAAGAACAGAGAACATTTTAGAGTAAAAATGTTTTAAAAAGATATAGTAGGAAAAAAGAAGGCTGTTATTGCAATATTAATAACTGACAAATCTAGTTTTTAAGGCACAGTAGTTGTAAAAAGAATAATTTCTTAATTATTAAAACAACAGTTCATGAAGAAAATATAATAATCATTACACACTACAAACAGAAACTGACCAATACAAAATCATAATGGGAGATTTTTTTTTACCTCCCATCAAAAACTGATAGATTAAGCTAATATACTGGTGAAGATATAAATATTTGAATATTCATGTTTATAATCTTGATTTATTAGACATGCTTAGAACACTTTACCTATCAATGGAGAATTTAACGCACACTTCTCATCTTATAAGCATTTTTCCAGAGGAAAGGAAGCAAGCATAAACTCTCCAAGTCAATTCATGAAGCTATTCTAACTTTGACAGCCAAACAAGGCAAGAAGGTAGTAGAAAATATACCAGAGGACAAACTCTTCATTTATAAACATAATTGCAAATTTCATAAAATATAAAGAAACTGAGACTGTCCATTTATTATTTTTAAAAAGGTCACCACCAGGCCTGCCTTACAAGAGCTCCTGAAGGAAGCACTAACTATGGAAAGAAAAACTGGTACCAGCCACTGCAAAAACATACCAAATTGTAAAGACCTTTGACACTGTGAAGAAACTGCATCAACTAACAGGCAAAATAGCCAGTTAGCATCATAATGACAGGATCAAATTGACATATAACAATATTAACCTTAAATATAAATGGACTAAGTGCCCCAATTAAAAGACACAGATTGGCAAATTAAATAAAGATTCAACACCCATTGGTGTGCTGTATTCAGGAGACCCATCTCATGTGCAAAGGCACATTTAGGCTTAAAATAAAGGGATGAAGAAATATTTAGCAAGCACACACACACACACACACAAAAAAAAAGCAGGGGTTGCAAGACTTCAAACCAACAAAGATCAAAAAAGCCAAACAAGGGCATTACATGATGGTAAAGGGATCAATGCAACAAGAAGAGCTAACTGTCCTAAATATATGCACCAAATACAGGAGCACCCAGATTCATAAAGCAAGTTCTTAGAGACCTACGAAGAGACATAGACTCTCATACAAGAATAGTGGGAGATTTTGACACCCCATTCTCAATATTAGATCAACGAGACAAAAAATTAACAAGGATATTCGGGACTTGAACTCAGCTCTGGACCAAGCAGACCTAATAGATATCTTTGGAACTCTCCACCCCAAATCAACAGAATATTCTTCTCAGCACCACATCACACTTATTCTAAAATTGACCATGTAATTGGAAATAAAACAGTCCTCATCAAATGCAAACGAACAGAAATCATAACAAACAGTCTTTCAGACCACAGTGCAATCAAATTAGACTCAGGATTAAGAAACTCACTCAAAACCGCACAACCACATGGAAACGGGACAACCTGCTCCTGAATGACTACTGGGTAAATAATGAAATTAAGGCAGAAATAAGTTATTTGAAACCAATGAGAACAAGGATACAATGTACCAGAATCTCTGGGACACACTTAAGCTAGTGTTTAGAGGGAAATTTATAGCACTAAATGCCCCCAGAAGAAAGCAGGAAAGACCAAAAGTGGACACCCTAACATCACGATTAAAAGAGCTAGAGAAGCAAGAGCAAACAAATACAAAGCTAGCAGAAGACAAGGCATAACTAAGATTAGAGCAGAACCAAAGGAGATAGAGACACAAAAAACCCTTCAAAAAAGTCAATGAATCAAGGAGCTATCAAGGAGCTGTTTTTTTTTTTTTTTTTAAGATTAACAAAATAGACCACTAGCCAAACTAATAAAGAAGAAAAGAGAGAATTATGTAGACACAATAAAAAATGATAAAGGGATATCACCACTGATCCCACAGAAATACAAACTACCATCAGAAAATACTATGAACACCTCTATGCAAAAAAACTAGAAAATCTAGAAGAAATGGATAAATTCCTAGATACATACACCCTCCCAAGACTAAAACAGGAAGAAATCAAATCCCCAAATAGACCAATAACAAGTTCTAAAATTGAGGCAGCAATTAATAGCCTACCAAACAAGAAAAGTTGAGGAGCAGACAGATTCATAGCTGAATTCTACCAGAGGTTCAAAGAGGAGCTGGTACCATTTCTTCTGAAACTATTTGAAACAATAGAAAACGAGGGACTCTTCTCTAACTCATTTTATGAGGCCAACATAATCCTGATACCAAAATTTGGCAGAGAAACAACAATAAAAAACATAATTTTAGGTTAATATCCCTGATGAACATTGACACGAAAATCCTCAGTAAAATACTGCCAAAGTGAATCCAGCAGCACATCAAAAAGCTTACCTACCACGATCAAGTCAGCTTCATCCTTGGGATGCAAGGCTGGTTCAATATACACAAATCAATAAACATAATCCATCACATAAACAGGACCAATGACAAAAACCACCTGATTCACTCAATAGATGCAGAAAAGGTCTCGATAAAATTTAACACCCATCCATGCTAAAAACCCTCAATAAACTAGGTATTGATGGAACATATATTAAACTAATAAGAGCTACTTATAACAAACCCACAGCCAATGTCATACTGAATGGGCAAAAACTGGAAGTATTCCCTTTGAAAACCGGCACAAGACAAGGATGCCCTCTCTCACCACTCCTATTCAACATTAATATTGGAAGTTCAGGCCAAAGCAATCAGACAAGAGAAAGACATAAGGGTATTCAAATAGGAAGAGAGGAAGTCAAATTGTCTCTGTTTACAGATGACATTATTGTATATTTAGAAAACCCCATTGTCTCAGCCCCAAATCTCCTTAAGCTGATAAGCAACTTCAGCAAAGTCTCAGGATACAAAATCATTAAGCAAAAATCACAAGCATTCCTATACACCAAAAATAGACAACAGAAAGCCAAATCATGAATGAACTCATTCACAATTGCTACAAAGAGAATAAAATACCTAGGAATACAACTTACAATGGATGTGAAGGAACTCTTCAAGGAGAACTACAAACCACTGCTCAAGGAAATAAGAGAGGACACAAACATATGAAAAGACATTCCATGCTCATGTATAGGAAGAATCAGTATCTTGAAAATGGCCTTACTGCCCAAACTAAGTTATAGATTTAATGCTGTCCTCATCAAGCTGCCATTGACTTGCTTCACAAAATTAGAAAAAAAACTACTTTACATTTCATATGGAACCAAAAAAAAGCCCATATAGCCAAGACAATCCTAAGCAAAAAGAACAAACCTGAAGGCATTACGCTACCTGACTTCAAACTATAATACAAGGCTACAGTAACCAAAACAGCATGGTACTGGTACCAAAACAGATATATAGACTGATGGAACAGAACAGAGGTCTCAGAAATAACGCCACACATCTACTACCATCTGCTTTTGACAAACCTGACAAAAACAAGCAATGGGGAAAGGATTCCCTATTTAATAAATGGTGTTGGGAAAATTGGCTAGCCATATGCAGAAAACTGAAACTGAACCCCTTCCTTACACCTTATACAAAAATTAAGACAGATTAAAGACTTAGACATAAGACCTAAAACCACAAAAACCATAGAAGAAAATCTAGGCAGTACCATTCAGGACATAGGCATGGGCAAAGACTTCATGACTGAAACACCAAAAGCAATGGCAACAAAAGCCAAAATAGACAAATGGGATCTAATTAAACTAAAAAGCTTCTGCACAGCAAAAGAAACTATCATCAGAGTGAACAGGCAACCTACACTATGGGAGAAAATTTTTGCAATCTATCCATGTTACAAAGGACTAATATCCAGAATCTACAAAGAACTTAAACAAATTTACAAGAAAAAACCCCAACAACCCCATCAAAAAGTGGGCAAAGGATCTGAATAGACACTATTCAAAAGAAGACATTTATGCAGCCAACAAACATGAAAAAAAGCTCATCATCACTGGTCATTAGAAAAATGCAAATCAAAACCACAATTAGATACCATCTCATGCCAGCTAGAAAAGTAATCATTAAAAAGTCAGGAAGCAGCAGATGCTGGAGAGGATGTGGAGAAATAGGAACACTTTTACATTGTTGGTGGGAGTGTAAATTAGTTCAACCATTGTGGAAGACAGTGTGGTGATTCCTCAAGGATATAGAACCAGAAATACCATTTGAGCCAGCAATCCCATTACTGGGTATATACCCAAAGGATTATAAATCATTCTACTATAAAAACATATGCACACATGTTTATTGCAGCACTATTCATAATAGCACAGACTTGGATCAAACCCAAATGCCCATCAATGATAGACTGGACAAAGAAAATGTGGCATGTCTACACCATGAAATAGTATGCAACCACATAAAAGGATGAGTTCATGTCCTTTGCAGGGACATGGATGAAGCTGGAGACTGTCATTCTCAGCAAACTGACACAAGAACAGAAAACCAAATACCGCGTGTTCAGCTAATCCACATTTTCAGTCAACACTGTGATGAAAGATTTTAGATCCCTATATTCATTAATAAAAATAAAATTTATCAAACTTAATAGGAAGCTGAATATTTTGATGTTTCCCTTTCAGTAACTGAGAATAGAGGCATTTACAACACTTTTTATCCTATTGTGGCGCTTCAAGCAAAGGACCTAGAGAGTGAAATTTATTTGCTCTGATAATTTCACTGATTGAATGACTGTCACAGCTGGGATGATATGCAGAGAAGAGGAAACACAGTTCCAGAAGGAAAAAGAAAATAGACATTCAAGAGCATTGTGGCTCTATTATTGCAGATGAGGAGGCTCATATAGTAGGCATAGTTCTTTCCTCCTTTTAAGAGTGATTTTACCTTTTTCCTCCTGATTTCCTTTCCTTGGTGGCTGTAAGAATCTGTGCCTTTGCACAGTAGCCTCCAGAAGCTTGTAAGCAAATAAGATCTCTAACATTTACAAAATGTCTTACAGTTTACAATGCAGTTTCACATACATTATCTCCTTAGATGCTCACAACATCCCTGATCCTGTGTGTGGATTCATTCCCACTTGATAAGGAAGGATACTGACTTTCAGAAAGGTTAAGTGGCGATTCAAAGTCATGCAGCTCATTTAGTGGCAGGGTTCAGATTCAAGCTAGTAGGTTGTCAATGTTTTGTCAGCTATGCATTGAAATTCAGTGACTGATATGATGAGTGGCAGTAAATAAGTTATCAGAAGCCATCTGTCTGTCTGTAGGTAACAGCCTTTCTGGGATGCCAGGTCTCTGCCAAGGACAGAGGTCACAAAAAATGTGGAGACTATTGCACATATCCTTAATGCTCCAAAGATTTCACCCCACTGCAAAGGGCTCTAACTGGGTCTCTTGAATTCTAGTCTTGATTTGTCCACTGTGTTTGGAATCTTGGGCAACTTAGGAAGTTTCTCTTGTCTCAGTTTTTCTTTTCATTAAATACAGTTAATGATAATGTTACCCTAATAATATCAGGATTGTTGTAAGCATAAAGCAAATAATAAACATTATCTCAGAAAGCTTGAAGTGTAATATACAAGCTAGAAAGGCATTGTCATTCTTGTCAATAATAATGTAATAAATATTACAGGAAGGCTTTAATTTCAGTTAACATTAGACAGATGGTCCATGGACCCCGTCCTACCACCCCAGCAGGTAAATACCGCAGTAGCTTCCTAGAATTGTGTGCATTTATTTTTCTAAATTTTAAAAATACCAAGACATATTAATATAAAAATTATCCATATTTCTAATATTGAAAATTAATATAAAATAAGAGTATGACATCTCCTGTCCTCCTCTCCCCACTCCTCCCCTCTTGTTCACCTTCCCTGTTACCTCCCAATCCCACCGCCAGAGTTAATTACTTTTGACTGCTTCTTGTTTTCTTTGCCTTAGTTCCTGGATTTTTATGAAACGTGCTACACTAAGAAATAATATTGCCATGGAAATAATGACCACACCTTACACAATCACACAGAGCCTTATAGTTTATGAAATACTTGCTTGAGTACTATCACCTTTGAGCCTCCTAAGAGCCCCTGAGAAGTGCTTATTATGACCTTTGGTTTGTGGTTCAGTCAGACTAATACCATGGAATTAAAGGCATGAATTCTGCAACAATCACAGTTTAGCAAGGGAGATAAAAAAAAATATATATATATATATATATATATATATATATATATATATCATGCTTATATGTATTTTAAATTTATAGTTAAAATACATTTTAATTATATACATAATATAAAATGTTTTATATTAAAAAGTGTATATATTTATATATTTTTAAAATATATATGTAAATGTATATATATTTAATATTAGAAAGTGTATATATATTTTTATATATTTTAAATATATAAAATATACTTTATGTAAATAAAACATATATATCTGTTATATATATGTATACACATATATAATATGTATATATATACATAACTAATTCTGTCTAGGCCTGATAGAAAAGAAGGGCCAGGAAATATTTTAAGAGATTACAGTAGAGCACAATTTTGAATGATGTTAAAATCTAGAGAGCAGTGATTATTAAGGTTAGATCACTGGAAAGAACTCAAATTCATATCTGTGGCTCCAAGTCCAAGTTTCTTTCTCCCACACTTTATTGTACAGTTTATGGTTTGCCCATTCAAAGCAGGCGTGTTTTCTGTAATATTTAACCAGGGTCAAAGGAATTTCCCAGCTTCGAAGACATTTAGTGCAGCTGACAGAGACATGTGATTGCCTGAATGGATTCTAAAGTTCATAGAATTGCCAGTTACTGTGAGAATACCCTTGATGTGTCAGGATGTGTATGGTGCAAAATAGAAGAAGTAAGGAAAGTTTTTTTTGGAACATTTCTCCTCAAACCATTCACACTTCCTAGCCCTCTTGCTGTCTCGGGCTTCTGAGGCCTCATTGTGATAACATGACCCAGGCTGCTTGGTCCTTAATGTGGGCCTAACCCTAAATTATCCAACACTGACTAGCCAGTGTCTCATAATGACGCTCAACAGGTTGCAGTGGAATCTGCTGTGAGTACATTGCCATGATGTGATCAATTACTAATCATGGTGTGAGGGTGGTTTATGTAGTGAATGTTCGGTTCAGTTAGGCACGGGATACATAGGAACTACAGTTCCTTGACTCAAGATATGGCTTTCTAAAGGTGCAATTTGAGATGTGCTGGCTGAGGAGGGAAATATGATTTGTGTTTGGCAGTGGAGGATTAGAAACCACCAACTCTGTTTATGTGTGATGCTGGGTCTCACAACAGCACGAGTAACTGTGACCGTGCTTAGATTATTTATTTGTTTTCCATGCTGGCGGTGACTGGCTATTTGGGGGGAAGGAAGAGTGAAGGTTTTTCTAAGACAAAGGACAACACATGGAGTGTTCAGCCCAGAGGGGCTCCCTCCTCTTGGCCTTGTGTCTTATCACCCCTGTGGCAGGAAGGAAGATGCCTGCTGGGATTGACAGCTCTGGCAGGGCCACCTCCGGTTTCCTGTTCTTTGGGCTGCCACAGTGGCAGGGGGCAGGTAGCAAGGGGGAGCACTGGCTACCAGAGAAGGGGTAGCTTAATGAAGCCAATAATGATTCAGGAATTAGGGGAGAAAAAGCAAGGCTTGAAGATGTCCTATTTGTTTCAACCAAGAAACCCTATTATTTGGACTATGAGAGTCCAAAGGCCCTTCCAATGCCAGCACTCAGTGACTTCGTAACTATGAAGGGAAGCGGCAGAGTGGTATTGGGGAGTTTCCGCTAAGGGAGCCAAAAGTTTTGCCAGCCTTTGCCTGTCCCCATGACACCTCTTTTATTTCCTGTCCTTCCCATTTCCATGGCAACCTGCATGGGTAGTCACTGTGTCTATTGTCTTTATAGCTTTATCACAGCAGGTAGTACTGTGTCTGACACATAATAGAAAATTAATAAATATTCGACCATCCTGGCCAACATGGTGAAACCCCGTCTCTACTAAAAAAATACGAAAAATAGCTGGGTGTGGTGGCGCGCCTGTAGTCCCAGCTACTTGGGAGGCTGAGGCAGGAGAATTGTTTAAACCCAGGAGGCTGAGGTTGCAGTGAGCGGAGATCGCGCCACTGCACTCCAGCCTGGCGACAGAGCAACACTCTGTCTCAAAAAAAAAAAGAAAAGAAAAGAAAAGAAAATTAATAAATATTGTTGAATTACCTTTATGACTATCTATATTTATCTGAAGTAAAATCCTATTGAACTATTTCCTTCTATAGTCTATTCAGACTTACCACTTTGGCTAACAGACAAACTTGTACATAGGAAAAAAGGCTAGAGGGAAATTATCAAAATATTAACAACTTTGAGAAATATAAATATGTTTATTTCTATTCTGTTTTGGTTTAACTTTCTTTTTCTACCATTCTATAATAAAAAAGTGTGTTAACTTTTATAATTAAAAAAAACCTTAGCAAACTTTATTAAAAAATGTAAAATTTTTTTGGGGGGGAGTCTGTTTTCTGAAGAAATAACAACTATCTACTGACTTCCTATAATGTTTGGGTGGGGTGCAGCCATGGGTGGGCTTTTGCGTGCATATGTACACATCTACATATTAATATCTGTACATTGCTCCAATGGAGGTGTTAAGTCCTTCTTTTAAAGTTTAGTATAGCCAAATAAGAAAGACAAGCAATATACTTGGTAAGCTCTTCCAAAACAGTAGCATTACACAATTCCTCCATGAACATCTGCAGAAGTGCTTCCCAGCTTCCCAGCTGATTAATTCTACAGCCTCATCTCTTTCTGGGCCCATCTCCTTGCGCCCCAGCATCCTCCACTGCTGCCATACTAAATTGCTTGTAATTCCCTGAGGAAGCTAAGTCTCACCTATCTCTGCTTTTGTATGTTTCCACCTAGGAAACACCTCTCCTTCAGAATGCAGCTCACTGAAGTGTCACACACTTCATAAAGCCCTTTCTGGCTCTTTTCCCAACACTATTCTTTACCTTTATGGACATCCTCTGGACATTCCTTGCACCCCATGAGGGTTCCGATCACAGGTCTGCAACCCTGGACTGTGCTTATCTGTACAAATTTGTTCCTCTACTACCGTTTGGTTCTCTGAGGATGTGCAGCAGGTCTGAGTGCCAGAACCTAGCACAGCTCTTTTCACCTACAAGGACCTCAAGCGTTGTTTGATAAAGGAGAAAAACTGACCTCAGCCTGCCAGTCCCAGTAACAGGTTAACAGCAGGTGATGACATAGTGGGAAGAGGTGCCTGTTTAAAATTGTAATGGAAGTCAGAAAAAGTGGAATTTACAGCAGCCAACTTTTAGAGATGTAAGCTGACTTGCCATTTGTTTTAGATCTCCCAATGCATTACTTTGTTGTTTTTGTCTAGAAATGTCATCTGAGATGATGCTGTTTATATCTTGTCTATCACAAGTTATACAGTTTGGTGGTAAGAACACAGAAGCTGGCTTCTCTGCTGCTATGGTAATCATTGCCTGTAAAAAACCAAAATGAAACAAACAACTTTTATCCTTGAGCCCATTAAAAAAATAAACAGCTTTGAGATACTGCCTAATTTAGGTATAAGTGTTCACCCCATATACTCCGAGAGACAACTATGATAATTATAATAGCACATTCATTATATTCACAAACATTTGCAAAGCACCCACCATGTGCCAGACACTGTAAGTCCTGGCATGGCTCTTACCATGGGGACTGAGGACAATAGGTCCTTTCTACCATGCTGTGGCTGGGAATGTAGCTGTTTCTTCTCTTCTCCCAATATCCATGGTGTACCATGCTCTGACCTCAGTCTGAGATGAAAAGCATTTAACCAACACCTGAACATGTGAAGGGAGAAAGCCTCTTCTCTTTTCCCATGGCTCTTTGATGAGAGATGCACCAACCACGGGGTTCAGAGAAAGAGGGAGACCATCATCACAGGGAGATACAAAGGTAAGGAGAGAGAAAAGAGGTTTCCATGTGCTGATGATGGGGTGGAAGGGCAGTAAGACAAGAAACTTGAGAAATGGGAATTGCAGCAAGGAGCAATCAAGACAAGAAATGTGTAAAGAAAATGAAATAGGAGAGAAAAAAAGATAGATGGAAGCTGGGAAAGAGGGTGTGGGAGAGCTAGAACTAGAGAATGAGTGGTGAATGACAAAGCAGTTGTGTTACTTCACTGTGTCTGGGTTGTGTGCTTCTCTTGGGGAACCTGGGGCCTCTCATTGTTTAATGACTTTAGTCCAGCTTGAGATCCTGGCTCAGCTGCCCAGGCTCATTTATTTCTTTATAAAATGCAACCTATCAAACTTAGAACCTAATGAAGATTCTTCCCTTGGCATACTAAGGCCAAGCTGGGCATAGGGCATGATCTGGTTCCTGACCCACTCTCCAACCTCATTGCCTCCCACTCACCCTTTTGCTAAGTCCACGCTGGGTTTCTTACTGTTTTTCAATACACCAAACATTCTTCACCTGATTTGGCCTTAACATGAGCTGTCCTTTAAGCCTAGAATGTTCTTTGGGCAGATATTTACATGTCTGTGTTCCTCAGTTTATTCAGATCTCTGCTCCTAAAAGCCTTCCCTGACAAACCTGTTGAAAATAGCTTGCCTTAGCAATCTTCATGTCTAAACTGTGATTTTTTTCATATCACTAATTACCATCTAACTTCACACATTTATCCATTGATTCATTCAATCATATATTTATCTTTGTCGTTTAGAAGAATAGATCCATGTGTTGGGAGACATTTCTCCATGAGTCCCTCACACTTCTGTCTTTCTTGTGAACAGAGACATGGACTTTGTTGCAGATGATCTCTTCTAGTACATTTATATAGTAAATACTCTTGAAAGTGGAGATAACGTCTCTCTCTAGAGCAAAGACCAGGAAAGCTTAGAGACCAATTAGAAAAGATTTAGTTCCCTAAACTCAGTGTTCCTCTCCTGTAATACAACCCACTGCGTGTTCCACTGTCACCTGGCTCCACGTAGCCCAATTCCCACAGGGTGATGCCACTGCAAGAAAAGGCTGTTATACTGCATCTACCGAAAATGTTGAAGGCTAACTTTTAGCTTGCAAGTAGGGAAAATGCTTTAAGAGTAGATATTCAGCTATTTAATTATATCTTGGTAAAGGTCCTTCCCACACTACCACCTATGCTCAGATTCCCTGTTTCTCTGTTAGCCACTATTGGTGTCTAGAGCACAATAAATTGCAACCGCCCTCAGCGAAGCATCCAAAGACCTAATCAGGACTCATAGGGAAATTTCCAACCGGTAGGGCTGATCTCAAATATCCTATCTCCACCAGATTTGCACCCAGGAAGTCAATTTAGATAATCCCCTGACTTTTCCCCAAGGCTTGCAGAATTTGGATTTTATTTGTGGGAGTTATTTATAGAGAGTTTTCTTTGTGCATGAGCAAGGCTGAACATTTATAAGGTTGTTTTGGTATCTCCCTGACCCTCAGCTGTCTTGAGAACATTTGATTCAAAGGGCAATTTTGTAGCTAAAGCTAGTGGATCAGTTTGTGAGACTGAATTGCTGTTTTGCCTGACTTAACCTAAGTATGGTTTTAAAGAGGTATAATTATTTATTTGCATTGGTAATAGAGGCACATGCAACAAACATTATCTTCAAAGGTCTTATGTAATTGAATTATTATAGATCAATTTGTATTTTCTCGTTCAATTATATTACAATTTTAGAGATAATATTACTTATTCTTTTTTCTTAGTGGTCTACAAATGGAAGTGATTACTGCCTCAATTGTCATTCTCCAAATGTTTATTGAGCACCTATAATGTCCAAAGGATAGTGTTAGGCTTGCAATAAAGTAGGCAAACAAGTGCACCCTACTCAAGTTAGAGCATGATACGTGTCTTAAATATAAACAAAGGGTTAAGTATCAGTATAAGAAAAATGCCATGAAGGTTTCAGGAAATGGAGTGTTGGGGAGTGAATTTGGTTCTTACAGCATCAAACGCAGGGCTTGATATAGACTAAGCTTTCAGTAAGTGCTTGTATAATTGAATGCAGGAAAGAGAGCATATCTTTTGGGAAAGATCAATGATTTTATGGAATAAATGTTATTTCATATGTATCTTGAGAAATAGGCTAATGCAAAATCTCTAGGAAAGAGTCCAACATTTTAGTAAATGTACATGAAAGTGACGAGATGGAATTCTCTGCCTTTGAACTCTTTACTAACATTTTATGACTTTGTTTTCTCCTCTGTTTCTAATACTAAGTAGTATTTGTAATTATATTATTAATTATTAATGACTACATATTATACAATATAATTACTACTAGTAATTGTATTATGTTAGTAATAATATAATTATATGTTGATAATTACAGTAATAGAATTAGTAGTAATAATGACTAATTAGTTGAGTTTCTTTATCATAACATGTTAATCATTGTTGTCTCTTCTAGTCTAAATAAATAATTTTGATGTTGACTAATGCATTGTTTTTATATTTCCAAAGTAAGTTAGGAACCAGGACCACTCTAGACAAAATTGTAGTAAAGCAAGGGGAATTTGTCATTAGTGTTCCTTCCCTAGGCAACATATATCCTAAAACATTATACCTACACCAGTATAGACCATTCTTGGTTCCCAAATCTTAAAGAGTTCACTGTCGGCTAATCCATAGCTAAGTTGCTTGATAAACAAATGGCAAAAAAAAAAAAATTATATTGTAATGGCTTGCTTTTCTCTAGCGTTACATATTTAAAGATGGCAGCATGGAGCCAATCTGACACTCATGGTCTTAAAGCAATTATTCAAATAGTGGGGATTTTGTTCACCATGACAAGCTGGTGGTTGAAATATACTGCACACTGCTACATTTATACTATCTTCTTTGGAATCATAGAATTTTAAAGCTGCAAAAGACCTTGGATATCAACTTTTAAAATAAGGAAATTAAGGCCTAGAGAGATAAAAAACAAACAAGTAAGCAAGAAAATAAGCAAACACAGTTTATCTAGTCATAAATCAAGCTGGCAGCATCAAACTAGATGAGATGAAAATTCGGCAATTTTAATGTATAAGCTAGAGTCATTGCTTATCATTGTTCTGAAATAATTTAATTTCTAATTAAGACCAGGGGTCAAACTGATAGTTAATGGGTCTCATATGAAAAAAAAATTCTGAATATTATGATTCAATTATATATTACAGATATTTTTCTGGTTATATCAAAGACAAAGCAATTTTCATTATAGAAAATTTTAAAACTAGTAATTTCTAGGTGACTGCTCTAAGGTCATACAAAGTGTCAGTGGTTCATCAGGGATTGGGACTGAAATTATTGGCCTGCTCTTCTTTAAAGTTTTTAAGTCCCAGAACTTCTTCAGTGGACACTTATTTCCCACAATATTCTCAGCAGTGTATAAGTTTTAAACACATAAATTAATCTATAGTCAAGTATTTGTGAATGTATTTAGGCAACTGCTATCCGAGATCCAAAGAAGAATAATCTGTGATGTCAAGGAGTTTCCGTCTGGCTAGGAATTCTCAAGGAGTATTTTCTATCCAGGAACAAGGAGGTTAGATAATCATATGGCTTGTAAGCTTCCACATGTGGTTTACACCTTGAAGTAAGTAATAGTAACAGAAACCAGAGCAAAGTTTTTGACAAAAGGCCCTAGAAGCTCATAGATTTTCTGTCTGACATTTTCACTCCTTTCAAGCCCCATATTAATGATGCTGACCTTTTTAGTAATTTGATTCTGACAGTGACACAGCAGCAACAGTACTCAAAGGCTGATAGCCTGATGTGGGCAAGCCGGGGAAGTAATTACTGCTTTAAATCAAAGAAGAGCTGTTTGTGCCTCTGTAGCAGGAAAATTCCATATTAAGCAGAAACCCTTCCATTCTCTGAACCATATTGTATCCATCATCTTTCTGTGGGTTTACTTCCCAGGGCTCAGAAAAACTGACTGCCCATTCGTGCTTCCAGGCATAATAAAAATGCTTTTTGTTGGTTTGTTTTGTTTTAAAACAAGGTCTTGCTCTGCTGCCCAGGCTGGAGTGCAGTGGCGTGATTACAGCTCACTGCAGCCTCGACCTCCTGGGTTCAGGTGATCTTCCTACCTCAGCCTTCCAGGTATCTGGGACTACAGGTGTACACCATCACACCTGGCTGATTTTTTGTAATTTTGTAGAGAGGGGGTTTTTCCATGTTGCCTAGGCTGGTCTTGAATTCCTGGACTCAAGTGAACACAGACCCTGGATATGTCAGGCAAAGATTTCAAAATCTAATAGATAAATTCACAATGAAATGAAGGACCTTATGAAAACATATTTTGGCCATATAACCTTCAGGCCATAGTTTTGGATAAGAAGGAAAAGAGCAAGTTAAAGAATATTTTTAACTTAAAAAGTATAAGCAAACTCAGTTTGCAAAAGGCTAATTGGATTTTCTGCCTAGCCATTCCTTATTTCCCCATGGCATTGCACTTTTCCTGGAAGAATTAGATCAGGCTGGGCAATTTAGCTTTTGGTTTGTAACCAAGTTCATTTCCTATCCCTTCTGGGTTTTAGCAGAGTTCGCTTGTAAACTCTATAGGAGGGAAAAGGCACATTCTCACACTCAGAGCCAAGATTTCAAACTATTTTTCAGACATCATTGAATTTTCTAATTATCAAATTTACTTCTCCAGCATTGTACTGGCCCATTCTAAACTGTCTAGTTTCTTATATCTACTGATGATCTATCCAAAGGGCAGAGACTAAATGTGGACTTCTTGCTCCTACTTATTGAATTTCCTCATTTATGGGGAATAACTCATGCTTAGTCCCCATGAGTATAGGTCCATCATTAACCTACACAGCACCTTTGGAAAATGGCAAAATATCCCATCTTTTGCTAGATGTACAAATTACCTAGCAGAGGGTGATTTTGTGAGAAGTAAAAAAACCTCCTGGCTCTGAATAAATGCTGCCCTAATCCAGTGCTTTCGCTTTGCATCGTAAATACAGCAGAGATAGTTAAGCTAATACTAGGAGCTATAACAGACTAGCTCAAAATAACCAATGGATTAAAACAACAAAAGTTCACCTCTAGTTAATGACAGTTACTTATCAACCTCCAATAGGCAGATTGATAAATTGGAGAGGCCAACCTGCTTCTTGATGTCTTTGGCCTAGAAATAACACACTTTACTTCTGCTCATATTCCACTGACAAGATCCAGTCACATGGAGCTTTCTAGCTGACAGAGGATGGGGGAAGTTAGGAGGTATAGTTCATATCTAGGCAGTCACTTTTCAGATACAAGGGAATTTCTGTGCCTGATGATTTAATAACATGCATTTTGAGCAAGTCAAAGTGTTCTTGTGGAGCCCCCATATTCACCAGGACGCCACAGAGCTGCTAATGTTCAATTTAGGAGGCTGAGCTCCAAATGCTTTTCATATGCTAACAGATTCAGACTATAAATTCATGTGAGCATGGACTTGGGAGTCATCCAGAGTTATATTTAAAATCTCACAAATTGCTTAGCCACTATGGTCTCAGTTATCTCATCTATATAATACAAAATAGAGATGATAAGAATCCCTGTTCAACATAATGAATTGAATGACTTGTTTGTCTCTGCTCCTTTCTGAAGTCCCAGGAAAATAAATATGAAATGTAACAATGTTATATCTATAAACCCAAATGGACAGTGGCAGCAGATAGAAATATCAGTACATTTCGGCTGATGGATGGTGAACTCATGAAAGAGAACTGATTTGATGTAATGAAGCAAATAAAACTTTACAATGTAGTAAGTGGGCGAAGAAAGCAAACAACAAGCAAACCAATTTATACCACAGAATCCTATAAAGGCTTAGAAATTGGAGAAAGGAGGTACCTTTGAAGAAAAGAGGGTAAGATGGAACTGAAAACAAGATTGACTGCCACCATCCTGGGAGCTGGAGAGAGATGCAGTGCCACACGAAACATGGGCTTACAAAGAAGTCTGTGGATGGTATGATAAAACCCTTACCTTTTTCTCCTGCTTGTTTCCTAGACTTTGAGAAGCCAGGATTATATGTGCTCTCTTCTGGAGGAACTTCTGGGCAAAAGAAAAGGCCTGTGTACATTGTCATTGGGGGTGTATTAGTTTCTTGCTGCTACTGTAACAAATTCCCACAAACTTGACAGCTTAGAGCAACACAAATTATCTTACACTTCTGCAGGTCAAATGTCTAAACTAGGCCTCACTGGACTAAAAGAAAGGTATTGGCCTTCTAGGGAATCTGGGGACGAATGTTTCCTTGTCTTTTTCCAGCTTCTAGAGGCTTCCCACATTCCTTGGTTTGTGGCTCTCTTCTTCCATCTTCAAAGTCAGCAATATCAGACCAAGTCTTTTCCACATTGCCGTCTGTCTGATTCTCTCTTCTAATTCTCTCTTTTACTTTTAGGTACCCTTGTGATAATATTGGGCTACCCCAATAATCCAGGAAAATTTCCCTATTTTAAAGTCAACTGATTAACAACCTTAATTCCACCTACAACCCTAATTTCTTATTGCCATGTAAGCTGATATAGTCACAGGCTCTGGAGATTAAGACATAGCTATCTCTGGGGAACATTTAATCTCATCTCACAAAGATGCATTTGTATCTAGTCTGATCACCTGTGAGCCCCACTGACTGCCAAGCTATGCCCATGCAGAGAGAGCTCCCAACTGGCTTTTTAGAGCCTCTTCATTATACATGAACTCACAGTCAAGGACCGTCAACATTAGGATACCTCTCAGAAGTAAGAGAAACACATACAAGCACACATGCAGACACACATCCACACACTGCACTACACCACACCCACCCACACTTATACTCACATCCCTCTCAGGGGGCCCACTCTTACCCACAAGGCCCACGAGGGTGAGAGAAATGTGAATATAGGTGTGGGTGGGTGTGATTTTAGTGCAGTGTGTGGATAAAAGCTCACCCCCTGACCTTTTATAGGGTTCTGTGGTATAGATCCGTTTGCTTGTTGTCGTGAACTAGTTTTTAGCTTAAAAACCTCTGCTTTATATATTATTACGGCATCCTTGACTGCAGACACAGCAAGGGTCTTCATCAGCTACATGGAGCCATTCCAGAAGGAATAGGACTTGTATATTCTTCCCCTTTACCCCTAGAGTGAGAACAGAAGGAAGGCCAGAACCATTTACTTATCAAAAAGCAGGTGAAGCGGGGGGCCTATCAGCCTTGGCATCTGGGTCCTTTAGTCTCAGGCCAAGTAGAAGAAAAGCTATGAAACAAATGTTCTGGCTGTGAGTGAAAAGATTAGAGTGTGAGGTAGAGTTGGAATATCCTGGTCTCCTAGGCTGTAGACAAATGGGCCAGATCAGAGAAAGCTGTTGGGTTGTCGAGTAACAGAAGAGGCTGGGGACGTGGCCACATACAGGATGAAATGCTATGCTAACAGATTCAAACTATAAATTCATGTGAGCATGGACTTGGGAGTCAGCCAGAGTTATATTTTTTATAATTTTCTTGAAATCTAGTTTGATAGAATATACAGGTTTCATCCTGTCTCTCTCCCATTCTTCCCCTTCTCTTTTCCTTCCTTAATCCTGTTATTTCTTCTCTCTCTATAGCCTTCCCCTCAACCCCCAATGTTGTTTGGATTTCTGTCCTCATTCAAATCTTATATAGAATGATAATCCCCAGAGTTGGAGGTAGGGCCTGGTGGGAGATGATTGAATTTTGGGGGCGGATTTCCCCCTTTGGTGATGTTCTTGTGATGAAGTTCTCATGAGATCTGATTGTTTAAAAGTGTGTGGCACCTCTCCACCACCTTCCTCCTACTCCAACCTAATGTCCCCTCTGCCTTCCACCATGTTTGTAAGTTTCCGGAGGCCTCACGAGAAGCTGAGCAGATGCCAGCATCATGCTTCCTATACAGCCTGTGAAACATGAGCCAATTAAACCTCTTTTCTTTATAAATTACCCAATCTTGATATTTCTTTATAGCAGTGAGAGAATAGACTAATACACTATTCTTCTTTTTTTTACTTCGGTGTCTCTGCATGTCTTTCTATCTCTCTACCCATTTGTCACTTACATTTACACCAGTAGTAAACATAGGTTTTAATTTCTCAAAATCCTTGCCAAACCTTTTTCTTTCCCTCTTTCTTTCTTTCTTTTCTCTTTCTTTCTCTCTCCCTCCCTCCCTCCCTCCCTCTCTCTCTCTCTCTCTTTCTTTCCTTCTTTCTTTCTCTTTCTTTCTTTCTTTCTTT
>NW_016107399.1:5014245-5033383 GCF_001604975.1 Cebus imitator | reverse complement strand
CTCTCTCTCTCTTTCTTTCTTTCTTTCTTTCTTTCTTTCTTTCTTTCTTTCTTTCTTTCAATAGCCAACCTAAGAAATGTGAGGTGGTTTCTCATTGTAGTTTTCATTTTCATTTCCCTAGTGATTACTGATGTTAAGTATCTATTCATACACTTGGCCATTTGTATATCTTCTGTGGAGAAATTCAAATCCTACTCAAGTCCTTTGCCCATTTTTAAATCAGGTTATTTGGTTTTTTGTTTTGTTTTTGCTATTCAGCTATAAAAGTTTCTTGTACATTTTAGATATTGACCCCTTATAGATACGGTTTGCCAAAATTTTCTCGCATGAGTTTTTTTATCTCTTATTTTTTTTTGTCATTTTTAAAATGATATTTTTCTGTCAACTCATAATTGAATTTGAGCCACGTAATTAAATTTGAGCCACATAATTAAATTCAACTTAGGTTGAAATGGGGAGCGCAAGTGTGACTGTCTGAGCTCTGGGAATCAGGTTTGCGGTAGGTTTAGTGTTCAACTTGTGGGCTTTTACTTCATTTTTTAATGATTCAGTATAGAGTTTTGCTCTTGCCCTGAGGTTGGTCAGGTACCCCCAAATCCTGTGTTACTCTAACCTCTCTTTAGAGGAAATCTCTATCATTTTCTAGAGTGGGAGAATGAATAGATGAGGATGGATAAATGAGTAGAGAATCTGCAATTTGAAGCTCCTTATACAAATTTATAATCACTCTTCTTTTATTCAGCCTTCCAAACCATCCCCACCCTTTGCATCCCCCTCAAAAACAAAAACAAAAACAAAACAAACAAAAAATGCTCCTATAATTTCTAAGTCTTTCTAAGGATCTGGTCTGTGGCGTGACTTGGCTTCTCTCTTTCTTGGCTTTCCCCCTACATGCTTAGGGCTCAGCTTTCTGTTTGGTCAGTTGCTACTGGTGCTTTTGTTTTTCATTTTCCAAATTTTTGGCATTGCTTATCAACTGTTGCGTCTCTTTACCTTCCTTTCTCCCTATACATTTATAAAATTCTTTGTTATGACTTTAGTATGGTTCCAAAAGGAAGTGTTCAAGTGTTCAGCCCACTATACTTAACACAGTCATCTTATTTATAGTTATGATTAATAGAAGTAAACTGAACTTGCGACGGCAGTATAAGATTGGATTCCATTGCATCTCAGCCTACATAACTATGGTCAAGTAAATTAATCTTCTGAGGCCTCTTATTTTTTGTCCTTAAACAGGGAAGCTTCATTGCACCTGTACACTTGCAAATTATGAAATCCCAAACACAGCAGGTTTCTGTAAGCCTTTGTGAGGATAGGTATTGGTAATCCTATTCAACAGCGTGTCCAGTGACCAGCAGAGAGACTGATGCATACTAAGTATCCATTGTTGTTATTAAATGTGAAATCACTTTGTGAGGTATATAATAATGAACATTTATAAGGCATTACCAATGGCTATTATGGGAAGGCAATACTGAAAAGACTTAACCGAGAGTTTACTATATGCTGGGCACTGTTCTAAATGTGTTATAACGTTCATGCTCCCATTTATTTCTTATACAAACATTCTGAGATAATAACTAGTGTTATTCCCATTTTATATATGAAAAAATGAGGCACTAGTGGTAAAGTAACTTGCCCAGGGCCATGTGAAGAGTAGCACTAAGCTATGATGCCTGGTAGACTGGCTTTAGTGATCAGGTTCGTATTTACTACACTGCAGGCTTAATGACAGGAGACAAAATATTAGAAGGAAAATTCCAGAGACTTACTTTATAGTTAGATAAAACCAAAAATATAACTGGAAGATAATCAGCAAGCAGCATATTAAAAAGTGCAAAGTGTATCAATTATTCAAATAATCGTGGGAACAAAAACCCAAAAGGAAATAGGTTAATCCAAAAAGGGATCAGTAAATTTTTAAGCCAAAAAATATGCTTGCAGAAACTTCAACTAAGATTCAACTATAATAATTTAGGGACATTCAAAATGTTCATACAAATTATTCACACCCTACCCTGTCCCCACTTTTCATGCCTTAGTCAAACCAAATTATGGATGGTAATGCAAAAGTCTCCAAAAAGATCCAGAATTCGGCCAATCTTTCCTTCAATCCATTCATCCATCCATCCATCCATCCATCCATCCATCCATCCATCCATCCAGTCATCTGTTTATTACCCTAGGCTCTCGGGCACAAAGTTGAATACCTCATAGTCCCTTTCCATAGAGACTTTGTAGACTAATGTGAGCAGTAGACACCTAACTTATGCCACAGGTGTAATCATATAAGATAGGCATCAGGAATTATAGAAGAAAAAATAAGGGGATTTTGAGAATCAGGAAGGGCTTCATTGAAATAAGTGATATCCAAATTAAGTCTTAAAGGATGAACTGAGATTAGACAAGCAGAAGACAGGAAAAGAGAAGGAAGTAGTAAAAAGGTTATGGATCTGTGTTGCTGAAAAAAAGTTTAGTCTCTGAGAACTGAGGCTGGAGAAACCAGTGAGTGCCCATTGAGAAAGGGCATTTATGCCTGGTTGTGGAGCTCAAATGTCATGCAGTGTTAGAAGGAAGCCACTGAAGGCTTTTCATTAATGAAAGATACTCCTAAACCCCATACTGCCTGCCCTAGGACCTGGCATCTCACCCTTATAAGACAGTGGGAGCTATCCTTCAGGCAGCCAGGAGTTGGATGCCCTTTCTTTAATGGCATTTTTCATTCAAATTGCCTAGTTCACAGGCCATCAACTAGCTCAAGACAGATACAGGCAGTTGACATCCTAAACCTACCTCTAAACGTTGCTTCATGGAACTTCTTGTTTCAACCCAACAAATTAATGGACAATAAAGCATATCTCCAAGCTCACTGCAATACATGCATAAATGCCATTGTTCTTTCAAAAACAGCAGAGCAATCTATCACATCTTATACTCCCTGTTGACCCTCATTCTTTTCAATTTATTCATGCAAATTTTAACAGTTGACTAAATAACAAACATAAACTAATTTTTTCTAAGTAATGACACTTAATAATGCCTTACGATATTAACTTTACCAAAAAATGTTTGCATATTTTCTGGGGTCTTCAATCCTCAACCCAAAGAAATCCTTATGGTGAGATTATCAACAAATTGTCAAACGAATGGATAAGGTATCTGTGGTTGGATTTGCCATTACACATTCCTCCAATCTTACTATCTATTTGTGCCATACTTTTTTTTTTTTTTTTTTTTTTTTTTTTTTTTGTACCTTTTTTTTTTTTTTTTTTTTTTTGGAGACACGCTCTTGCTCTGTCACTCAGGCTGGAGTGTAGTGGTGCAATCATGGCTCACTGCAGCCTCAACCTCCTAGGCTTAAGTGATCTTCCCACCTCAGCCTTCTGAGCAGCTGGAACCACAGGCATGCACTGCCGTACCTGGATTATTATTTTTTATTGTTGTTATTGTTGTTGCGGTCGGGTCTCACTGTCTTGCTCAGGCTGGTCTTAAACTCCTGGCTTCAAGTGATCCTCTCACCTCAGCCCCCCAAAGTGTTGGGATTATAGGGGTGACCCACTTCCCCCAGCCTCTTCTTATTGTCACAGTCAGAGAAGCTGAATCTCTTCCATTAGGATACCTGGACCAGTTCTGTGTAGGCTCAGAGCGGGGACCTTCTATGGAGAAGATATTAACTTTCTGAAGAGGGCTACTTTGAACCCATATCCTGGCTCCACTAAATTGACTGTATCCATAAAAATGTTTCCACAACCATGGATTGCCTTGCTAACATATGCTGCCATTGAGATACCAGGATATGAGAAGATTACATTCATGGTTAGGTTCATACTCTGATCTTCTGAAGTTCTTCATTGTTCAGAGTGAGCATGAATGATTTCAGAGGATGTGTGCTTGCTCCTGATGGAAGTTCAAGTGGAAAGATTAAGTAAAGTAAAGGGTGTTAAGTAAATCTGAAGAGGAGAGAAAATGAAAAATGTTCAGGTCTCTGATGATTAAAGAGTTAGAGCTGGGAAAGTACAAGTACTTCCTAGTTAATTGGTGCACACACTGACACCAATTTACAGAATAATTTTTTAACAATCTGCTATATATTTCCATCTGAAGCATCTTAATTTTTTAAATCTAAAAATTACTTGGCAGCCAAAGTGAATATATCGTAAGTTAGTGTGGTGAATATGATTTTCATTTCATATCAGATCTAAAGGAAGCAATTTAAAATAGATTTAAACAGCTTAAAATTACATTGAAGCGTTCTCTCCATATATGTATGTATGACATGCCTATAGAAATTATTTCCTTCAACTTTTAAGTTCCAGGGTACATGTGCAGGATGTGCAGGTTTGTTACATAGGTAAATATGTGCCATGATGGTTTGCTCACAGATCAACCCATCACCAAGGTATTAAGCCTGACATGCATTAGCTATTCTTCCTCATGCTCTCCCTCCCCCTGTACCCTCTTCCTCTACCGACCCCAGTGTGTGTTGTTCCTCTCCATGTGTCTGTGTTCTCATGGTTCAGCTCCCACTTATAAGTGAGAACACGCAATGTTTCATTTGCTATTCCTATGTTAGTTTACTGAGGACAATGACTTCCAGCTTCATCATGTCCCTGTAAAGGACATGATCTTGTTCTTTTTTATGGCTGCATAGTATTCCATGGTGTATACGTACCACATTTTCTTTATCCAGTCTACCATTGATGGGCATTTAGGTTGATTCTATGTCTTTGCTATTGTGAAGAGCACTGCAATGAACATAGGAGTGCATGTGTCTTTATGATAGAATGATTTATATTCCTTTTGGTATATACCCAGTAATGGGATTGCTGGGTCAAATGGGATTTCGGCTTCTAGATCTTTGAGAAATCACCACACTGTCTTCCACAATGGTTGAACTATTTTATGTTCCCATCAACAGTGTAAAAACATTACTATCTGTCTGCATACTTGCCAGCATCTGTTGTTTTTTGACATTTTAGTAATCACCATGCTGACTGGCATGTGATGGTGTCTCATTGTGGTTTGGATTTGCATTTCTCCATTGATCAGTGATGTTGAGCTTTTTAAAATTTGTTTGTTGGCCACATGAATGTCTTTAGAAAAATGTCTGTTCATGTACTTTGATCACTTTTTAATGGGGTTGTTCATTTTTTTCATGTAAATTTGTTTAAGTTCCTTGCAGATTCTGGATATTAGACCTTTGTCAGATGGAGAGATTGCAAAAATTTTCTCCCATTCTGTAGACTGCCTGTTCACTCTGATGATAGTTTCTTTTGCTGTGCAGAAGAAGCTCTTTAGTTGAATTAGATCCCACTTGTCAATTTTTGCTTTTGTTGCGATTGCTTTTGACATTTTTGTCAAGAAATCTTTGCCGGTGCCTATACCCTGAATGATATTGCCTGGATTTTCTTCTAGGATTTTTATGGCTTTGGGTTTTATATTTAATTCTTTAATCCATCTTGAGTTAATTTTTGTATAGGTGTAAGGAATAGGGATTCCTTTCCCCATTGCTTGGTTTTGTCAGGTTTGTCAAAGATCAGATAAAGATCAGATGGTTATAGGTGTGTTGTCTTATTTCTGAGTTCTCTATTCTGTTCCATTGGCCTATGTGTCTTTTGTTTTTGTTTTTGTTTGTTTGTTTGTTTTGAGATGGAATCTTGCTCTGTTGCCTGGACTGGAGGGCAGTGGTACAATCTCGGCTCACCACAACCTCCGCCTCCCAGGTTCAAGTGATTCTCCTGCATCAGCCTCCCAAGTAGCTGGGATTATAGGTGTGTGCCACCATGCCCAGTTAATTTTTCTGTATTTTTAGGAGAGATGGGGTTTTACCATGTTGGTCAGGCTAGTCTCAAACTCCTGACCTCATGATTCGCCCACCTTGGCCTCCCAAAGTGCTGGGATTACAGGCATGAGTCACTGCACCCAGCCTATGTGCCTGTTTTTGTACCAGTACCATGCTGTTTTGGTTACTGTAGCCTTGTAGTATAGTTTGAAGTCAGGTAGTGTGATGCCTCCAGCTTTGTTCTTTTTGCTTGGGATTGTCCTGGCTATTGTGCTCTTTTTTGGTTCCATATAAATTTTAAAGTAGTTTTTTTTCTAATTCTGTGAAGAAATTCAGTGGTATTTTGATGGGAATAGCACTGAATCTATAAATTACTTTGGGCAGTTTGGCCATTTTCACAATATTGATTCTTTCTGTCTATGAGCATGGAATGTTTTAACATTTGTTTGTGTCCTCTCTTATTTCCTTGAGCAGTGGTTTGTAGTGCTTCTTGAAGAGGTCCTTCCCTTCCCTTGTTAGTTGTATGCCTAGGTATTTTATTCTCTTTGTAGCAATTGTGAATGGGAGTTTATTCATTATTTTCTTGCCTATAGAAATTTTAATAGGTTGAGTAGATATTTTCTTAGTCCACAGTATAGTTTGAATTAGTATAAGTAATCTAGACAGTAGCTCTCAACTTTGGCTGTACATTGGAATCTTCTTGATAGTCTTATTTAATAGACTTGAGTTGCAGCCTAGTTCTTCAAACTTCCTGATGATTCTCATGTGCAGACAAAGCTGAAAACTGCTGACCTTGATTGTCATTTTATCTCCATAATGACACTATTAATGACATTAATGGCTGTGCATTATGTATCTATTATGTGGTATTGTTATCATAGTGTTTGATATGGTTTGGCTGTGTCCCCACCCAAATCTCATCTTGGATTGTAGTTCCCATAATCCCTACATGTTGTGTGAGAGATTGGGGAAAGTCATTGAATCATGGGAGCAGTTACCCCCATCCTCCTGTTCTTGTGATAGTATGTTCTCGTGAAATCAGAAGTTTTTATAAGGGGCTTTTTCCCCTTTTGCTCAGCACTTCTCCTTCCTGTCACCATGGGAGGAAAGACATGTTTGGTTCCCTTTCAGCCAAGTTTCCTGAGACCCTCCCACCCATGCAAAACTGTGAGTCAATTAAACCTCTTTCCTTTATAAATTACTCAGGCCCAGGTATATCTTTATTAGCAGCATGAGGAATAATATAGTGTTTTAAATTATAAAATGCGTTATCCTTACTGCAAATACTAAAGGTGTGTATTTTAATTTGCATTGAACAAATAAGGAAAGCAAGGCTCTGAGAAGTTAAGTAACTTTCCCAATATCACATAGCTTGTAAGTGGCAGAACTGAGAGTGCGGGAGCTGAGGGGAGTGGATTAATCAAAACGGACTGTTTGACTTCATGGCCCAGGCTCTTATAAACTGACATGTTGATGTCTTCTCTTTTGCAAGCCCATAGGTGCAATTTTACATTTTAAAGTCTGTGAGAGAAGACAATTCCACCGTACATTTGTTTATCCATTTCTTTAATACTGGTTTCTTTTTCTGTCATTTACATCCTTCCTTTATCCTGTCATTTGGCTGCTCAAAAAGCCATCTTGAACCTTGGAGATTTTTCTGGAAAGATCTGCTTACTGATCTTCCTTCACAATATTATAGGACAGGGAAATATATCAGTGTTCTCAATCTCAGTCATACCTCATCATCCTCTAGTTGTCACCAACTCTTTAGGTAAAAATCAAGTTGTCTGACTTTCCTCTGGCTTCTTGAAGCCCTGTGTTCTTTTATTTTGGATGAGGACAGAAGGGATGATAGCTCCCAACCCAGTAAAAATGATGGAAAGAAACATAAGAAAAACATTTCAAAATGTTGCTTAGCAGGTGTCATGGGTCAAATTGCACTTCTCAAAAAAGATGTGATTGGAATTCTAACTTCTGGTGCCTCCGCATGTGATCTTATTTGGAGAAAGAGTCTTTACAGAGATAATCATATTGAAAAAAAGACCACTATGCTAAGCCTTAATTCAATATGACTGATGTCCTTATAAAAGGGAGAAACTTAGAAACAGAGACAGACACACAGAGAAGGAAGACAGTGTGATGAGACAGGGAGAAGACAGCCATCTGCAACCAAAGGACCTTGGCCTGGAAGATCCTTTCCTCATGGCTCTGAGAAGGAAGTCTGCCAACACCTTGATTTTGGACTTCCAGCCTCCATGATTGAGACGATAAATTTATGTTGTTTAAGTCCCCCAGCCCGTGGTACTTTGTTATGGCAGGCCTAGGTAGCTGGCACAGCAGGTGAGGGTAAGGGAAGACATGCTCCAGGAGAGCAGCCCAATAGTGCTCCACATAGGAAATGTAAAGACAGGGAGTGAGTCTCCAGGGAGCCACCCACAGATCCCTGTGTGCAACGGAGCTCTCTCCCAGGATTGCTGAAGGAAAAGGTTCCTTGTTTGGCTGCCAGCATCTGGTTCTACACCTAGGCTCTGAGGTGCTATTCTCTCTATTGCCATGCCAAATGAGAAGTCAGAATTCAGGGCCATCTTTTAGGTTCTTGATCCAGCACTTACTGTGAGCAGACTTGCCTCCTTAGAGCTTCCATTCTAAGGTGGGTAAGCCATAGCATTCTCGTTTTCACTGATTTCAAGGTTATGGTCTATATCTATTAGTAGAAATATCTCTATATAGCATGTGGAAACATTCACCACAGTGTGTTGGGGCAAATTCAGCAAGCAATGTTTTAGATCTTTGTTATACACAAAAAGGTGATACCCCCTCAGGGTCTGAGGCAGTAAATGCACTTCTTTCATCACCCAACATCATTCATGATTGCAAGCGTGCATACACATACACACACACATGTACACACTGCTTTCTTTGATTCTTCCCAGTGCATTTCCATTCTCCCATCACCTGCTATACCACTGCAGGTATTCCTGTGGGAGGTCAGGTGTCAGACTTCAGATTGTTTATTTCATCATTAGTGGTTTCATCAGTGATAAAATCGTCACTTATTCACCTCTGGCTGTCTGAACAAAGGGAATAGACAAAATATCTTCTTTGTCCTTGTCTCTACAAAGCTCAGAAACAAGCAAGAGTATAGGGCATCTTCACAGGGGTCATGACTGAGGTTTTCTAGGAGCCCCTTAGCAGCTGGGTACCTCGCTTCAAGGAGATGGAAAATTATTTATGGTTCAATGAGATTCACACACACACTGACTGTGAACAGGGCTTTGTAGCTGTGTTTAGAAAGTTCTCAAGGAAAGATATATCTGGAATATTTTTTGACTGAAAAAAGAATAGTAGAAGCCAGGCAGGTAGGTGAAGGTCATCAAGTGTCACCACAGCAACTAGAAGATGACAGTGGTGACTTATTTTCTACTTCCTCTCTGTTCCCATAAATACAGAACTCATGACCACTGTTGCCTTGACTGAGTGGAGAGCAAAATTAACTTGTACAACTTTTCCAAGATAATTCAGCATTTATGCTTATCTAGAGAGAGATCTTTTTTTCCCAATTCTTCTTTATGCCCAGTTACTGTTGTGGGGAGGTATTAAATTACAGAGACCCTCCCAGGAAGACAGCATGGTGTAGACAAGGTAAAAAAAACAAAGGGGGTGCGGTGGGTAGGGGAGAGGCTGGCATCATAGAACTGGAGGGTAAATCATGGCTCTCTGTCACTTTAGCAGATTCTGTGAACCTGGGCAACTCATGCTTTGGGAAAAAGATCAAATAAGAGACTCTATATTGATAGACTGATAAGTTGTAGAAATGTATCTTTCATTCCTCCTTTCTTCCTAGGTCTCCCCTGCATCCTGCCACTGAGCACACTAGCAAATTAAGTCTGAGCATCTGAATGAATGAAAGGAAAGTGTTATTTTAAAAAATTATCAAATTTGTCTTAAGAAGACAATTTAGGAATTTTCTAAATTTCTTTCTGACTGACTGAAAGGCAGTGGCCCACAGCATCCCTGTTCTCCTTCCATACTTTCTTTTCCTCCATGATATTTCTGCCCTTCTAATATATGACATAGAACTTCTTCATTTTCAAAACTAGATTAAATCGCATGGGAACAGATTTTTGTTGTTGTTTGTTTGTTTTTCCGGATGCCCCTTTTCAAGGCCTGAGGTCCTCAAACTCATCATCTGCTTCTAACTGCATCGGCTAGGCCCAAGTTTCCTTTGTTTTGGTATCTCTCTACCTTTCTCTCTCTCCAAAAAAATGAAACAAAGCAAAATTTAAAAAATATAATAAACACACACCATGATCCAAATACCTTATACAACATTATCTTTGAGTTTTGCTAGATAATTAACTTATTAATGTAATCAAAATGTTATTCATATAATTTGTATAGTAATAATATAATAAGGCAGTAATTATATAAATAAGTAAATTGTCTGATTCAGGTGATTCCTTATTTGTATATGTCTGATGTACTATTGTATTATGTTCATGTTCATTGGTATTAGTGAACTTTTTGTCCTGACACATTGCCATTTTTAGTAACTATTGCCAGTGACCCTAAGCCAACTGTGGAAACCTCAAGCTCTGAGACAGGCAGATGTTTTCCGAGTAATGGAAGAAAATGAGTGTTACATTTGTGAATGGAAGTGAATGAGTTACATTTCATGAGGAGGGGATGTGGTATCCAGTGAGGCAGGGCTAATGGTAAGAACTGTGCCCATTGGACGCAAGTGGCTCTTGAGGCTGCAGACTCATACAATGATCTGTATCAAGTTTGCTCTGACAGCAGGCATGCAGGGAGTCCTGTCTGAGGGGTTTTAAAATGCATTGAAAGCCTCCCTGCATTGGTGGTTTTCAAGTGAGAATGTGACAGGATACTCAGGGACTTTGGACTTGGAGTTGGAGGCTCTATGTTTGAGTCCTGATTCTGCCCGTGTATGGTTGGATGGGTATCTGTGTCTTCATGGGTATAAAGGAACTAATACCACCTCCCAGGACTTTTATAAGAATTGAACTGTAGTGAAAGTGTGAAAATGCCTAGAATTGAAACTAGTTCTATGGCAGCTGATCAATACACATTATTCCTATCTGGATCTCATTCCTTTAATAGCCTTACCTTTCAAAGCTGTGAAGCCACATAATAACGGCACTGGTTTTGAAACTGGTGGATAAAAAGAAGAAAATGTTCAGGTGGATAAAGAGAAGAAATCAGCTTGCCTCTCTTGGCAAAGACAAACATGAACAGTGAGTTCTATGTCTATAAACAAATATGCAGAGAAATATGCACAAAATATGATGTGCCTCAAGTTGAAGGAAAAATAGAATGGGCCTTAAATTGACACATTGATATTATTAAGAAGGAAAAAGGATATGGACATATAGGATGAAGAATATGAAAAGGGATTTCTAAGGGGACAGTGATAAGCCAGTAAAACCAAAGGGGAAAGTCAGTGGGATGACCTTGATTCTGCAGAGTTGTGTTCAGTCACCATGTTCCTGAACATACAATGTACAAACTGAATCAATGATGTGAAGAAAGTTCTCTGTTTTTAAAAGAAGAGGTTAAGGAAAGTTAGATTTAAAGCAAATATTCTTTCACCTGGGCTATTTGTTTGGCACATAATGATTTTTCATATTAAATGTCTTTTAAAAGCAGGGTAACCCTCTATATATAGACAAAGATAAGCACTGTTTCTGTGTCTGTAAGCCCAAAAAGGTATATACCAGAATCTTAAAACACTGCACCATAATATTTTACATGAGTTTATTTAAAGAAGAGTTTTCTAAGTTATGATCATTTGGCAGAACTAGCTATTATTCTACAAATGCAGTAAATTAACTACTATGAATTATTATAAAGTTAAGTTTTAAAAACGCTAATTCAACCTGCGGTTATAATAATTTAAGAAATGAAAGTCAGAGTATGTCAAAGATGGTTAAAATATTCCAGATATCTGTTTGGAGAGAAGATGGAGGATGATTTAATCATCCTTCCTTGCCTATATTTACAGGGTTGCAAGGAATCTTCATTCATTCTGAATCTTCACAGAACAAGATGAGAACTATGTATAAACTATGCTCTGAGGACTTGATTAGATGTAAGCAAGCTCTTTCTCCCTGTTTAGTTGTTTGAGCTTTAATACACGTTTGCAAGAGAGGTAGTAAGGAACACTTCTGGGAAACCCAGATGAATAAGCCAGTCATCCAAATGGACCCCACTTATTCTTGGGATTCTAGAAGCTCCTTCTGAACTCAGCAATCTCTGACTATGCCTCATGTGATGGAAGACCCTATGCAGCATGGAGAAGCACTAGGGCATGAACATGCTTGGTCTATAACTGGGTCTGGAGAGCTGAATGCAAAAATGTGAGTAATACCTTCCTTGCAGCTCTTTCTTAATGCCTCCCCGCAGTACAGTCTGCTCACCATTCCCCTGGAGCAGACACGTCTCCAACTGTGTAGTCATAGCACTTTGGATTGCAGCACTCCCTGCAAAGTGTGGTTATTACTTACTTTGGGCTCTTCATAAAGTCTGTGCATTCCTTACATTTCTTGAGAAGTAAGCAGTAAGCAAGCCTGCAGGAGGTATTTAAATGAGTAAGTGAATGTGTGAATGAATGACTGTGACCTCTCAAGGAGGCTTGTGTTCTCTGAGTAGTGTCTCTAAGTTCTGGATCCATCTTTCTACCCTTCCCCCCGTTTTTTAATCAAAATATACTATTCTTACTATCTCTCCTCACATCCTTTGTATAGGAATTTGTACCTCCCTGGTGATGGAAAGTAACACAAGGAACAATTGTACCTAAATATGTTACCTCTCAAATGCCATTTCAATTTCAACTAAGGGCTTCTGAGGTTATAAAACAGTATGTCAGAAGAGCAAATCCCTGGTAACTGAAGAGAGATCATTTAGAATTTCCCCAAGTAAAACATTTAGGGAAAAAGATTGTTTAGTGGGTGCACTGGGTAGCTCTTATTATAACATTGAATGTTGGAAAACACCGCTAACAATTAGAATCATGAAGACCAGTCAGGCTGATATAAATTTAGTATGTCCTATTTAAACTCCCACTTTTATAGGATAAGGGGTTTAAATGAAGGCTTTGGTTATAAGTTTTATTATTTGTTCATCCACCAAATATGATACACCTGTTATGTGGCGGGCACTGCTCTAGGCTCTTAGAATACCTGAGGGAACAACACATACAATGGCCTTTGCCCTTATGGGGCTTACAGTCTAGCTGGCAGAGCCAGACATTAGATGATACACATACAAATAAATAAATATATTCTACTGTACATAAGAGAAATAATGGAATGAGGCAAAGGAACTTGAAAGTACAGAGGGACGGTGGGAGTGGAGCTGGCAGGTTATAGTAGTCATGAGGGGGCCAAATCAGATTTTACTGAGAAGGTAAGATAAGGGAGTAAGCCAAGTAGGTATTTTAGGAAAGAAGGTTCTAGCAGAAAGAAAAGCTAACACAAAACCCCTTAAAAGGGAGCATGTGTGCCTGGCGTTTTTGAGGAAAGCAAGGAGGTGAGAGTTGTTGGAACAGGGCAGCACAGGGAGAGTAAGAGAAAAGAGATCCAATGGTGTGGCAGCTCGGAGAGGGCCTTATGCCATGGTAAGGACTTGGACTCTCATCTGAGTAGAGGTTGGTGGGGGCCAATGTATGTTTTGATCAAGGGAGTGATGTGATCTGATTTACCTTTTTAAAGCATTACCGCTACTGCTCTGTGGGGACCATGCAGAGGCAAAGATAGAAGTGGCAATAACTTTTAGGAGGCAATTGCAATATTCCAGGCAGTTGATGCTGGTAGCTTGGGTGGGCCGCAGCCCTGGTGAGGGCAGGAAATGGTTGGAGTCTGGATGTGTTTTGATGGTTGAGTCTACAGAGCTATCTGATAAATTGTTTTACTGTGAGGAGTCAAGGATGACTCCGCAATTTTGGTTCTCTCAACGGAAGGATGGAGTTGCCAAAACCGAGATGAGGAAGGGTGTAGGTACAGTCGGTTTGGAGTTAGGGAATGGGGAAGGCTGGAAGTTTTTCTTTGGATCTGTTGAGGTTGAGATATCTGTTGACATCCAAGATGTTGAGTCAACAGCTCCAAGAGAGCCTTCAGAGCCTCCAAGAAATATTTCTGTGTCTCAGACATAGTGAATCAACTCTTTGTTAGCAGGCTGGTGCCCAGCCCAGTCATTTTAGATAAAAGGAGATCACTTTTCTTACTTTCATGCCAGCTAGCTTCTGATTTCTTTCTCAAAAGAAATCTCAGTAGATAGGAAAAATAAGGGATCTGGATAGTCTCCAAAAGGCCTACATATCCCTCATGATAACTTTAGATAGAGGTTTACACAGGATATGTGCAAAGACCTAGTTACTGTTAGGAATGCTTTCCCTCTGCTGGGATTACATTCATATGTAGGTATTGACTGACCATCTGATACCAAAATTTAAGCTGGGCACTGTGGCTCATGCCTGTAATCCCAGCACTTTGGTAGGCTGAGATGGGAGGATTGCTTGAGACCATGAGTTTGAGACCTGTCTGGGCAACATAGAGAGATCCTATCTCTACAAAACATTAAAAAAAAGTAGCCGGGCATGGCGGTACATGCCTGTGGTCTCAGCCACTCAGGAGGCTGAGGTGAGAGGATTACTTAAGCTTGGGAAGTTGAGGCTGCAGTGAGCCATGATCATACCACTGCACCCTGGGAAACAGAGAGACTCTATCTTAAACACACACACACACACACACACACACACACACACACACACACACACAATTGATATCTCAAAGTCTCAATTTTATTTGCTTTTTATAGTTGGTTAGATTATTATGATAGCACATTAAAAGAAATAAAATCAAAAGAAAACTATGTATAATACTGTCACCCTACTGCAATGACATCTTTTTTATTTGTTTTATTTTCATGTTACGTTCCATTTATTTCAAATTTTATATAAAGGCATTGAGTAGGAGACTTTTCAACTATAGAACTCAGAGAGGCCTTTGAGGGAAAGTCAGCAGGATCCAAGATGTGAGGGTAGAGCTATTTGCAGCTAATAGTGTGAATAAATAGACCTGGATTTCACTGAAACATTATTCTGTTTTAATAATTTTCAAAATAGATGGAAGACCTATTTTCCTGAGTATTATCTCTGCCAGTAGTAGCAGCTATTACTATAGTTCTGTGTTTATGTACTTTGCGTGTTTTTGTTTTGTTTTGTTTTTACAATTTGCTCTTTTTACTTTTTTAATTCTAAGGATTACCAAATACTTTACACATACTCACACATTCCAATTTCACATTCTAATCCACTCTTGATTTTGTATTTACAACACATGTAGATAAAATAAAGCCCCTTAAAATAACCCAGGAAATACTGCATCTTGCAATATTGAATCATTCTTCATTTTCCCTACAAATTCTTAATGTCACACAAATCAATAAAGAACCTCAAATAAGTTTTACCTCCCTCTGTGATTTTTCAAATTAAACATTTCTTTGAAGAAAATGCTAGAAAAATATCAACAGAATACAGACTACCTGTAGATATAGGTAGTATTCTTGCAAAGAGATAATTAACAACAAAGAGAAAAGGTGACCAAAAAACAGAACTCTGGAATCTGAAGAACTCTTTTAGAGGCAAAAATAAGACCCTCTTCAAGAAATGCATATATTAACCTGAGCAAAAACACCAATAACATGAAAACTTATTTGACTGTACATCTCTATTAATAAAAATAGTTTGTTCATTTAGGAAATAAACATATTTACTTATAACACATGAACAATTGTACTAATATATTGTATATTTTATAAAATATATGCAAAACAAATTAAATGTAAATTAATGTAAATAGCATTCTAATCATTTTATCCTTCACCTCACTGGATCATTTTTACCCATTGGCCACATTTACACTATTTAAGAGAACACTGAACATTGCAATTGAGTGCCGTAAAAAACTTTTCAGCTAATGCAGTCTCTCTGTCTCAGCCTCCATTGTTTTCAGCTCTGGATTGCTGCCCTGTCACACCAAACACAAAACCACAGCAGTCAGCTCTTGTCACAGTGGCCTGAAAGCAACTACCCCAAGTGGTCAGTCTGAGACTGGAGACAGGAAGGCGTCATGTCACTTTAAAGGATTGGAAGGAGATAAATGCCATAGTCCCAACCAGCTCCCGCCAAGTTCAAAATATGTCAAGCCTTTTGTAGGAGCCCTGAATGATTTGCATTAGTATCCATGTCTGCCAACGGCAATATAAAAATTGCCTCTCTTAGAAGCAGCGCTTTGATGTTTGCACAAGGCATGCTCTTCTCTCCTAAGCAGGCATTCCCTTTCATCTTCTGCTGGCCACTGGCAATCCTATGATTGCCTACTCAGGCATCCAGGTGCATTTCACTTTGGCTGTTTCCCATCTTGGGTTCCTTATATAGAACTTGCTCTCTTTTCTCATGAAGAATGTGTGTGTCTGTTTCTGTCCATATGTACCCACATGCATTCATGCTGTTTAAAGAAAACTGCCCTAAAAGCTGGGTTGACACCCAAGGAAGGAAATAAATGATTGTGTTTTTATTTTAGACAGATGGACAGCCTCGATACTTGGTGATGAAATTATTAATTTCGTCTTTATGAAACAAACATACATACCAAATCATTGCCAAGACGTCTTGTCCCTAGTCATAAGACAGTGTCTTAGTGAGTAATTTATTTTGTCCATTTTAATTATTTGGGTGGTTAAATGATAGAACCGGCCTGCTGAACAGAAAATCAGCCAATAGCATATCAAAGACCATAAAAGTGAACTGTCATAAATTATTTGGCTCACTGGTAAAGCAACTAAAGCCCTTCTATGAATGCCCTTAAAAAGAATGCACCAACCACGTTATGAACCAGGTTCTTCTTTACACTGAATTTGAAGGATGATAATTTGTTGCTTTAAGCAAGCCCCTGCATTATTACCAGGTTTCAACAAAGCAAAGTGCATCCTACCTCTTTCTATCTGCCATGATATTTGTAATAGTACAAATGAGATATAGTCCTAAAACACATTGTCATTTTAGTAATGACCACTTGTTTTCTATCCCAATAGAATATTTCAAGAATGTGTTATTATTGACAATTTAAATGTTAATAGAATTTTAGTTCAAATAACTGGCTTTTTAAACATTTTTAACTTTCACTTACTTATTCAATAAGTATTTACTGAAGACCTTCTACATATTTCTTAGGGAACAAAACTCAGTCTCTGCTCTTAAACAGCACTGTTGTTGTTAAGTACAGGGTGATAAACACTGCCATTCAGGGGGTTCTGGGTGCTAAGGGAGCATTCAGGGGGGCAGAAGGAACACCAAACCCAGTCTAGCATCAAGGGAAAGCATTTAGAGGGAAGTGAAGTGTAAGCTAAGGAAGTAGACTAAGTGGAAATTAGCTATAAGAAGAGGGTATGTAGAAGACAGTCTGTAATTGCAGCACTTTGGGAGGCCCAGGTGGTGGATCACCTGAGGTCGGGAGTTTGAGACCAGTCTGGCCAACATGGTGAAACCCCATCTCTACTAAAAATACAAAAATTAGCTGGGTGTGGTGATGCACATCTGTAAACCCAGCTACTCAGGAGACTGAGGCGGGAGAATCGCTTGAACCTGGAGGTGGAGGTTGTAGTGAGCCGAGAACACACCACAGCACTCCAGCCTGGGCAACAGGGCGAGACTCAGAAATAATAATAATAATAATAATAATAATAATAATAATAATGACAGCCTGAACAGGATAACACAACATGCAAAGGCCCAGAAACTCAATCTGAGTCCAGAAAGTAAGCAGGTAAGGTTGGATTGTAAAATGAAAATGAACCAGTTAGAGTGGAGAAAGATGAAGCTACTGTGATAAAAGGACTCGGTGATGGAAGGGCTTAGAAATGATGTTAGAGTTTGAACTTTATCCGTAGAGTAATGTAGGCATTGAAAGATTTTAAGAAAAAATCATATTTTATAAAGAGCATTCTGATGTCCAGAATTTTCTTAAACTATAGGTCATGATCCGTTGAAATCATTGCAGTAAATCACAGATAGCTGGGTTTTTACAAAATTAAAACATAGAATAGAAAATATCAGCATATACTGCAAAAGAGTACAGAAAGTGTTGTTTTACGAAACTTTTGTTTCAGGAGTGTGTGTGTGCCCTAGATCTTGAAGTGAAATGTATTTCTTCCTATGGTTCTCAACCAAAAAGTAAAAATAAACTTTGAAAGTATAGAGAATAGAGTTGAATATAAAACTCTAGCAGTTCAAAATTGTAACCTGAAAAGAGTAGTAACAGGGAAAGACAACAGAATAGAGGAGTTACTCCAGAGGTAGAAAGAATGGACAGGAATTGGTGATGAAGTATAAATGTGGTGAAGAGGTAGAGATTGAGGATGGCTCCCAGTAGGATAAATAGGTATATGGTGTTTTAGTCATGAATTCTTTGCCTATGCCTATCTCCTGAATGGTTTTGCCTAGATTTTCTAGGCCAGTCTCTAAAAACACTGAGAGGGAAGCATGGAGCAGGAAGCATGTTTGCTGAAGAAAATGGAGGTTCTCTTGTACAAATGGACTATGGAAAATGTATTAAACTCTTATGGCTGCTGTAAAAAATTACCATAAACTTTGTGGCCTAAAACAATACAAGTTTATTGTCTTACAGTTCTGGAGGCTCCAAGTCCAAAATGAGTCAACTAGGAGTTGACTTTTTTTCTTGACTAAAGCCTTTAGCCAGTGTTCACCTTTTTCCAAATTACAGATTCAGAGGATCATTCAAGGAAAAGTAAAGAGGAATTTTAAAAATGTTTTAAATTGTAAAAATTAAACTCTACTCACTATTTTGGCACATAAGTTTATTCTGGATAGTTGAATATTTTGTCATATGCAAAAATGCATTGCATCCTATTTAGTATGAGCACTGTATGTATATTTAAATCTATGTTGTTCATGTTGCAGATCCCTGAGGTTTAATTATCACATATATTCACACTGCTTATCCTATTCAGAAACACTGAGAGATAAAACATATAAAGGTTCTTGTGTATCTGCCTTCAATTCCCTTTGAAGACTAATAAAATGTTAGATATAATAAAAATTGCCCATAGAACTTTGATGCTTAAACAGAAATTAAGCACCATTTATTGTAGTCCCTTTATCTTATGGTTGAGAAATCTGAGGTTTGCACCAATGACTCACAGCTAATCAATGGCTGGGACAAGAGTAGAAAGATAAGGCCTAACTTTTTTTCAATTCCCTTTAGTTGTTAACCAGAAATGGACCTAACCATGTCTTCCTTCAAGTAAATAACAAAAAAA
>NW_016107399.1:4792315-5014215 GCF_001604975.1 Cebus imitator | reverse complement strand
AAAAAAAAAAAGAAAGAAAAAGAAAAAACATAAGTTTAATGCAAATTTTTTTAAAGTTAAGATTTTCTCAGTATAGTCGATTTATTATTTAGTGCATACCCAAGTACACTACAGAGAACTATATGATATGGTTTGGATCTGTGTCCCCCCTCACATCTCATATTGAATTGTAATCCAGATTGTAATCCCCAAGTGTTGAGAAAGGAACCTGGTGGAAGGTGATTGGTTTTCCCTATGCTGGTCTTGTGATAGTGAGGGAGTTCTCAGGAGATCTGATGGTTTAAAAATGCCAGTCTCCCCTGCTCTCTTTCTCTCTCCTGCCACTTTGTGAAGAAGGTGCTTGCTTCCCCTTCACCTTCCCCCATAACCGTAAGTTTCCTGAGGTCTCCCTAGCCATGCAGAACTGTGAGCCAATTAAACCTCTATTCTATGTAAATTCCCTGTCTCAAGCAGTTCTTTATGGCAGTGTGAGAATGAACTAATACACTATAAATAGTTTACTACATTGATAATATGAATATCTATTATGCTGAAGTTCATAATTCTAGTAGAACAAATGTCCTAACTGGTTGTACATTTCCAGTCGTGCACCTCCCTCCGTTGCCACTAGACTATCTAAACTATATGAAATATATAAAATATCAGTCTAACCACTTATCCCCTAATTAAAATTCTTCAGTGGACTTCCATTGTCTACACGGGTCAAAGACTAAGCTCCTTCACTTAACCCTGTCCACAGCTTCAGCCTTCTCTCTTGCAATGCCTGTCTCAATCCTTATGCTCCAGCAACAAGTTGCTGGTCGTGGCTTTCATAGATCTTGTATTTATTGCTTCTGTGCATTTGTTCCCACTCTGCTTTCTGCCTGAGATGTCCTGCTCCCCACCCCCCACTCTGTCCCATCACAGCCCCACTCCACTCGATAGGCTCACGCTCGAGGCTCAGCACTGAGATGGCACCTTCAGGAAGCTCTTCCTAACACATTCCCTGTTTCCTGTCTCCTGTCTCCTAGAATTAGGTATCTTTCCTCCCTGATTCTGTATTTCCTCTGCATAATTAATCATTGCTTTTAAGAGGTAATTATGAGATGTGTTACGTGTCTACCTCACCTAACATACTGTGGATTTCTTCACAGAAGGGCTATTTTACAGCAAGGCTTGTATATTAGTCCTAATACATTGTAAGAGCTTGGTGTGAGCGCAATAAATGTTATTGGAATGATCAAATGATTAATAATTAAGTGAGTTAATAATACAAAGTATGTATAACAGTGGTTGGCATACAGAGCAGGAAGAATGCCAAGGAGTAAATGAACAACTCTAAGATCTTCCCCAATCCTGCGTTCTTCTGCCTAATAAACATTGTACTTCAATAGGAGTCACATGGTAAAAGGATGATCAGTAGAATGTGTCAGAGGAATTGGGAAGAATTCTGATTTGGGAAACTCTTAGGAAGTATCTTCAAGTGTGGACATATCTTATCTTGACCTTGCAAAGAGTATAAGAGTGAACTGCAGAAAAATAAGACAGTCTCACAAAATGGTTTTACGCAAGTTTTTTCAGTATGCAAAGAACACGACATAGTGTTACTGCTTCAAGGCAGCTTTCTTTCCTAAGTTCTTGACATTCATCAAATCTTTCTTTAGTTTGTAATGGTTTTGTGACTGGTGTATCTACTAAAGGTCAAACTTTTAAATACAGTGTATCTCCTTTCAATAGCATGGAAGGCCTAGAGAAATAATTTTATTTCCATCTTGGCTGTAGAAAAATTGCTGTTCTCTGTATATAGGTTGCATAGCCAGTCAATCTCCTATAATAATTTGGGGAGTAGAAATAAATTTAACTTTTTAAAGAGAATGCTTTTCTCCCGTGACATTAGTCCTTTGTCATGCCTCTACTCTTCCCAGAAATGGGTGATAATACATGGCTCTCCTCTTCCCAGAAATGGGTGGTCTGATACAGATTGTTTTGCTTTCTTATCATATGTGTGTTTGCTGGAGTAGCACTTTGAAATTTCTTCAAGAACTCTTACTTTGCACTCACAGTTTGGCTAACTGACACAAGAAGCCTAGCTTTCACCCTACTTGGCTTCTAACACACCTTCCTCACTAAGCTTAAGTGTTTCTAGCTTTTGATTTAAAGTGAGAGTCATGTGACTCTTCCTTTCACTTGAACACTTAGAGCACACTGTAGAGTTATTACTTGACCTGATTTCAATATTTTTGTTTCTTGGGAATAAGAAAGCCCAAGGAGAGGGAAACAGGTAGGGGAATGGCTAGTCAATGGGACAGTCAGAGTACACAGAACATTTATTGTCTAAGTTCACCCACTGCATATGTGTGGTTGATGGTGTCCCCAATTACAATAGTAAAATCAAATATCACTGATCACAAATCATCATAGCAGAAACAGTAATGATGATAAAGTCTGAACTATTCTGAGAATTACCAAAATGTGACACAGGAACACAAAGTGAGCACATGCTATTAGAAAAATTGTATCTATAGACTTGCTCAAAGCAGGGGCTTCCACAAACCTTCAATTTGTAAAAAAACACAATACTGCAAAGTGCACTGAATCAACGTGTGATAAAACAAGGCATACCTGTATATCTGCTTCATGCTATAAATTTGGACATTTTTATTCCATCTCTTTCTTCCCTCCTACCAGCTGCCACTAGAGTTACACAAATTCTGGAGCCCATACTATGTTTTCGTTTCCATTCAAAGCACGCTGTTGCAAACATTTTCCCCACAAGTGTTCCTCAGAGTATTCATAAACTTTCTTATGCTACATTAAGTTAATTTGCTTAGGATAAATGAAAATTAATATTTCATAGTCCTTTATAGTTGACAAAGTATTTTCACCAGTATTGTGCTGTCTAATCCTTGCAATACTCTGATTGGCTGAATAGGAACAGTAATTATTTTTATAACAGTAATATGTTGTATTACATTCACTTGATACTTGAAGAAATGAAGACTTTAATGGTTAAGTGACTTCTCAAGGTCACACAGTTAGAATGTAGCAAGCCTTGAATGAAAATCTTGTCCTTGGGGTATTACATCCATAGTCTTACTCCCTTGAGATTAACTAACAATATCAGCCATTAAGATAACCTCAGAAATATTTTTTCATATTTATTTGTTTTCATAAATTGATAGAGTCCCAGAGGAAGACTTTAGGAGATAATCTGATATAATCTGCAGCCTCTGCAGAGCTGAATTGTTTGCAAACCAGTAAAAGTGACATTCTTCAAAGTTTTAAGTACCAATGTCTTAAGTAATGCATTATTATCATATTGATTATTATGGAGTTGATGAAAAGATGGGTGGATTACATAAAGAATAACTTCTTAATAATCAATGTCTATTTTGTACCTCTGATATGACAGAAAATGGAAACATCATATTTTCTATGTTTTGGAAAGAGGAAAAAATTCTCATTTTCCTTTTCCGTTTCCATTTCCTTCTTAGTCTCATGTCACCTTTTAATCCAAATCATTGCTGAAAACCTCCCCCATTCATTTCTTCTTGACTACTGTGACCTTTTTTATGTCACCTGTGGAATTCACCATGCACAGCCTCTTTTCAGGTTTAGCTTATGATAAACTTTGCCTCTGTACATCATAATCAAATTTCTTCGAACTAGTGAAAATGTATAGAGAAAAATGTAGAAGCATCTATAGAGTGCAAGGGAAACACATTGTAAGCAGAGAGACAAAGATAACAAAGGCAACAGACTTCTCTTGGAAACAATGCAAGTGAGAAAGTAGTAGAACAAATCTTTAGAGTACAAAATAAAAATAACACAACGATTGGGAGACGACAAAGGAAAGCAAAGTCATCCCTCCCCTGGTATACATGGGGGATTGGTCCAAGACCCCCTGCACATACTCAAGTCACACATACCTAACTTGAGGAGTTCACATATATCACATATATGAAAAGTCAGCCCTTCCTATACACAGGTTTCACATCCCATGAATACTATATATCTGATTCATGTGTAGTTGCAGAATCAGAACCTACAGATATGAAAGACTGGCTATATTTATTGAAAACAAATCCATGTATAAATGGACTTATGCAGTTCAAACCCATGTTGTTCAGGCCAACTATATATTATGAGACTCTTTTACTGTATATGAAAAGGTAATGTATACTTTGATAATTTAAATATGTATCCTATAAATCCTAAAGCAACCAACTAAAAAAAAAAGTGTGGCCATTGCTAATAAGCTAGCAAAAAAGATAAAATAGAATCATAAATAATTAACCTAGGCCAGGAGAGGTGGCTCACACCTATAATCCCAACACTTTGGGAGGCTAAGGCAGGTGGATCACTTGAGGCCAGGAGCTCGAGACCAGCCTGACCAGCATGGCAAAACCCCATCTCTTCAAAAAAAATTTGTTTTAATTTTTTGTAGAGACAGTGTTTTGCCTGTAATTCTAGTTACTCAAGAGGCTTAGGCATGAAAATCAGTTGAACAAGGAAGTGGTTGCAATGAGCTGAGATCACGCTACTACACTCCAGCCTGAGTGACAGAGTGAGACTCTGTCTCAAAAAAAAAATGATAATAATAATAATCCAAAGGAAGTCAGGAAAAGAGATAAAGGGGAAAAATAACAATGTCAAAGAAAACATAAGCAGAAAAAATGAAATACCACAATAGAAATAATGAAAGAAAGAAAGAAATTACTGTCCTGAGCATGTACTTCAGAGAAATAAGTATGTACATATGCATAAAAACCTGTATGTACACAAATGTTCATGGCAATTTTATTTGTAATGACCAAAAACCATAAACAACCAAAATAATCCTCAATAGTTGAATGGTTAAACAAACTGTGGTATATCCAGACCATGGAATGCTACTCAACAACCTAAAAGAATGAACTATTGATGCATGCAACAACTTGGATGGATCTCAAAAGCATTATGCTGAGTGTAAAAAGCCAGTCTCAAAGCTCATATATAAATGTTATATATAATCCATATGTAACATTTTTAAAACAAAAATATAGAGATGGAAAACAGATGAGTGGTTGACGGAGGCTAGGGATGATGGGGAAGGCAGGTGGGTGTGAGCATAAAGGAGTCGCACAAGGGAGATCTTTGTGGTGATGAGCAGTCTTATATTTTGGCTGTGACAGTGGTTACATAAACCTACAAATAATAAAAAAGACATAGAACTGCACACACACACACACACACACACACACACATTGTGCAAATAAATACCTTGGAGTAAACAAACTGAAGAGCATCTGTATTTCTTTGTATCATCTTTGCAACTTCCTGTAAACCAATAATTACTTCAAACTAAAATTTGAAAAAAGATGTCAGTTTTCCCCAAAGTGGTATTCAAGTCCCAGCAGATATTTTTGCAGAAATTGTCAAGATGATTCTAACATTTATATGAAAATTCAAAGGACCTAGGATAGCTAATAGAACTAGGAAAAAGATAAAGATAGAGGACTTATCATACTACTGGGTTTTTTTGTGATAAATTTTTTTGTCATTTGATTTTGGTTTTTGTTTTTTTTTTTTTTGATGGAGTCTTGCACTGTCGCCCAAGCTGGAGTGCAGTGGCATGATCTCAGCTCACTGCAACCTCTACCTCCCAGGTTCAAGTGATTCTCTTGCCCCAGCCTTCCAAGTAGTTAAGACTACAGGTGCGTGCCACCACACCGAGCCAATTTTTGTATTTTTTATCAGAGACAGGTTTCCCCATCTTGGCGAGGCTGGTCTCGAATTCTTGGCCTCAGGGAATCCTCCTGCCTCCACCTCCCAAAGCGCTGCGATTACAGGCATGAGCCACTGCGTCTGGCCAGCTCTGCATTTCTGGTACTAATTCCTTCCTAACTTGTGATTCCTGCCCAAAGCAATAAGCCGAGAGAGTGTACATCACAGGGACCCAGATCCTTCCACCCATTCCTGCAGGCTGGTCCCCTGCAACCCCCCATTGAATGTTGCACTGCAGTTGATGGTTGTGTCTGACTTTCTCGATTCATTGCAATTTGCAACAAGGGACTAATAGCCTGATTCTCCTTCCTGCATCTTTGTCCTGGTGTACTCACCTTAGTAAAGCTGTCTGTTAAATGCAACTGTCCCTCAGAAGGCATTTTTTTCTATGCTGCTCACTAGAGAAATGATCAGGATGTAAAGGGTTGGTGGAGAGCCAGGAGCAGTAGCTTACGCCTGTAATCCCAGCAGTTTAAGAGGCTGAGGTGGGAGGATCCCTTGAGCCCAGGAGTTCAAGGTTACTGTGAGCTGTAATTGTACCACTGCACTTCAGCGAGGCAACAGAGTGAGACCCTGTCTCTAAAAGAAAAAAAAAAAGAAAAGAAAAAGAGTGGAGAGTTATATAAACCCATTTTGGAAATTTGTGAAAATCCAGGATTTTGCCGTTTCCACTTCCTGAACCTGAAATGAAGAATTCTGGTTAAGTTGTATAAAAATGTTTTTCTGCTGGGCGTGGTGGCTCACACCTGTAATCCCAGCACTTTGGGAGGCTGAGGCAGGCGGATCACCTGATGTCAGAAGTTCGAGACCAGCCTGACCAATATGGTGAAACCCCATCTTTAAAAAAAAAAAAAAAAAAGTTTTTCTGTGAAAAAGTTTTTGTCCCTCTTGGCTGGGTGTGGTGGCTCATGCCAGCACTTTGGGAGGACGAGGCAGGCAGATCACTTGAGATCAGGAGTTTGAGACCAGCCTGTCCAACATGGCAAAACCCTGTTTATACTAAACATACAAACAAAAAAAAAATTAGCTGGGCATAGTGGAGCATACCTATAATCCCAGCTACTCATGAGGCTGAGGCAGAAAAATCACTTGAACCCGGGAGGTGGAGGTTGCAGTGAGCCGAGATCGTGCCACTGCACTCCAGCCTGGGCCATAGAGCAAGAGGCAGGAGGCTGAGGCAGAATAATTGCTTGAATCATGGAGGCGGAGGTTGCAGTGAGCCAAGATCGCGCCACTGCACTCTAGCCTAAGCAACAGAGTGACACTTTGTCTCAAAAAAAGCAAACCAAACAAAAAAACAGAAACACTGATGGAAAAATGCCACCATCCTTTCTAAGATAAACCCTTTTGATTAATGGGATTCGTTTTAACTGGCTAAGTCCAGGATCGAGGAAGGGCATATGTAAGAATGCCATGGTCCCACCTGCTGCATGGCATCCTGCTACCAGTAATTTTGCTGGAAAGATGTCTTGGCCAAGCACAAAAGGATAGACTGTGCAGAAAATATCACAGTTCTGAAAGAGGCCTGGATTCAAGGTTGGCCCCTGCCTGGTACCACCTGGAAACGTGGATCTGGGGAAGATTCCCAGCATTCCCTGGAAAGGGCGGCTCTGCTCTGCATGATGAAACTGTTTGTATAGTGTGGTTTATGCTGAGTGCCTGTTTTCCTCTGGGAGTCTGGGATTTTGGTACCTGCTAGGCAGAGGCTTCACTAGACTGCCAAAGAGATCCATGGCACATACACACAAGTTAAGAAATCCTGTTAAAGCCAGGTGCAATGGCTCATGCCAGTAATCCCAGCACTTTGGGAAGTGGAGGCAGGAGGCTCACTTGAGGCCAGGTGTTCGAGACCAACCTGGGCAACCTAGTGAGACCCTGTCTCTACAAAAAATTTTAAAAGTAGCCGGCCGTACTGGCACATGCCTGTAGTCCCACCTACTCAGGAGGCTAAGTCGGGAAGATCGCTTGAGCCAGGAGCTTGAGGCTGCACAGAGCTATGATTGCACCATTGTCCTCCAGCCTGGGCAACAGAGGGAGGACTTGACTATTAAAAAGAAAAAAAGAAAGAACTCCTGTTACATATAGATAATACCCACATGAATTCCCATTCTCAATTATGAGGCTATTATCACTTCCACTGGCTCGTCTACCATGGCTTAAGGTAGGAAATATTGTGAACGTCCCCGCACAGTGGCTCACACCTGTAATTCCAGCACTTTGGGAGGTGGGCAGATCACCTGAGGTTAGGAGTTTGAGACCAGCCTGGTCAACATGGTGAAACTCCATCTCTATTAAAAATACAAGAATTAGCTGGGCATGGTGGTGGGTGCCTGTAGTCCCAGCTACTCAGGAGGCTGAGGCAGGAGAAATGCTTGAACCCGGGAGCCAGAGGCTGCAACTGCACTCTAACCTGGGCAACACAGTGAAACTTCTTTCGTTCTTTCTTTCTTTCTTTCTTTCTTTCTCTCTCTCTCTTTTCTTTCTTCCTTCCTTCCTTCCTTCCTTTCTTTCTCTTTCTCTCTTCCTTTCTTTTCCTTCCCTCCTTCCTTCCTTCCTTCCTTCCTTCCTTCCTTCCTTCNAAAACTCATCTTGAAGCTGTAATAATCAAGACAAAATAGTGTTGCTGAAAAGATAGGCAAATAGATCAACGAAACAGCATCCAGAAGTAAAGCCACATATATATGGTCAATTGATTGTGGTTTTTGTTTGTTTGTTCTTTGATGATGTCTTGCACTGTCGCCCAAGCTGGAGTGCAGTCCAAAATCTCGACTCACTGCCACCTCCACCTCCCGGGTTCAAGCAATTAGATGACTGCCACCATGCCCAGCTAATTTTTACATTTTTTAGACAAGACGGGGTTTCACCATGCTGGTTAGGCTGGTCTTGAACTCCTGACTTCCAGTGATCCACCTGCCTCAGCCTTCCAAAGTACTGGGATTACAGGAGTGAGTCACTGTGCCTGGCCGTCAATTGATTTTTGAGAATAGTGAAAAGGTAATTCAATAGAGAAAGGGTAGTTTTTCCCATAAATTCTGCTGGAATAGCTGGTTGTTCATATGCAAAAAAGTGAACTTAGATTCACATCCTATGGCATATACAAAAATTAACTCAAAGTGGATTCCATACCTAAACGTAAAACTAAAACTATAAATTCCCTATAAGAAGAAAAAGAGAAAAATGATTGTGCCCTTGGGTTAGGCAAATATTTCTTAGATATTACACTAAAGGCACAATTCATAAAAAGTTGATGATTTGAACTTGATAAAAATGAAACACCCCTAAGAGAATGAAAAGACAAGCCATAGTCTGAGAGAAAAATATTTGCAAGTAAAATATCTGATAATAGTCTTGTATTAAGAGCATGTAAGGAACTCTCAAAACTCAATTTATTAAAAAAATGATGGTAAACAGATGAGCAAAATTTTACCACAAAAGTTATATGGATGGTAAATAAGCACATGAAATATATTCAACATTATTCATTAGTTGGGAATTACAAGTTAATACAACAGTGAGATAAGATTGCACATCTATCAGAATGGTTACAATATTTAAAAAAACTGTTCATATCATGTGTTTGCAAGGACATGGAAGAACTAGAATGTGGTTGGTGGAAGCTTAAAAGGGTGCAGCCACTTTGGAAGAAAATTGGCAGTTTTACTCAAAGTTAAACATATACCTACCATATGTTCCAGTCCTTTCATTTTCAGGTACTTAGCCAAGAGAAATGAAAACATATATCTGTACAAAAACTTGTACATGAATATGTCCATAGCAGTTTTTATTTAACAAACTGAAAATGATCCAGCTGTTTTTCAGCAGATGAGTGAATAAACAAGTTGTGGCTTATCCATACATTGGAATACTTTTTAGCAATACGGAAAGAATGAACGATTGATGCACATGACAACATGGAGGAATCTCAGAAGAATTATGCTAAGTGCAAGGAGCCAGATGAAATATAGTATATGTGGTATGATTCCATTTATAGAAAAGTCTAGAAAATGCAAGTGCATCTATAGTGACAGAGAGTAGATCACTGTTAGCCTGGGAGGGGTGGGGCTGGGGAAGTCTTGGAAGAAGGCGTGGCAAAGGGACATGAGAAAACTCCGGTGGTTATGTTCATGACCTCGATGGTTGCAATGGTTTCAGGGGTATACGTGTAAGTAAAAATTGATCAAATTGTACATTTTAAATATGTACAGTATATTTTATGTTGAGTATGCCTCAATAAAGCTGTAAAAAAAAAGTCTGTGTGATGGCAAATGGGCCAAAAAGACCATATAACAACAACAAACCTTGCTTTATAAAGGCAGACATTGGAAGTGCCACAAAAGGCACCTGCATCTCTCCTCTTGTCTCCTGCTTCTCTCCCCTGTGGTGGAGGAAGGGTCTCTTCTTCCCTCCTATGCTCTGGGTCCCATCCCTTTGACCTTCTTTGAAACTTTGACCTTTAGGCATACCCTCCTCCATTATTTTACCCCCTTTTGCTTATTAGCATGGGGACACAAATGTCCTGTTGATTTCATTCTTTCTTTTTTTTTTTTTCAGAGTCTTTCTCTGTCACCCAGGCTGGAGTTCAGTGGCATGGTGGATCATGGCTTACTGCAGCCTTGACCTCCTTGGCTCAAGCAATCCTCTCACCTCAGCTCCTGATCCCAAGGAGCTGGGGCAATAGGTGCATGCCACCACACCCTGCTACTTTGTGTATTTTTTGTAGAGACAAGGTTGCACCATGTTGTCAAGGCTGGTCTTGAACTCCTGGGCTCAGGTGATCCACCTGCCTCAGCTTACCAAAGTGCTGGGACTACAGGCATAAGCGACCACACCTGGCCTGTTAACTTGCATTTTAAAATCAGAATAAAACTCTTCTTTATCTAAACATACTCCTCGAGGTCCTGCTCACTGTACACACACCCTCAACAAATATACACACACACACGCACATACTGAGTTTCCCAAATCTGATTACAACACTTTTTGTAATTTCTCCAAACTTTGTGAATTTGGATAGCATGTCTGCCACAGTATTTATTACACTAACAAATTGTGATAAAAGCGAATACAAAGTGGTTACTCTGTTAACACACAATTGATGTATATTAACAAATAGATCAAATAGATCTAGTTTTAAATGTTGGTTCTGCCAGAATTCAGCAGTCACGGTACTAAGTGTGACTCAGAGTAGGTTATTTAATTCCTTTAAGAGTATTTGCTACTTGTAGATGCATTTCTGATACCTATTTGATGTATTTCAAGACTTCGTGTGAGAATTAAGTGAAATCATGTTGTTCTGTGTGTTGGCATCTTGCCAGGAAGACATTAGACTCAGTCAATAGACAACTGCTGCATTTCTGCCTGCCTAGGCTCCAGAAGTTCAATCTTCCTCTACTTTCTCTCTTCCCCTTTCTTCCAGTGGGGTTGCTTCTTTCGGCATGGGATGAGTCTGCACGGCTTCAGCACCTCAGCACCTGAAGCTGAGGCTCACCCCATCTTCCTTAAACCTGCCAATCCCTCTTCAATCCCAATAAGCATTGCTAGGCAGCATCATTCATCCACACTCACCCTGAGAACACTCACTGGCCATGGAGCATGGGAGCCCTGACTCACTTAGAGCTGTTCAACATTTTCTCATTCTCAGCCCCAACTCAATGCCTAAAACATTGATCTCTTTAGAGCAATTTAATATTTCCACACTTATAATAGAACTACCTTCCCTGCAGTTAATCCATCTATTGATAAAATATGAACAAATAAAAATAAAACCCTACTTCTATGGCATTTATCTGTACTTTGCAATAGGGCTAACTACTTAGATATTCTCTTGTATGGGACTCATTTGTTTTGTGTGTATGTTTTTCCCCTGGCTAAGTAATCTCTGAGAATGAAAACAGTTTTCTAAAATCAAATCAAGTACATAATATAGTGCTCAATTTGTATTTGTTCCATGGATTTTGATGGTATCAACTGGCAAGTCATAGACACCCAAATTACTTAATTTTCTTCTCCCACCTCCACATCAATAAGATTACAGATATTGATCGACTTACGACCTATGCAACTTAACGACCATTCGACTTTATGACCACAATCGCTGGCCACGACTGCTCCGCATCTGGCAGCGCAAACGTTGCCCATCTGGGCATATGATAGTGCGGACCAGCTTCCAGCAGCACTACCATCTCCGCGTGCATATAGCCTACTCAACTTACGACCAAATCGTGTTACAACCGGTCTGTCGGAACCAATCGTGGTAGTAAGTCGAGTACTAGCTGTACTTTACTCATATATTTATTATCTCTTTGGAATTCCTTTCCTTTTCACTTTGATTCCAGAAGGAAGAGGCCCAACCCAGACCCCACCTCCTGTATGAGATTTGCTCTCATTGCTTCTGCTGAAGTTATTCTCTCCCTCCTATGAACTTCCATGGTACTGAACTGGGATTCAAAAGATCTATGTACCAATTACTAGCTGTGAGAACATAGGCAAGATATTTACTCTCTCTGAACCTTGGTTTTCCATAACTCTAAAATGAAGATAATAACATCTATCTCACAGGGCCATTGTGAGGATCAAATGAGGTAATGGAAGTTCTTTGTAAACTAAACTGAGATAAGTAAATGAAAGAGATGATTATCTGTATTATAGCTTTTACCTAGTCTGCCTTGCATTGTAGTTACTTGTCAGTGGATCTGTCTCCTGAATTGGCTTGAAAAATCCTGGGAGAGTAAGAATGCTTTACTCATCTCTGTAACTTCCACTGCCTTACACATGTAGATGCACATTAGAACCTGTTGAATAGAATGTGTTACTGAATGCACTGGACCCAAGCACTTTCAGAGAAGCAAATGTCTACCACAGCATTGGTAATTCTGGGACAGCTAAAGAAATCCAAACACATTTGGTTTCTTTTTTTAATGCACCAGAAGATGGATTTTCAAAGAAGAAAGGGGAAATCATTTCCTCTGAAATGTGCCACATACTCAAAGCCTGCAGAGCAAGTCACCAACACAATTCATCAAATGAGATTATAGGAATTCAGGAAACAGCAAGTCCTAATTAAGCCAAAACAACAATCCACACCAGATGCACACTCTATTTTCAAGCTATGATCTTGTATTTTATTATCCCACAGAGCTCTGGAGTCAGGACTTGTAGCAGAGGGATTGAGCTGGAAGCCAAAATAGGACGACAGTCTAGTTCTTGCGGAGGAGTATAAGCTGGAATATCAGATGTTCGTATTCAAAATCAGGAACATCTTCAAACCAAGGAGCAGGTAGTGCTCTTAAGTGACCAACTGCTGACTTCCTGGACTCAAACAGGGAAAAATGAAGTTGAGAATTCTGTTATAAATATTCTGTTTTCACATTATTTCTTTAGGAGTTCTTATCTACCCCTCCTGGTGGGGTTGGGCCCTTTCTCTCTACATTCCCATCGTTCTGTACCCATCTCTGCTTAGTCCATAGCACGCTGGGAACAAGAGTGGTCACTTGGTCCATGTCAGGTCAACCAGTCATTCTTTCTTATAAGGCTTTGAACATAGAGACTGAATTACTCACACGGCGTTAAGCTGGAAATCTCTATAATCCCTTCAAGAGGAAATGTTGATGAGACCACTGGGTGTGACTTCAGAGGTCTAAAAGAGAGCTGTGGACTGAAAATACGCATTTGTAAGTCATTACCATATGGGTGGCTATCCATGTGGATGACATCTCCTAGGTTAAGACAGTATCTACTCCTCACTCCTCAGCACACTCTAGGTTCATGCCCCCTCCCATCATTTTCCAGATCCAGCTCTTCTTAGGCTCTCCAAAGACCTCTATATTTCTAAATTCTTCAAACATGTTTCAGTTTTCCTCTTACATAAATGTCACAATATCCCTTTTATTTTTTAATTGAAAAATGCAAAAGAGAACCAAGAATAATATAATAAACACCCATGTAATCAATAACCAAAATTTTAAAATGCTAACATTTTTCACATTTGCTTCAGAGCTATTTTTTTCAAAAAACAAAACATTACCTTCTTAAGGTCACAATTCCCGTTCCTTCCTTCTCTCTCCAGGGGGCAGGCATTTATCAGGAATTTAATATTTATTTTCCCTGTTTGTGGCCTCAGGGCCAAGCACAATGCCTGGCACATAGCAGGTATTCAACACATATTGTTGACTATACCAGTTAATGAAAAAATAGTTTATATTTCAGTGCTTTGAAGAAATAGGGAAGGTTATTAATTTTCTGAGAATAAGATGGGGGAAAAAAGCCTAGGGAGAATGCCTTATGATGAAAAGGACTTTGGGACCCAGGATGCCTATGTGTAGGCATTTTGCTGGTGTGGTTATAAAATATTACATAGTCTAAACTTTATGCTGTACACTTCCAGTGACTTCTAATATATTGCTTCATAGAGTAACCCATTTTGTTTCCATATACCTTGGTTGAAAAAAATACTATTTTTCAGTTTGACATCTCTTTTCAGATATCTCCTTTGAGCATTTCCATAGTAACCACTATGCATGGCACACACTTAGCTGAAACAGAGGATTTTTCTCCTTTCAAATAATGGTCAAGAAGGTGGAACCTGAAAACATTTCTATAGTGGAGTGGATGCATGAGAGGTAGAGAGGAGGTGAGTTAGGGAGGGATGAAGGAAGAGAGGGAAAGAGAGAGGAAATACAGCGTATGTGAGAAAGAGGTGCTAAGACTCTCCTCAATGAAAAAAAAGAAAAAGGTAAGTAAAGTTGGATTAGTTACAAAGCTTCCCAAACTATATTGTGGTATACGTACCACTTACACATGCACACACATACATAAACACACACAGAGATGTATACAAGTAAAGCAAACATGCAATTGGTGGGGAAGAGTCAGATTTGGAGCTCTATACCTGCTTCTGAACCCCATGTTTTGGCAATTCTTCATGCCTGTTGGTTGCTGTGGAAATACTCTGAGAAATTCTCCACATGCCTGTGGTAGCCCTGCAAGAGAGAGATTCTGCAGTGCAAATACATATAGTCTTAAAGAGAGGTTAGAAAAGCAGAATGGCCGAATATGATTTCATTCCGTATACCCCCAAATTACTTAATGCAACACATCCCAGGAATCCCAATAGCCACATAAATACATACTTTTTTTTTTCTAGTTTGTAAGTAAAAGATTGCCTGGCATTCTGCTAGTTTCTGCCTGGCTGGAAAATAACATCATTCTCTGTACACATGTAGAGTGAAAATTTATGAGAAAAGAACAGACTAGAGTCAGGAAACTTGTCTTCCTGTAGCAGATCCTAACTACATACTGTTTGACCTTGGGCAAGTAAGTTCCCTCTAGGGCTTCATTTTCTTATTTGTAAAATGGGGGGAAAGCACTAGATGATGCCAACAGATTGCATCACAAAGGTGGCTTTGGGCTGCAAATGACCAAAAAAAAAAAAAAAAAACCCTAAAAATTTCAAATTGGCTTAAAAATATATGATATGTACTGGATCATGAAATTAAAAATTCCAGAACTGGGGCTGGCTTCAGGCAAAGTTTCCTTTAGCACTTCAACAATGTCGCCCAAGGACCCAGTTTTGATATCAACTTCATCTTGAGGCTGATGCCAAGATGGCTGCCAGAATCTCAGGGCTACATGGCACCTCATGCAGCAGGAGGGTGTGCACTGGATTCCCAACAATCATTCTGAAAGTTAGTCTGATTGGACCAGCTTTGGTAACAAACTCACCCCTTAACAATCATCATAGCTGGAGGATAAAGTGTGGTTATCAACTTAACCTTGGCTGTATGTGCTCTAAATAGGGAGCAGAGAGAACATTCAGTTTTCCTGAAAATACACGATCTTTAAGAGGAAATAAAAGACAGCTAGAAAGAAGGTAAGGGGACTTCTGAGCAGATAACCAACAAATGTCTACTCTGGGATTTCCTCAATTCTGGCATCTTCTACTTGCTTTTTTGGTCCCAAGGGAGAAGCAAGCAGGCTTTAAGCATGATGGGGGACACCGTTTCAAAGTCTTTGTGCTTGAAAGTCCCTGTTGCCTTTGGATTTTGCCTTAACCATGAACCTCACAGAAAACTACACAATAACTTCAGCGTAAGGTTTTTTGGTCATTTGAACAGTTAATGAAAATAAAACGTGGAGAAAGAGGGAACGCACATATGAACACTCTCACATGCACACTCACACATGCACACACACACAGACACACACACACCTGTCCTGAGCATATTTCATTCTACAGCACAGCACTTGTCTTTTCCCTGTTCTTAATTTCTTATCTTTAAAATTAATCTGCAGTTTTCCTCTATACTTTGAAAAATTTCACTAAACTTCTAACTTTCTAAGGATTTCAACAGGATGCTAACTTCTTAATGAATAGAGACAGCTTTCTCTTTCATTTGCGCCTTAAGCACATCCATGCACACACACATATATGCATATATTATGTCAGGAAAAAGAAACCTTTATCAAGAAACATGAAATCGAAGAGCCTAATCAGTCACCACATTTCAAAAATCAAATTGGAAATGATCTAAATATAAGAAAATATATTATCTTATAAAGAGAAATCTTGAGTTAGGATAGTTCTAGGTTAATTGTGCAGCTCAACAATGTCATCCAGACCCTGTATTTTTTTCTCCATCCCCACCCTGTTTTTCTTAGAATGCTGGCATATTCTCTTGTGGTGACTCTTCTCAGGGTATCACGATGGCTGCCTTAGGGCTAAGCATCACACGCTCATGGTAAATCTAAAGACAAAACAGAATACTTTCTTCTCCTGCTTCCTTTTTAAAAAGCAAACCAAAATCATTTTCTGGACTATTATCTCCTTCTAAGCAGACTTCCCCTCTTGTCTCTTTGGTTAATCTTACATTCCCATTCTTAAATTAATCCCTGGAAAGATGAATTACCCCAGTTGATGTACCAATCAGGTTCACTGCCTGAAGAGGTGCTCTCTCTTGAAGCACATAATTGCCTGATACCTGAAGCTAATAGAATCTGCTACAAAGGATTTTCATCTTGAGTCATCTCTTATTGAGATTGTAGGAAAGCTGTCCATCTTTTGGTGAATATGTTAGAATGATATTGATTGTACCTATTCAAAGGTCATGAGGCCTTGTCAATTCTGTCACTTTTAAGTCTCATTTTAATTTTAGAACAATGTTTGAGTATTTAGCTAGAGAAGAAAAGTTTTGCTTAAGGATTATTGAAGCTAATATTGAGGCAGAGAAGGCTTAATGGAAGAGTTAACATCTAAACTGGATTTTGAAAGATGACGAGACTGTCTTAGAGAATGAGATAAAGGACATGCTGGGCAGAGGAAGCCACGTGTATAAAGTTTTGGAAGGAAGAAAGAACATACCAAGTTTATTTTAAAAGCAAGATTTTAATGCTGGAGAAGCCTGGCAGCAGCTGTGGCTGGAAAGAGAGAGCTCAAATGTTGAAGAACCTTTTATGCCACACTAAGGAATTTGTGCTTTATTCTATCAACAATTAACAACTACTAAAAGGATTAATTAGGGAAGAGATATGACTAGACTTGCGGATTAGCAAGGTATTTCTCTCCAAAATAAAGATTTGGGGTGGCTTTTTTTTATGTTGGTGGGTAAAATAGTGGCAGTACTCACCAACATTCTGTAGGAAGAAGAAAGAACAGGTTTGAAGAGGAAGATAATGAGCTATGTCAGGACATGTGGAGTTAAGGTGTTTTTGGAACATCAAGGCGGAGATCTTTGCTTACCATTGGACCAGAGAAAAGGAGTACAACCCTTAAACATTGTGCCATTGTCCACTTTCCCCAAGCTCCTCCAACGATACCAATTGTTTTCATTTTGAATGATCAAATAATAATTCAAGAAATTATTTAATTAAATAACTTACAATTAATTTGATCAATCAATGATTCAGAATTTAAAATTTAAAACTGTAAAAGCACTTTGTTTATAAAGTTTAAACATAATAGCCCCTTTGGTTATTCTTTTTCTGTTTTTGAATTTATCGGCCAAAAAAAGTTCTAGTAAATTAGCCAAGATTTTCCCAGGCAGAAAACAGACTTACTCTCTCAGGAGGTTATGCTTGTTTAAGTGTTCAAAGTCTTCCTCATTTATCAAAGATTCCATGTCCTTGCTCAGTATGAAAGTGAGACAACATTCAGCCTCTTGCTGGAAAATGCCCCATCGATGGGAGCTGTGTTGATGATCTTCTGCTCTAGTAGCCACTGGTGATGAATTTTGGAGAATAGCCATAGTTTTACAGTTTTGCCTTTGATATCCTTCAAAATTCTTGGGTGAATTTCGTTCAGAGTGAGTTATTTTATTTACATTAGTTTGACAATTTGATTTAGAAAATTCTGTTTATTTTGAATTCCTTTCTAACTAAAAACCAAGTGTTATATCTTTCCTTTTCACTTGGAATAAACATCATTTTGTAGATGGAATGTAACAGCTGGCATCCCATTAAGCTGTGCTCCATAGAACATGGAAACATGAATACAGTATTTAAACCTTGACTTTACTGCAGTAAGTCCTTGGATTAACTGATGACTAATAGGCTACCTGGAAATGAAGAGAATCATCAAATAACCATCAGATAAGGTGACCAAGACAATAAGACTGGAAAACGACTAGCTCATCTAAATGACTAAACTGAATCTAATACTACACAGTCACTTCTCAGTTAAAAGCTTAAAGGGTGCCTGAAACCTGCTTATTTAAAGGTTTTTATTTATTGTGCTTGATGTAGAACTAATTTAGTGTTAAGTTTCAGATTATGCTTATAAAGAGACATGTGAGGTCTTATATGTATGCAAACTCCATTCATTCATTCATTTCATTTGTCATAAATTTTATGCTATGATATGCCATGTCCCATGTCCATGTTAGGCATGGCAATGGTAAAGACAAACAAACATGATCGCATCTCTCAAGAAACTTAAAATAAGTTGAAGGTTGTGATGCGTAGCATTAAGTGTCATGTTAAAATTGCTACAGATGTGACTATTAAGAAATTATATTGCTAAGGAACAACAGAGAAACATCAAAATCATATTGAGGGATTAGGAAATGTCTCCTAGAGATTTTTATTCATTATCCTGATTTTTATCAAATGGGTAGGAGACGGCTTCATGAAGAAGGTAAGAGAGGAAATTACATCACAGGGAGCATTAGAAACAAGGCTGATGACTGAATGTGCGGAAGTCTCTATAAAACTTTTCTGAAGGGTAAGTGGATGTCATAGGTGGGCTAGGATGAATTTTTGGAAGATAAAGCTATAAAGGGAGATTGGGATCAGAATATGAAGAAGCATTTAAATTTTATTCCCAAGCCATTTCATTTGGAATTCCTCTCTGGCTCCTGCAATTATGTCAAACCTTCTTGTAAGTGCTTATTGCACAATGAACCTGTTTTTTGTGGAACTTATCACAGATGTTATCGGTGTTTACCTAAATAAGTGATTACTTGATTCGTGCCTTTCTTCACCATATTGTGAGTCCTCTGTGCTCTTGCTTCTTCACCTTACACGTCTTAGTTGATAACATCCCCTTTGCTATAAGCTCCATGAGGACAGAGACTCTGTTTCATTAACTTTGCATCCCCAGAACTTATTACAGTGCCTGGAACATGGTGAATATTTACCAAATGCTGACTGAATGTAAAAATAAATGCCAGACATGGGAGCCATTGAAAGTCCTTATGAAGTAAATTATTTGCTAGGTTACATCTACATTCTGGAAAAATCCTGCTGAGAGTAGCCTTAAGTGATAAATCGGGAGAAAGTCAGACCAGAGGCAAGGAGAACAAGTGCAAATAGTGCCATTGAGAATTATTAAGACTCTAAGTCAAGTAGTGTCAGAGAGCGTAACAGAAGAAAACAGATTAATTAAGGAAAAAATAGATTTATAGATACTATAAAGCTTGGTATCTATAGCTTTGTATTTAACTGGATGAGGGGAACATATGAAATTGAGATATTTAGGATGACTATTGCAGATTGGTTTCCCCAGGAAATAGACTCTGAGGCATAGATTAGTTTATAGGAGGTTTATGAGGGAGTGCTCCTGGAATTAACACCTGTGAATTGGAAAGGAAGCTAAGAAAAGAGAAGGAAAAGGAAGGGGGAAAAAAAGGGAAGAAAAGGAAAGAGGAGGGGAAAAGAAGGGGACTTACTAATGTGGAAATAATAGTTAAAGTGAAAGGAGGCAGTCAGAGAAAATCAGACTTGAAAGGAAGGAAGGAATAGCACAATGAAATGACATTCTCAGAAGTCAAGAAAGACAGAACCTCAGGCAGGAGAAAGCAAGTGATTCTACCTCAATGAAGTAAGATAAGAACCCCAAATTATATGCTGAGTTTAACAAAACTCACTGACTTCTGCCAAAATGCATCATGGAATGAAAGCAGGAGGGGTAGGAGCTTGATTGTAGTATGTTAAAGCTTGTATGTAGTGACAGGCATTGCTGGGGAAAGTAGGGTAGATTATTATTGGGACACTTGTTTGTGAAGGAGTGTGGAGTCATAGCATGGTAGCTATAGAAAGACATGGTGGTCAAGGAAGGTTTTCTTTGTTTTTATTCCTTAAGATTGGAAAGATATGAAATGTTTTTAATGCCAAAAGAAAAACACCCATTGAATAGTCTGAGAACATAGAAGAAGGAAAGGTCAGGAGATAGGAAAGCAAGGGACCCAAATCACAGGGAAGCGGTCTGGCATGTTAGGCGTGAAACCCCTTTCATAGGATGGGAAGGAACAAAGAAAGCAATGAGCACATGTATGGGATTGTGAGCTTATTGCCTCAGTTTTCTCACTAAAGGGTGTAGGCAGAAATGTCAAATAGATCTGGGACCCCAGCAGCTAGTACTGAGCCTGACACATATTAACTCAAAATAAAGATCTATTGAGTGAATAAGAGAAAGAAGGAATTGCTCTCAGCAACTCTGAAAAACTTCAACCTTTTCTTAAAATCTGCACCTACCACCTCCTTGTCATTTCTGCTTGCACCACAGGTCAGTTTCATGGGTATAAAATGTGCATTCAGCTGGGTGTGGTGGCTCATGCCTGTAATCCCAGCACTTTGGGAGGCTGAGGCGGGTGGATCACAAGGTCAGGAGTTCAAGACCAGCCTGGCCAACATGGGGAAGTCCCATCTCTACTAAAAATACAAAAAACAAACAAACAAAAAACAAAACTATCTGAGAGTGGTGGCATGAGCCTGTAACCCAGCTACATGGCACAAAAAATCGCTTGAATCTAGGAGGTGTAGGTTGCAGTGAGCCGAGATTGTGCCACCACACTCCAGCTTGGGCAACAGAGCAACAGTCCGTCTCAAAAAAAAAAAAAAATTGTACATTCACACAGGAACCTCTGCTTGAAATAGGTGGAATATGGTTGGCTTAATACCTGTTCTCACTTTCTTGCAATTCCTAATCATTTTAGAGCATGTGGCCCCACATTTTTGTCTCATATTGGATACTGCAAATTATGTAGCTAGTCCTCTTGCCACCACAGAAGCTGTATCTGGTAGGAAAGACAGATATTAATAAAATAAAGAGTGAAAACCGTGATGTTCAGTGGATTTTAAAAAGAAAAATGAATAAACAAGCAAAAACAATAAAGTGAGTGTTACAAGTGAGGAGGTACAGAGATCTGTGAGACACGCAGCAGGAAACCCTAACCTGGTATAAAAATGAGAAGGTCAACTCCAGGTGGATACGTGAAGAGTTAGTAGGTGTTAATAAGGAAAGGGGAAAGTGAGGATGTTCCCTGCAGAAGGAGAGCAAGTGGGAACATTCAGAGGTTCGAGACAGCCTTTTCTTTCAAGCTCACTATGTTTGCATAAGAGAGAACCAAAGAGATGGGGTAGAAAGATGGGCAGGAGTCTGATCATGGATACCACTGTCAACCATTTATAAAAAATGGAGGCTCTCTTCTATTAGGTTCTATGTTGGTTCGTAAAAGCTAATTAAATTTAGGGAAGTATTTGAGAAAGGCTTTTTGTGTGTGTGTTTTAGAAAGAATACACTAGATGCTATATCAAGGGAACAGGAGAACGTCAGGATGACAGGATGGTAAGTGTGGAGATCAGTTTTTAGGCTCTTGCGTCAACCCAGGGGACAGGAGATATGGACCCACTAGGGAGTGGCAGTGAGAATAGTGACAAGTGGCTAGACTTTAGATGATGCTATTACTTCCCAGAAAGGGTCCATATTTACTTCTGCCAAGCAAGTAAACAAGAAATAGATCACCTAAATTTAATCCTGAATTGAGGTGACTTGAAGGTAGATTTCAGTCTTTGAGTGATCTGATCTGATCTGCCCTGCAGAAGTCCATCTAAAATTCTGGAGTATATTTATCAGAGCACCTCCTTCTAGGTGGGCTCTGAACTCTAGTTGCTTCTTAGTCTCTCAGCTATTGTTTTAGAATTGGCAGATGCCAGCAGAGAAAAGAAGCATTTGATATTGGACCCACCTCTCGGGGATCTTTTATTTCCAGCATCTTGGCCTATCGAGTCCTTTATTGTTCTTCAAAGCCTTTAAACAGACTTTTGTTTAAATGTATTTTGTCCAGATTTTCTACTAGTACTTGATGGGAAGCTTGGCCCAATAAGCTAGTATACCACAGCTGGAAATGAAAGTATCAAAGTTGACTTTCTGGAATCAAAGATAAACCCAGTACAAGAGAGAAAAAAGGAAAAGCACCTAAAAAAAGATAAGGCATGAATCAGGGCACACTTTATGATGGCTATTATTAATATACCAAGAACAAGGCATACCTCTATTTGAGGGATTCATTATCCATGGGTGAGTAGCAAAGGAAAAAGAAGAAGGGAGCATGTTTGTAGGAGCAATGCTTAGGAGAATCCATGGGGATATACTCAAGTGCATAGAAGGAAAGAATAAGGTTATTCCTAAGAGTGGTCACGTTCCCCAAGGAGACAGAGGAGAGAAGAAAATATTAGCAAAGTTACAGAGAAATGAAATTTGGATATGAACAGAGTTGAGGGAACTTATACTTGGCTTTGACTTTCTGCTTGAAGTCATAGGCAAGATAGTTTGAGGAAATAGAAAAGGAAATAGGACATAGGACAAGGAAACTAAACCCAATGCTAAAAACTTCCAAAATGGAAGATAGAGACTCCTGGAGGTGTAGAGATACATCATAGAGAAAAGGACTGTGTATTGGAAGTACTGTATATTCCAGTTGTGTCAAAGCAAAAAAATTCAGGTGAGCAATGACCAAGAAACAACAGTGTGATAAAGTGACTTCTAACACCTCCTCCTGGTCCTGGGAGAGGAAGATATTGAGAAAAGGATCCACTGGGTGGAGATGAGAGGGAAGTTCTGTCAAGCTCTGTCATCAGGAGAAAGTCATGTTTAATTTAATAGAACAAGGCTGAAAACGTGTATGAAAAACATACTGAGGACTGACTTCCACTTTCAGCCATAGGAAGTAAGAAAATGTGACCCACGGCTAGGAGAAACATCGATTAGTTAAAAGATACTCAGAAATCACAGATAATGAACTTAATGAACAAAGACATTGAAAATGTTTCTATACATATATTTTATATGCCCAACAATGTAAAGCAAAATGTGAACATAGTGAGGAAATAGATAGAAGATACAAACAAGAACCAATGGAGCTTCTAGAAATAAAAAATACAATATTCAAAATGAGAACTTATCTGCATGGGATTTATGGTGGATTTGACAGTGGACTTGAAGATAGAGCAACTATTCAAAATCAATCACAAGGAGGAAAAAAAAAAACTGAAAAAAGGAGAAGAGTTCCAGAGGCACTTACACGTTACCTACTTGGAAGCCTTCAGGGAATGTGAATCCTGAACAAACTTCAGCTTGACAAGACAGAGATGGAAGCCAAGGATAAGAGAGTCTGAAGAGCCTGGTTCCTAGGGGAACCAATGCTGGATTGTGGCCATGCATTTATTTATTTAAAAAATATGTTCCAAAGCAAACTAATATTCCTTGCGAGTTTTCTATGTGCAAACTTTGTTCTATCCCCAGTAGATGCAAAAATGCACATGGCACAATTTATAGTTCATATAGGGAGGCAGGCAAGAAAATAAGCAGCTATAGAAAGGATACTATGGGTCATGTTGAACATAAGGACATTTAAGGGGGTGCTCACTTTCAAGGTCATGCAAGTTAGCCTGTCCCTGAAAGGGAATGACTCCTTACATCTTGCACCCTAGATCACTCTCTCTGTCTCTCTTTAAATAAATTTTACTTATTTATTTATTTGTGAAATGGGGTCTCACTGTATTGCCCAGGTTGGCCTCAAACTCCTGAGCTCAAGTGATCCTCCCACCTCAACCTCCTGAGTAGCTGGAACTACAGGTGCATGCCACTGTGTCCGGCCTAGGTGCCTCTTTTGACTCACCCTAGTCTCTGTCCTAGGTAGGACAAATTAATGAAGGTAGAAGTACTGGATTTAGGACTAAAGACTAAACTACCCAAGGTTTCTACTGTCATTCAAATGTTACTGCCTGCATCACAGCACCCAGTGTTTGAGGGAGCCTGGGCTGCTAGTTTCTTGAGAATTGCTCATCTTTGAATCCTCACTTCTAGAGACTGTATCTAACCAATGCCACTAACCAAAAAAACAAAACAAAGACAAATAAAAAGGTGAATTTAGTTTACAACTTCTCCTTTGCATTCACTGTGTCCTTTACATCTTTCTATATTCTCACCAACAATACTTTATTGCATGGGTCTGTCTTTCTTACTAGACTAGGGGCACTGTATGTGAAGACCACGACTGCCTGATTTGTTGCTTTTTGTTTTTTTTTTTAAGCATTTTTCTTATTGCAGTAAAATGTATGGAACATAAACTTTTTCATTTTTTAATTGAAAAAATAATAGTTGAACATATTCATGTGGCATATAGTGATGTTTTGATGTGCATAATATAGTGATAAGATCAGGGTAATTAGCATGCCCATCATCTCAAACATTTGTCATTTCTCTGTGTTGGGAGCATTCAATATCTTCCTTTTTGCTATTTGAAAGTACATAATATATTGTTGTTAACTATAGTCATCCTAGAGTGCTATAGGACACTTGAACCTATTCCTCCCATGTAGCTGTAACTTTGTATCTTTTAACACATCTCTCCCTAACTCCCTCTTCCGCCTACCCTTCCCAGAGGCTAGTATCCTGCGTTCTAGTTTTCATTTCCATGATTAACTTATTTTAGCTTTCACGAATGAAAGAACATGCTGAGTTTAACTTTCTATTCCTGCCTTATTTCACTTAACATAATGTCCTCCAGTTATATCCACGCTGCCACGAATGACAGGATTTTATTCCTTTTTGTGGAAGAATGGTATTCCACTGTGTGTATATACCACATTTTCTTCATCCATTCATCTGTTGTTGGACAACTAGGCTTGTTCCGTATCTTGGCTATTGTGAATAGTGCTTCAATAAACATGAGAGTGGAGATGTTCCTTTGATATAATAATTTGCTTTTCTTTGGATAAATTCCAAGTAGTGAGATTGTTGAATAAAATGGCCATTCCAGTTGTAGTTTTTTGAAGAAACTTCATCTTGTTCTCCATAGTACCCACTTTAAAATATACAATTCAGTGGCATTAATTAAATTCACAAGATTGTGCCTTCATCACCATTACCTATTTCCAAAGTGTCTTATTCAATTGTTGTATCCTTATAACAGTGCATATCACAAGTGTTCTTTTAATTCATATTTATTGAATGAATTTCAGAATTGATACATGAATTAATCCAACAGTCTAGACACTGACTATAAATACAAAGCAACTAAGATTTCCTTTGCTGCTATGCAAACAAGGACAGAGAATAGAGGCTGTAAAATTGAAATGAGATGTAGATAGTAGGGGTGGCTACATCAAAGGAAATAGCTTTAGAAAGAGAAGCTGTGCTAATGAGAAATCATAAGGCATGTTTTTGATGAAGAAGCCATATAACAGAACTCAAGGAGTTCCACAAATGGGTGACAGAGCCCCTTCCCAATAGAAAGCTTTCAATGGAGGCAGGCCTGGTGACCCTTTGCAGGTGGTTCGACTCCTGAAGGTGTCCAGGAAGTACTCAAAATATTTTTGACATTTAATAAGCTTTTGTTTTCTCCTCCTCAGAGAAGGGCGGGCTGGTTCTATTACTGTCTTTGGGGCTGGAAAATAAATGGACAATAATAACTCCTCTTTGTGCTTCATTAATGTGCCGTCATCAGGGCAGCAGGCGTAGAATGAAGGTCAATGTTGACTGGATGTCACAGCAAGAGGACAGTTCTGTAGGCTGAAATGGGAGAAGAGGAAGAATAACAATCAGAAATTGTAGGTCATGTGGAAAAATCAACAAAGGTTGCTTTTATTCTAGTGATATTTTCCAATTATGCTAAGCATACTAACTTGCTAACATCCCCCTTGCTTCCCGCTGCTCTGTGTGGAACTAGTTATCTGGCTGTGCTGTCAACCAGGAGGCCTGGTGTGGGTCAGCCCAGAGGCTGAGGAAAAATGGCCCACAAACCATTCCTCACGATAGAATACAGTAGAAAGGGTTAGAAGTTATGTAAGGCCCTTCTTAGCCGCCTACTGATTCTATAATTTTTTGAGAGTTTATATGTTTATATTCATGCAGATTTATATAACTCTTACAATAATTACTATAAAACAAGCTCAATAAGTTATTGTCTAGCTTTTTCTTCTCCTTGAAATAACTTTTGGGTCCACTCCTGGCCCAAACAAATCTAAAAAGAGTTTACAACATCCCCCTCAATGGGTACGATTGTGAATATTTTGTATAGGACAAGATTCATGGTTAATTTTAACCCACATGAAAGCTCTTCTCATTTTTGGAAGAGAAAAACAGATTTTCAGTCAATGTCTTCTCAATTACTAGGTTCTCTTCTTCATGGGAAAACCCCCCACAATTATGGTAGTTACCACCATGAGAACAATGATAACTAAGAGAAAAGAAATATTTATTATGGAGCTTGTCCAGAAATCCATCTCTGTTATGTAACAGCAAATGATACAATTGATTCCCTCAAACTTGGGTCAGGAGACCTTTTTAGTAAAACACAGCCAATCCACTGAGTCTTTCTTCTTGCATATTTCCCTACTCCTGTTCCAAACTAACCTACATACCTGCATACTTAAGAGACCCTGGATCAGGATCCAGAACCCCCCAAAATGTGAATTAATATATTATATATTATATACACCACATATATATCAGCTTAAATGTGTATACTTATATATATTTACATTTATATCAGCTTAGATATATGTTATATATATATATATATATGTATCAGCTTAAGGTTACTAATATATCAGCTTAAATATGTATACTTATATATATTTACATATATATCAGCTTAAATATATGTTTAAAATATATATAGCTATAAAAACATATATTTAAGCTGATATATATGTAAATATATATATATATATATATATATATATATATATATATATATCAGCTTAAGGTTACTAATAATATATTTAGGCCAAATGTTATTTGTAAATTTAAAATTCAGTGTCTGTAGGCATTTGCAAATGCCATATAAACATACACAAAAGCAATTTATAGTTCCTCTAGCATTAAATTGTTTTAATCCCTAAAATGATCCTGAAGAGGAAGACAGAGGGATACTCAAAGCAAAATTGGCTTAGGGTCAGGGCTTATGTTAGGCACGCACTGGTGGAGAGTTAAGGGATCTTCCTTTGAAATTCTACCTTTATCTCCTTTTAGAAAGTCAATGAATTAATTTGTTATTACTCATGAAAGCTTTTCTACGGATTACTTTTTCACAGAAAAAAGGATGGCAGGACCTGAGAAAGAGAAAGTAAAAAGAGAGAGTAGAAAGCTATCAAGAGCAGGAATTTTTGGAAGGCAGAGGATAAGAAAGGTGTGGCCCAGGGCGGGGCAGCTAAGTGGTGACACTAAGAAGGAATTGCCAGTTTGGGTGAACAGTAAAGCTTAATGAGAAGGGTACCCCAAATAAATTTCACTGCAGGGTCTGGCCCAAGACCAGCTCTGACTCTCCTCACCTTTTCTCTAGCATGCTCTCACTCTGCAGCCCTCTGCTCCCAGCCCCTTACCCTAGTTTCTCTCTTGAGCTTTATCTGCCCAGTGATGACCTCTGATTCATCCTGTCATTAGTTCTCCCAGACTCTTTCTGTCTCTCTGCAGAGAGAAGGTGTGGGTGGACAAAGCAAAGCAGAGCCCTGACCTCACACCAGCTGGCTGAGCGGTCTTGGCTAGCATTTGCTATTCCAGCATTTGTGGAGTTGGAAGCTGCATGCTTGGGGTGCGGAGAGCTGGATCTTGCAGCACAGTCTCCCTGTGGACTCACTCTTGAGTAAGTGCCTTTAGCAGCTAGGGAAGGTGGACACAGAAAGGGAGGGGAAGAAGGGGAGTTAAGAGGATTTAGTGTGATTTGAAGGACAGTTAACAGCTCTCTCCTCACACATATAAAAGTATCTTTCCCAACAGGCACCATGATGTTAAAAATACAACTATTAGAAATACACTCGGTTCAGTAAAGTATTGCTTTCTCCCCTTGATTCTTTTCTTTCCGTATCAATGTGAATATCCTTAGGAAGGATCATACCAGAGTCACTGATACTTTAGCATACATAATCAGAAAACATTCTTCAGTCCCAGGAGAATTTAGATGATCACTGTAGCTACTAGATTGAGATGCTTTTGGGAAGAAACTGATGAAGGAGGATAAGAAGAAAAGGAGAGCACAGAAAAGGCAGAAAGGGATGTCAAGACAATTTCACTGACTTAGTGGTACCTCTAGCCCCACTCCAAAGCCACGCTACAAAGATCTCTTCCTCTCATCTTCAGTGGTACATGTTCTGGGGCCATTCAATCTCAGTAAGTGGGTGCATGAATGTCTGTTTAGTAAGCATTCTGTATTCTAATAGGTAGTAAGCTTGTAGTAAGTATGCTAGAAATCTGTCGTTTCAAATATGATTTTACCTGTGATCCTGTGGAGGGCTGATCAGAGAAAAAGAGTTTAAAAAGTACCTTTCATCTCAGTCCAGAAACTACTGAAAACTACTAATTTTCTTCTCCAGGTATCGAACTGATAAATTTTGTTTCTCCCAGAAAAGATTAAAATTGTATCCAAAGAGGCAGCCTGAAAACTGAGTTAATTGTTTTCTGGAAGCAGGCTGATACTTTTTTTAAAATTGTAGGACAAAGTCAAGTATGAAGCTTCTCCTGGGCTATTCCAAAATACAAAATATAAATCCATTTGGGAATAATCCACTTGCCTGCAGCTACAGACAGAAAATAACCTTTCCATGGGGAATGAAGGGAGAAGGTGCAGAGAACTTGGGTGAAACAACAGAAGAAACAGAAAGCCTGTGAGTATGGGCAGGGGCATTCCATAGCCACCAGAAGTGAAACACGCACTTCTCCCTGCTGATTGCTTCTTAGTTTCCCCCAGGATTCATTCTTGCTCTGACACCTTCAGGAAACTCATGGATCAATCTTTTTTTTTTTTTTTTTTTTTTTTCCGATGCTGCTGTAAAAGCACTGTATGGTACTATGCAGGGACAAACAGCCTCCTACATAATATCCTTGCAAAAAAGAGAGGTCCAAAGGAAGCCTTGAGGGACCTAGGTGACCCAGTCTGTGTTCACTTCTACTCCACGTTCAAGTCACATAGCTCTGATATCCTTATGGATAACTGTTTTGCTTAGAAATAAAAACCTGTGCTCTGAAATTTCTTAACTCTGAAAACAGTGACACGGTTGTTTCCCAAAACCTCTTGAGCCTATAATCCATCAGTTGTACTTGTTTGCAGGCTTAGACTGACATAATTTGAAGGAGTGTGGGTCTTCCCCCATATATGTTATTGAAATGGAAATCCCACAAATGAGAATAGATTCTAATTTATCTCTTCTCAAGTCATAATTTAGATTGGAAATTGGCACTTTTTCTGTAATGAGCCACACAGTAAATATTTTAGGTTTTGCAGGCCAAATGGTCTCTGCTGCAAGTACTCAACTTTGCCCTTGTACCTTGAAAGCAGTCACAGAGAGTGCGTCAACAAATGGGTGTGCCTATATTCTAAAAAGCCTTTATTTACGAAAGCAGGCAACAGGCAGAATTTTCCCAGGCCATGGTTTGCTGAGCCCTGCTCTAGAGGGCCCTTTAGAACACCCACTTTCTTTCATTTTTCTGTGCTACCTATTACCACTATCTGAGAGTTCTGAAAGTTTCTAAATTTACATAAGCTGCCTATGCATTGGTATGATTTTCTCAAAATTGCAATATAAACGTGTGCTTTTCAATTTTTTTATCATACCTTTATAGATTAAAAAAATACCCAATAATTTCTACCCGACTACATTCTAATTATTTTTCTGAACACATGAACATATTTTTATGTAGCTGTAATTTGTTTACATGTATTCTATTTTTTAAATTTTGTGATTTATACTCAATATTCTTTATAGAGCCATTGTTATATATTGATATATTCTGCTTCCTTATTATAAAAGATTTTGCAGTATGTCATTACATTTATAAAGCTGTCTTGCTACATATTCTCCTACAGTTAAATATTTGGATTTTTCCCATTTTTTTTCCCATGAGCTATATAGGGCCACTATAAATATCTTTGTACAAGTGACATACAAGAAGGTTAAAATCAAAATTTAAAAGCTAGCTAGCTGCTAGCTCTACTAATAATTGTGTTTGAAACTTGGTAACATTACATACTCAAAAACGTAGCCAGATAATTATTTTTTTAAGTTGTGTATTCATTGGATTGCTCTATCACAACATCACATGATCTGTCAGACCACTATCCTATACTTCTACTTAGATATGGGATTTGATCTTAAATTTGTTTTAATATTCTGTAATTTCCTACAAATATCACATTTCTCCTCAGATTTGATGATATATCTCAGTATTACTATACAAATCAGCTGTGCTGATGGCTCAAATACTTCAGTCTATGTACAAATACCATACTTTAGCATCTAAATCAGAGAGTTTCATTAACATTGCCAACAACCTCATAATTAACCTCCAGATACTGTCATGCTCAAGTTCAGTCATTTCTTTTTCCCAATGAGAGAGAGTTGAATTTAAAGATTGGTAGCGACTTTTCCTTAGCTCAGAGTTCAGGTATTGTTTGGTACTTCCAGAGCCAGCAGTAGATTCTTCCCCTTTAGGCCTCTGGGCCATTGAGATATAAAGTAGATGAGAGATCTGGGTGGGGACATTGCAAGAAACCATTCTGAGGCTTTTTTTTTTTTTTCCTGGCAAGAAATGGCTTTGCTCAGATGCCTCTTACCAAATCACCCACTTAAAATGATTGAGACAGTTGGGCACCCTAATATGCTGATTCATAACTCTTTTTTCATCTGTTTGCATCTTCAGATCTTCAGGCACCTAAGTCAGCAAGAGATACCTTTATAAAGAAAGGACATGTAGTCTAGATCTGTGCTTCTCAATTACCACTGGTAAAGAATCTTTATTTTTTTTTTAGATTTCCAAAATGTCACCCACCACTACTTTCATAAAATACAATAAAAATTATTATCAAAAAATAAATAAAACACAGACCTGCAAGATACCAGCCCCAATTTCATATTTATAACTAGAGACCATTTCGAAATTTCTATAATTAATATAAATGCATTTATTTTATGTTTATTATATACTTCTGGTGGCTGTTACATTAGCATTAAATAAACATAATTAGAACAAACAGCATAAGTAAAAATATTAAAACTGTCACTTTTTTATTGAAACAGTCACATTTTTCTTTTTTTATTGAAAGCTTGTGTATACATAAATAATATAGATTTTTACCTAGCCCCTGGTGAGGCCCACACTTTGAGTGCCACCCGTGTGGAAGTCCTGGCCAAAGCTTTAGCATAGAAGATACCTGGTCTTTTCTCAGTCTCTTACTACCTGTGTGACTTTGTGACAATTTACTTTAAAGCATCCCCTTTTTTAATTTGTAAAGTAAGGATAACAATTAAGTCAAATTCATTGCTGTGAGATTCAGGTAAGACAATGCACGTGAAGTGGTTATAGTAGTATCTGGTGTAGTAAATGTTAAAAAATGATAGCAGTTATATTATGAGGTCAGTCAGGATGGGAAAGGTTTAAAGCAATGCAGTGGTGGGAAATACAAAGAGCAGGTGTGTATCTGGCTGTAGTGTACCATCAAATAAAAGGAATCAGATATACATTGACTTTAGCAAGGCTGCCGGATTCAATTACAGTATCAATAATTCAATTTACACTATCAATAACTAATAAGAAATGACAATTTTAAAATGTGATGCTATGTATAATATCAAGAATCTCTAAAGTTTCTAGAAAGAGGCATAATGGAATGTACAAACTTTTATGGATGAATGTTTCAAATTCTGTCAAGACAGAAAAAGGTATGATAAATGAAATTACTTAACATTATCAATTTGTCAGTTCTTCTCTAACTTTATATATTCAATATGTTGCAATAAAACTCATGCAGAAGCTTTTGAGAAACTTGACAAACCAATTCAAAAATGCACATGAAGAATTAAGATTCACAATTAGTTAAGTCAATTTTATACACACAGGGCAAAGAGGGCAATTATCTTTTGATTATCAGAGAATAGTATATGCCAGCATAGCAGCAGATAAATAAAACACAGAATAGAAAAAAAAAATGACCAGAAATACAGCATATATGTAAGGAAATGATACATGATAGAGGTAAAGAATAGGTAAACTATTTAAGGGATGGTTTGTGGAAATCTGCCTCACTATATTAAGAAATAAAAATTTAGATGTCTACTTCACGTCATATAGACCTTAAATTCCAGATGGCTTAAAGACCTAAATCTTAAAAGTAAAACTTTAAAGCTAGCAAGAGAAAATATGACCTTAGGATGAAAAAGGATTTTTTAAATAAGACTCTAAAAGCACAGACTATAAGGCAAAAATTGTTGATCTGACTAAATAGCATTAAAGATTTTTGTTCAACACAGGCACAATCGACAGTGTTAACAGATGTGTACCATACCAGGGAAAATATTTTCAAAGTTTAAAATAAATGAGATTAATACTTAGATTATAAAAGAAACTTCTAACAATGAGAGAAAAAAATAGGAAAATGGATGAAGGATATGAATAAGAAATGAACAAAAGGAGAAACCTGAAGGACTACAGTTAGACCGAGAGATTCTCAACCTCACCAGTAATAAGAGACATAAAAATTAAAGCAACAATAATACGCCATTTAATACTCATTCAATTGGCAAAAGTTAAAAAGTTAGAAGACTCCAAGTTTTCAACAAGTTGGGGGAAACAGGAACCTACATACATAGCTGGTAGGAGTGGGAACTGGCACAATCTTTCCGAAAAGTAATCTGGCAGCTTTTAGTAATTAGTTTCTGTGTACCCTACAATATAGCAGTCTCTCTCCTGGGAATGTGCCTGAGAGATTTTCACACAGGCCTGTAAGGCACCACATGGAAAAGTGAACACAGCAGCATTATTTGTAACAGCAATAGTTGTCCATCAGCAGATGGAATAGAATTCAGCTGTCTGATGTGATAAACAAGTGAATATACATCAACATAGCATTGAATAAAGAGATTAGAAAAATATAATGAGATGCTATGTATGATGTAGACTAAAAGCATAAACACGGCCAGGCTTGGTGGCTCACGCCTGTAATCCCAGCACTTTGAGAGGCTGAGGTGGGTGGATCACCTGAGGTCAGGAGTTTGAGACCAGCCTGGCCAATATGGTGAAACTCTGTCTCTACTAAAAATACACAAATTAGACGGGCGTGGTGGCGGGTGCCTGCAGTCCTAGCTACTAGGGAGGCTAAAGCAGGAGAATCACTTAAACCTGGGAGGCAGAGGTTGCAGTAAGCCGAGATCACACCACTGCCCTCCAGCCTGGGTGACAGAACAAGGCTCCATCTCCAAAAAGAAAATAAAAGCATATACACAAAATACTACTAGATATCTTTCACAAATATACATGTATTAAAAGTATCAAGAGATATCCATTAAACATCTTAAAGCAAATGTATACTAAGTGGTAAGGAATGGGAATAGGAAATCATAGATGAAGGGGAAAACTAAGAAAGGGGCTTTATGGGATCAAACATAAGAGTGTGCCAGGAATTGAAATAAGAGTATGAATAAACTGAATCTCTGAATCTAAAAATCCAAAAAGTTAAAAAAAAAAAAAAAAAGACACACATAATATGGAACAGGGTGCTGTAAGAAGGCACACTTGGTCCCTGTAGAAGTTTCTCCTAAGCACATGGAAACACATGAGCCTCACAAGCTATAAAGCGCAAATTAAGACCCTGTTCTTAAATTCATGAACTATGAGTCTCTTTAGACTGTTCTCCTTCAATCCCTTGAAGCTCTTTTCAATTCTGCAATACTGGCGATAATTAGCCAAGTGGGGAGGGGAGGGCATAATTCCTCTTTCCTGAGAAGCCGGTGACAAAGATTCCCCCTGGCTGAGGTATTTTAGAAACCCTGATTGTGTTCTTGTATTTTCCATGTTTCTCTCTATGTGCTGGCAGTAGCAAATGTCTTTATCGTGGCTGTCGTCCAGAGAATTTGAAGCCAGAGCTCAGCTCCGGGCATACATCCAGAAAAGTGATTTGGATTCCATGGCTGAAGAGCCCCAAAGTTTAAGGAGAGCCCAGAGACTATGGGGACTGCCTCTTCAAGCCTTTACAAGTTGAGGAGGGAGAAAGGCTGAAAGCCCTTGGTCTTTCTCAAAGCTGTGTGTGGCCTTACTTTGATTTTTGTTCTGGGACAGGATGCCTAAATGCTTAAAAGTGTTTTAAGAGCAATGGGTCAAGAATCATCCTCTTGAGGGGCCAGAGTAGAGAGGGGAGATTATATATCTGTGTTTTAGATGTTGTCCACCTCCAAATTGAATATGAAGATTAATTGGGTAGGATTTTCTCAACCCATTACTATTCCTTACCATGTAGTGTGCACTCACTCTGAGATGTTGGCTAGAATTTCATGAGCTCTGTGTTTACCAAAAGACTGAAATGTGTTCATCTTCTTAGCATGGAAGAAACACCACCCATTGACAGAGAAGCAGTTACTCATGATGAGTGATCAAAAGCATCTGAAATTCCTTCCAATATCACATGAAATGTCTTCCAACACACTGAAAGTCTCATTATTCTTATTGATAGTAAACATTTTCATGTTAAGTATTTATATTTATTAGTTATTGATGAACAAAATTTTATGATTTTAGCCAAATTGCTTAGTAGCTATTATTTCCATTTTATAAGTAAAGAATGGTCTTAGAGAAAGAGGTTACCTGCCTTGCTCAAGATGACACAGCTAGGATATAGCAGAGTCAGGATGCAAGCCAGGTCTACATGGATGTATGTGTACAGCTTTATAGATTATTAGTTGGTATTAAAAGCTTTTGCTAAGATAACACATATATTTTATGCAGCAGCTTGAAAACTAAGGCATTCCCAAAGCTTCTGTACTAATATATTTTTTAAATTTTTTGTGGGCACATAGTAGATGTACATATTTATGGGGTACATGAGGTACTTTGATGCAGGCATGCAACATGTAGTAATCACATTATGGAAAATTGGGCATCCATCCCCAATTTTCAGTAATACCTCAGTATTACTGATTGGTTCAAACGAGGCAGGTATGACCTCAAAACCAGATCCTTGAAAAAATGAAACACAGAAAAATTTAAAAGCCTTCAAGCTCTGGATTACTCATCACCTAGAAAGCAAAATAGTGCCCTGCAAATAGGAGAGACCCCATCAATACAAATTCCCTTCCCCTCCTGCCTAGCATGAAGTGCACAGTAGCATGTTAGGAGCAGAAGACTGGATACCAGAAACCTTGGAATCCAGGGAAGGGGACACAAAAACTGAAAGCACTCTGAAAATGTCCTAGGAGATCTTCCATGGCAAATGTAACCTATTTTTCCATTCTTTCCGAAGATCAGTCCTTACTCTGTTCACACAAGGGCTGTTTTCTGTGTCATTTTCTAGCTAAGGCTGACAATCCCTAGGCATAGCACAGCTTTTGATTCTTTCTCATCACTTCAAAGCTTACCTAAGGATTCTGCTGAGAAGGAGCCTATAATTTGTTGTTGTTATGGGTTAAACATATCAACTTTTATTTGATAGGCAAAATGCCTTGTGATAACAGGTAGCAATAATTATAGTTGCAGTAATAGCAACCATTAAGTAAATACTTAGTATGTGTGGAATGCTGTGCAAAGTGCTTTATATACAAACATCATCTCACATGATCCTCTCAACAGCCCTCAAAAGTTGAAATCATTGCTTCTACTTTGCATAATTAAAAACAAAGGCCAGATGTGGTAGCTCATGCCTGTAATCCTAGCAGATTGGGAGGCCGAGTCAGGCAGATTGCTTGAGCCCAAGAGCTCGAGACCAACCTGGACAATAAGGTGAAACTGTCTCTAAAAAAAATATAAAAATTAGCGGGGCTTGGTGGCACACGCCTATAGTCCCAGCTTCTCAGGAGACTGAGGTGGTAGGATTGCCTGAGCCCAGGAGGCAGAGGCTGCAGTGAGCCGAAATCGTGCCGCCACACTCCAGCCAGGGTGACAGAGTGAGATCCTGTCTCAAAAAACAAACAAAATCCCCCAAAACCAGCCAAGTAATTTCCCATTGACCACCTAGCTAATGCCTGGTGGAACTAGAGCCAGTTTACGTCAGACTCCAAATACCATGTTCTTGACCTTTATATTGCACACTTTGTTACTAATACCCTGATCATCTATGATCTAGGGAAACTGAGGCACAAGGTGTTGATTCATTAAGGTAACAGTTTGGAGCAGATGGGGTAGACTTGTGATTTAAAAACATAAATTTCATTCATGTATTATCTAATTCAAATATTCCGCTAATATTTATGATGAGGAATAATTAATGCTGCATTCTATTCATTGCTAACATTAATATCTGCAGTAAAGTATAACTGAACATGGTAAACATATTAATAATAAACAACAAAAATAAATATCAAGTGTAATCATAAGTATTATTATATCCTACACAGCTTATTGCTTTCCTTTCAAAAGCCTTCTTCAGTTTCTGCTAAACCAAAATTTTTTTAATCTGACGCCCCACAGGGTTCAGAGATAAAAATTGGGGTAGGGAAGGGGTGATGTGCAGGGAGTTGGTTTGGAAAAAAACTGATATTTTTATTTCACTAACATCTAATTGAAATGTGTTATGTTTTTCAATTACAGATATTGACAATACACTACTATAGTCGTTAGGAATATCTACAACTTTGTCACTAAAAATTATGTATTTTAAAGTATTGTTTTGCAGCTATTATAGAATCGTGAAATATCATTTATGTTCATCTCTCCTTGTAAACTATAACTGTTATTAGATATACTGCTACATATTTTTATCTAGTACTTTAATAAAGACAAATATTCCTATATCACAAATATCTTAGTATTTGATAACTGCATTTCAATGTAAGTTTTCTCTGTTGCAACTTTATGCCATTGACGTATTTGACAAAGCTACTGAGGAAAGTCCATGGACTTTGCCGTAAAAAGGTTTGAGAATTCCTGCTCTAAGTCATGTAAAAGAAGTAAATTTTCTTATAAACAGGAGTTGAGGTGCAGAGAAGATAACTGTGCCTATCTCTGCAGAGCAATAGGGTCCTAAGCCTGAGACCATTCCTGAGAAACTCCTTCCCATACACCTTGCTCAGACCAATGCATGTGCAGTTAAGTTTTTCTCTTTGGTTAGCTTATGTCTTCATGATTCCAAGAGAAGCATGGCTTCATGGACAGAAAACTCAGCAATTGGTGTCTGTCCAAATATTGACTGAGACTTAGGGCCCTGCCATGTTGGCTGGTCATTCAGGAGGTTTGTACTGACACCTGGGTTCTTGTCAGGTTTTCTTGTGTGATTCCAGGCAAGTTCTTCAAAAATTGAGCTGTGTGCAGTTATTAGCCTCCATCACATTGTACCACCTAGAGAGCTTTTAGAAATAACTATACCTTAAATTAATGAAATCAAAATCTCTGGAGGTAGGGCCTGGGCATTGGCATATTTTTTCATCACTCTAGGTGACTCCAAGGTGTTGTCAGCATGAAAACTGTCGGACTCAATTATGCAAGGGCCTTGTAGACTGTGCTACGAAGTTTGCATTTACAAAAAATCAAGGCGGTTTAAAGTAGGGAAGTGACTTGATGAAATTTGTATTTTAGAACTATCATTCTACTCATATAGTCTGGAAGATGGAATAGAAAAGAAGAAACCTGAAAGCAAGATTCAGGCAAAGAGGTTACTGCAGTAATCCAGATTAGAGATGAAAATTAGCAATGGTAAACCAAAGCCATATCAGTGAAGATTCAGGAATCAGGACAGATGAATATTAATTGAAAATATTAAGGCAATAAGTTAATTGCATGCAGGGTGTGGGCAGAAGGAAGAACAATTGGTGACTGGAGGTTTCTGGCTTGACACAATGGGGAGATGTGGTATGGATTCCGCAAGAAATGGAATGCAGGAAGAGCAGTGGGAATGAGTGAGGAAATGATACAAATAAGAGTTGAGTTGGACAGGACACCCATGTGGACGTATCCAATAGGACACTGGAATGACAGCTAGAAGCTGAAAAGAGAGGTGTGAGCTGGAGATAATTATTTAAGAGTCACTAAGCCCAGGGAGTAGCTGAGATCAATAAGAGAGAAGAAAACAAAGGATGGACCTCTGATAGAGAATCATATTCAAAGGGCAGGTAGAGAAAGGGAAGCTGCCCTCCAAAACAGAGAAACAGCAACCTAAGATTTGAGAAGAAAGGCAGAAGGCAGTGGTCTCTAATGTAAAAGTGGAGAAACTTTCATTAAAAGGAGGTGATCAGCAGATCCAAATACTACAGAAAAGTAAAGAATAATGGAGATTTATGGAGAATCCCTTTTTTGAGTAGCAGTTAGGTATCAAGAACTTCAAAACTTTTTCAATGAACCATGTGGGCAATAAATACAAGAAAAATTCTGATATTAATCATAAGAACTTCTATTGTTTCATATATCAAGAGGTCTGTGGAGAAAGGACTCCCACGATAGTATATTAGGGCCGATTCAGATTTACTCCTGAGCTGGCCTAGGATCGCCATCCAGAAGGATATCCAGACAACTATAAAAATTTTAAGTTTTTCCTAACCAGTAGAAAGGAGGAAATGGATGTGGGACAGGCAACAAATAGTATCTGCTACAAATGATTTTCTTCAGGTATATCCTTGCAACAGTTGTGCAAGGTAGAGATTATTACCTCCTTTTTTTACAGATGAGAAAACCAGAGGAAGCATAGGTAAGAACCTGTTCAAGAAGGCACATCTCAGATGTGAAAGAACCATGTTTCAACTCAAGTCTGTCTGCTTTCCAAGACTGTGATATTTAAATAGCTTATAATGAAAGTTCCTTCTATAGCTCCCCATAAAAGGGCACACAGTTCTTTCTTAATGTATTATTTCATGCGTTCATCCACCATTCACATATTTGTGGTGTTCTCTCTAAATAAACTATTGGTATCTTATTTGACTGTGACTTCATCAGTTTATGACTAATTACTTCTCCAACTTGTCAAGATTATTCAGAATTCTAATTTTATTCTGCAAGGTGTTAGTCATTTCTTATATGAAGGATCAATCAGAGAGTGACAAGTTTCAAACCATTTGACTGCAGATACCTGTAAGCTGGGTGGTCAGGACTACTCCCTGAGCATGATTCATGGTGCATCCACCTCACAGTACAATGGCCTCTGGGGCTGTTTTCCTAGCTTACTAGCAAGTTTGCTGCAGTACAGTCATATGTCTTAATGATGATAAGATAGGCAATATTTATTACTTATTTTATCTGTAGAGCAGCCCATCAATCTGCCACAGAAGAATATTAAATTGGTTTACATGAAATAGTTTTGAAACTGGTTTATCCTAAACATCTGTGATCATCCACGTGTTAGTAAATTCATCATTTGATTTTCTCTAGGGTCTTTCCAGAAAACCAGGACACACTGATTGATCAACCATGTCCAAGAAATTTTTCTTTACTTTCCCTTGTTTCCCTATATTTTCTTTCTTTCCCTGACATATCTTGCCTCTATTTATTCCCCTGAATCTCTTTTCCATAAGTAGTTTAGCTAATTTAGCCCTGGAGCCATGCTCAGTGATGAAATAGGCACAGGCTTAGAGAATACTGGATTATTGATTGATTATTAACCTTCCAGCTTCTGCAACCAACGTCATCCATGCGTATGCCTGTTCCGCATTCCATAAGGGAGTAATAGGCAAACAAAATGAATGGACATCAAATCTAGTGCAGTTTTAAGGTAGTATAATTTGTTTTAAGTTCCCAAGGCCTTCACTGACCAGTGATTTGCTACTTCCTACTCAGCTAACTGTGAGTCCTCCAGTCCATGAAACACAGCTATGGTATATACCCAATACAAACATACAACGAGATGTTGATATCAGGAGAGTTAATAATCATAATAGCTACATTGAGCGAGTGCTTACTATGTGCTGGTCACTGTTCTCAGCACTTTATATCTCTTTTAATCTTTGACTTTGCAAAGTAGCTACTATAGACTCTCCCACAACAGAAGAAACTGAGGCTTAGAGAAGTAAAGCAACTTGTCCAAGGTTATGCAGTCAGGTAATGACAACCTGATATTCCAGTCCAAGTTTTTGTTTTCCTCTTATTGTTTTTAGCTCCAGAGATGGAAATTCTTAACCATTCTGATATGGTTTGCCTGTGTCCCCACCCAGATCTCATCTTGAATTATCACTCCCATAATTCCCACATGTTGTGAGAGAAACCTGGTAGGAGGTAAATGAAACATGAGGTGGGTCTTTCCTGTGCTGTTCTCATGATAGTGAATAAGTCTCATGAGATCTGATGTTTTTATCAAGGGAATTTTCCCTGCACACAGTCTCTTGCCTGACACCACGTAACTCTCCCTTTACTCTTCCTTCATCTTCCATCATGATTGTGAGGCCTCCCCAGCCATGTGAAATTGCGAGTCAATTAAACCTCTTTCCTTAATAAATTACCCAGTCTCAGGCGTGTCTTTATTAGCAGCATGAGAACAGACTAATATACATTCTATCTTTCAAATGCTTAGATAAGCAACAGCAGTCTCCTCTTGATTTATCCATTTAACTCACAGGCAAATTTCTAAATCTCACTGCTTTATGCCCAGAACTTGGGTTTAAAAAAGAAATAACATTTCCCTATTCTTCAAAGTAAGTTCTTTCTTAAGCACCATCCCCCACAAGTTTTTCTCCATAGAGAGGTTTTTCTCCACCTTGCTTAACAAAGGTAAGAGGATTTGAGAAGGCTTTTTGAGGGAGAGGCTGGCTCATTTTTTCAAGTGGGGGCCTCCCCCAACTTGATTTGGGACAAGAGCCCTGAACCACCTGGGCAGAGCACAGAAGGAATACGGGCTGCCTAACTTGTATGTAAGTAGGCAAGTTTGTTTGTTTGTTTGTTGTTTTTGTTTTTATTTTTGAGACAGAGTTTCACTCTTTTTGCCCAGTGCAATGGCGCAATCTTGGCTCACTGAAACCTCCACCTCCCAAGTTTAATCGATTCTCCTGCCTCAGCCTCCCAAGTAGCTGGGATTACAGGTGCTCGCCACCATGCCCAGCTAATTTTTTGTGTTTTTAGTAGAGACAGGGTTTCACCATGTTGATCAAGCTGGTCTCAAACTCCTGACGTCAGGTGATCCACCCGCCTCAGCCTCCCAAAGTGCTGGGATTACAGGCATCAGCTACCGCGCCCAGCTTTTTCCTTTTTAAAACAACTCTAAAAGTCAAGTGAACCTCTGGGAGCCACAGACACAAAGAGAATTTTCACCCACTCTGAGGGTTCTTCATTATGCGCATCCATTAGGTGCTTGGATGAAGAACTAGAGGCAGGGCCAGGGACCAGAAAGAACATCCCTTGGGATGAGCAGGCCAGCTGCAGGTAAGGCCTGAAACATCATCCACACCCTCTTCCCTAAGGAAAAGAAGTCACTTGTAGAAGCACAGCTAACCCTGTCACCCAAGATAAAAAAAAAAAAAAAAAGAAGACCCAGGTGGGCTGGAGATAAAACAAAAAACATACAAGCAAATGAAAACTAACCCTAGAGGAAGGGGAAGGAAATCGCCCTGGAGCAGATTATTAGATGTCTTCCACTGTTGAAAGTGGGGCAGGATCCAAGAGAAAGTTTCATCCTAACAACAGGATGCACAGGGCATGCCTAAAACCAGCCTAGTGGCACCAGGTAACTAGCAACAGCAATTTAATGAGAGAAACAGGGAAGGGGCGAGGAGAGAGCCTCTCAGAAGTTCAAGTACACAGGAAGGCAAGAGGTATGGGTGGCATAGGGACATTAAGGAAGACTTTGAGGCAGCAAGCCCTCATCAAAGGTAATGCTAGAGGAATCTGAAGCTGGTGTTGCACTTAAGAATCCTGCCTGGATTTCATTTGGACTTTCTAAAACTGAGGGTTTTTGTCAGCTCACAATTCTTAAAAATATTGTGGCCTTTTCTTCATTTGAATTCTAAACCTCTGATTGTTCTCTATGCTGCATTCTGGTTAATTTCTTGAAATGCATCTTCCATTTTATGTATCCTTTCAGCTGGGTCTAATCTTCTGCTTAGTCTACTCAATGAGTTTTTAAATTGCAAATATGCTTTTTTTAAAAATAGAAGTTCTACTTGATCTTTAAAACTGCCCTATCATTTTATATTGTCTTCTCTTTGCTCATGTTTTTGCCACCTTTTATACCTTTAAACATATTAAACATACTCACTTTGTATACTGTGTCTGATAATTCCAATGTCTGAAATCCTGTGGGTCTGGTTCTCCAAGCTATTTCTTTCTGCTCTCAATCACAATGCTTTGTTTCTTTCATGCTTTTTCAGGGAACTCTTGTTTGATTTAATTTTGTGTGGAATAGGTCCCTAGTGATGGTGCATTCTTCTGTAAAGAATTTGTGTTTGTTTTAGCCAGATGATAGGAGGCCAGCAATCTAATGTCACCTAAAAATAAAATTTCAACTTGTACTTTTTTGAATTAAATTTGCAATCTGAATTTTTATGAAAATCAGAAAATCCCCAAAAGGGCTAAATTTTATTGAAAAAACTCTCTGGGAATATTATTTTTCTCTATCTATGGCTACATTTAAGTAAACAGTTTTCCTTGTTCACCTTCTTTGTGGTGGTGTTTTTGTTTTTGTTTTAATGTAATATTTTGTGATGGATAAATGGTTCTTTAGCATTCTGACTTTGTTTACCCTCCCTAATTTGAATGGGCTCTTATAACTGGGTTAGTCACTAAAGTCACCAGAAATTAACTGATTTCTCCAGGATGGCCGGTGGTTTTGGATTCCTGCCTTTACCTCATTTCACAAGTTGAAATCACTTATAAAAAATAAAGGAGCAAAATGTCCTGGCAGTGTCTATTAGTCTAGCCCTTGATTTCAATCCCAGTTCTGCTATTTTAATTATTGTGCAGTCTTGGGCAATCTGTTTGCTTTTTTGAATTTGTTTGATCACTTGTAAAACATGAATAATAATACTTATCCACAGATCTGGCTCTCAGGAAGACTCAAGATAATGAATATAAATTGCTTAAAACAAAGAAGGAAACTTGCCTGGCACTTATTCAGAGGCAGTTTTTGCAAGTTTTGTTCATAGACTCTCTCAGCATAAATGTCCTGAAATCTTTAAAAACAAACTTGGTCATTTTCCATGCAGGCCTTCTGCCAACTCAACCCCGAGTGTTAGTAACAGAGAAGAGACGGGGTTTGGAGGCAGCTAGGCTGTTATAGCATGAGTGAAGGTAGTGAAGTCAATGGGATCTGTTTCCCCATCTTCTGTTGTGTTGTTTGTGTCCCAGTCAACAATGATCCAGTGTCATAAATGACATATCTCTGATGTTCAGGGGAAAAAATAAACTGGGTGGGGAGAATGTCAACTGAGAGTTGACTTGCATTATTAAGTGCTGTTGTACAGAATCTTGAAGAGTAATGAGGAATATGAGCTCAGTGGTATTTGGGCAGAATCTCCATCTGCCGGGGTGATGGCCTTAATTATTACATTCATAGCATCCAAAGGTTAAATCTAATTCACATGTTCCTGATCCACTTACACTAATGTAATTTAAACTTGACCTGATAGACACTGACTGATACACAGACTGTCCTCTCTCCTTTTGGTTAATTTGGCCAGATGAAAATTAATGAGAACTTAATGTTCATTTGAAAATAATTAAGTCTATTGAATTTTACATGTCACAAACTGTCTTTATTTTTAAAGGATTTTAAGAGTTTGTTGACTGATGGTTATGTGACTTTGGTCACTTTGGACTTTTTCATTTATTATGCCCTGTATCAATCATTTAAAAGTCTTCCAAAGAAATAATAAATTACGACAGCATCATTAACTAAAGGCTCTCCTATATCTTATGGAATTTTTGTCTATAAAACTATGGAAAGAATCCATGGTTTATATTCCTTCTCATTTCTCGAAGGATGTTTATGTCAAATTGAATTGATTTTGTTGGCAACTTTATCCCTTCCAATGTTCATCCAGCCTTCATCAAATATTATTGAACCCTACAGCGAGTGTCTTTGGTTGGGTTCCTGGGAAATAGATCGTGAATTACAGACTTGCTTGCAGGTTTATTGAGAAGTGCTGGTGGGTACCTCATCTCTGAGAGAGGGAAATTGGACTTGGCAGAAGAAGTTAAACTGTGCAGCAGTTTTGATCCAGGCCTTAGCTGGCCCTTCAGAGAGTTCTGGAGCTGGGGGTAGCCTTTCAGAGTTCTCCTGAATTAAGGCAAGGGGCCCAGGCCTTTGTACCACATTATTGACCAGTCACTGGGCTGCAACTGGAGAGGGAAGAGAACATTGGCAAAGAACATTTTTTCACCAAGGACAGTTTCTAGGAAGGCAATCAGCTGTGAACCACTGGCAGCTGATGCTCCCAGCAGTTAGGGGCAAGCATGCCTCTATCCTGAAGGCAGGCCCTGAGCAATGCACTGCAGCCTCTCCTAGCCCAGGGATACATCAGTGAGCAAAATCTAACACAATTTTCTGATTCATGGCGTTCACAGTCTAGTGGATAGTCACAGTGAAAAAAAGAAAAGTTGTAAAATTACATATTGGCTATGGGTGATTGGGTTGCTGAGATCTGCTCCTGTAGACTGTCCTTAGGGAACTCAATGTTTCACAGCTATCAGGTATATCTTGTAAAGCTTCTGTGAGAATGCATAAGACAGGCAGGAGACTCAGAATATTTCCATTCTACAGAGAGGAAAACTAAGGCATTGCATAGGCAGAGACTTCCTAAGCCATATTCCAACAAAAGGGTGGAATTGGTAAAAATAGCTATAGGTTATCAAGAATCCTCTCACTCTCAGGCCTCTTGAAAACATTACCAGACAATTTGTCTTGTTGACTTTCTTTGTGGAGATGTTTTTTGGTTTTGTTTGTTCCTTTTTTTTTTCTTTTAATTTAGTTTATTCTTCTTTGGAGGATGAATAGCTCTTTAGGGTTCTGGCTTCATTTACCCTCCTTAATTTGAGTGGGCTCCTACAGGTAATACCTACCTGTAAGGTAAACATGAACAAACTGAGGCCCAAAGAACCTTATTTGCCTGTGGTCACGGCCATTAAGTGTCAGAGTTTGGGATGAGCCTATCTGGTCTTTCCTTACACTTTTATTACCCCATACCCAGACGTTTGATACATGGCCTGGAAGAGCACATGGTAAAGGTGGGGCTAAAGTGAATTTTTGTGTTTCTCTGTCTTCTATTGAGCATTCTGTGTCGCAATCAGAAACAGCATTGGCTTTCAAACAATTTGCAAGTAAATTTTCTGGGTTTTAGAGAATAGTGCATGGGACACAGTCAAAGATGCATTTAATCTCAGGTGAAGGCCACTACAAAACCAGGTGTCCTAGCTTACCAAATGTAATGAAGTTGCAATAGGAAGTGGACAAGAGAGGGAAGAGTTTAAGAGCCCTTTTCTGGTTCAGAAGAATGAATGGTGCAAGAATCTAGCCCTCAGCCAGAAAGATGAGCCTCTCATGGGGAGTGGACACTGATATCTCATGTCTAAGCATCCTGCCGAGGAGATCATGAGGGAGGGGCTATAAAGTAGTATAGAATAGGGGAAAGCATCAACTTCACTGCCAGTCATATTGGGTCTAAAGCTCAGTCTTGACATTCTCTAGGGTTTGCCTTGGGTGCATTACTTCACCTCGCTGAGCCACAGCTTCCCAGTTGGGGAACCAGGGATATTCTGATCATCTTCACAGCAATATGGTGACAATTAAATAAGAATATATGTTAAAATGCCAATAGTAGAGCAGGCCCTGGATAATAAGTAGCCCTACCTCTTAGCAAGGTTTGAGCTCCCACTTTTGGTCTTCTTGCTCCAAAGAGGCTGGAACTCAGAAAGTGTTCAGAAAACCAGTCTGATTCCCTGAGGGTGACTTGTGACCCAGGTTAGCCACAGCTGACACAAACCAGACTTTGCTTTTATTGCTCTACAGAAAGGAACAGAGACATGGTTCTGGTTCACTGGCTGGGGACAGGCAGTTTCCACCAGGCTAGCTTAGAAGAATGAGGCAGTGAGTACAGGAACTGCTAGAAGCAAGATTACCTCCCCAGTGCCATTTCCCCCGGGAGCCCTATGCCTCTCAGAAAGCTATAGCAAGTAGGAAGGTTTCGTAGAGTCTCTTAGGTCCTGGGAAGGGGTGGGAGAGAAACGGCCTACTTTTCAAGGTCACTTGCAGGCTGTATGTCACCCACACCTTTGAACAGAGCTTGAAGGCAGCACCACCCTCTGCCAAATCAACTCCTTGTATTTTGCCTAATGAGCAGCAGGCTCTCGTGGGCAGAGATTTAGAAGAGTGGGAACTTCATATTCCAGATAAAAAATGGAGCCTACCTGGCACCAGGACCTCAACATTTATTATTCTTTTGGATCCTTTAGCTCTACTTTAACGTTGAATTAATATGGTGAACTGTTTTTCACTTGTCAGCAACCTTGACTAGGTACCCTTTCACTGCAAAGCACAAGCTGCACAGCACAGGGCTTGAGAGCCATGACTTCACTCAATAAGGGATAGAAATCTGCTCCATTGCTTACTAAATGTATGACTTTTAACTCCTAGACTTTCAATTGGTAAAATGGGAATAACGTTAATACACACCAGATGCAAATAAGCTAATGCACTGTAAGGTGCTACTCTAATGCCTTATACCTGTTAGATGTTCAGTACATGTCACTAGTATAACACGGTGTTTCTGTTAAGCAGTCAATCCTGTGGTAGTAAGAGTTGTATTATCAACATGGCCACAAGGAAAAGCAAAGGAAATATAGTAGAACAAAATGCACAGATTCCATGACTTAGAAGAAATATGGGATGCAGAATTTTGAAAAATGACCTTAAAGGCATTTATTCAGGACAGATGGCCATACTGTTTCTGATAAAAGTCAGTCCGCTCTAAGGGGGCCTCAGCTTTAGAACTGCATTTTAATAAGAAGGATTCTTAACTTAGTTATCATATGGCATAGGGGTGTTGGTGATAATTTCATTCATTCCACAAATATTTTTACTGCCTACCATGTGCAAAATTTTCAAAATAAAATAACTGACACATTCAGAGTAGTGTGGTACATATAATTTCTTGTCAACTGGATTGGAATTATTCGAAGGGCAAGTGAAGAAGGCCAAGTTTGCCTTTGTATTTTCTGTTCGTTCTTCTAACATTCCGTACCAGGTACCTCCATCCTCCTCCCACCTCCCCCCACATCTCATCTCAGCTCATGTCGTTAGTTGTTTCCTAGGCTCTTCCCTCTTCTCAATGCAATCAAAATCCATCTGTCCTTGCCCATTGTGTTTTTGGTTTCCTCAATGCCCCAGATTCAGGTATCTGTGTGAAATTAAACTGGGAGACCATATTTTATGTTACATTAATGAGTTAACATCTCGTTCAAGTGTTATACATTCCAGAAATATTTACACTAGAAAGGAAGATAGCTGAGGACTCAACACCTTTGCTCAAGAAACTGAATCTAACAGGATTTCTAGCTCTACAACAGGAAGATGAAAAGCATACAAATCTTTCTGTTTCATACTACTCTGACATTTTCCAAAAAATGGGAAGAAATAAGAGAAGATGGTGCAGTAAGAACAGTGTGCCAAATACTGATCTGGACTTGGGAATTACATAAATAAAAAGATGGTCTAAGTCAGTTTTTAGGTTTAAAAAAATGTAGGTAATTTGGAGGGTGTTAAGATAACCCAGTACTTTTCATCCCAAATGGAGATTTTAGCCATGTTATAATTATGACATGATCTTGACATTTTCTGCATGTGTTGAAATTGCCTATGTTTGCTCTCTCTTCCCACCTGACTTGTTTCCTGTTTGACCTGTTGCAGCAATTTTTAAAATGTTCCAGTTCAGTAAGTAGATTTTTAAAAGGGAGTCTATGAGTGCATCAACACAGTGCTTCTGTTAAGTCATCAGTCCTTTAGTCTGCTTTCCTAATATTCTGAAACAGTGGTCACATGAAGGTGGTGGCGGGGGAGTTTCTTAAGCTAAAATAGGCCAATGAGGTTTCACAGGTAAATATTAGTTCTTACCAAAATGTGATAATTTTGTTTGTGTATATTCACAGTTGGAGCCAAAAATTTTTCCCTAAGGAAATATCTTTGAAATTACAGTGCAAGTAGAAAGTTTAATTCACTAGGAAAATTCAGTTTATTTAAAAATATACAAAAGAAACCGAGGCTTATGATTTAAAGTCATTTGATGTATGGATTAAAAGTCAGAAGATATCAGATCTTTCATTTTTAACTTGATATTCTCAGGAATATTAAATTTTAACTTGGTGTATTTGAAGGCAAAAGCAGTGGCCTTGTGTTTTACACCCTCTTGGTACTCATTCTTAGTATTCAAACTATCCAAAACACTATGCAACAATCCTTTAGAACAGGGACCTGCAGTCTGTCAGTAAATTCAAGGTGCTCATAAAGTTTCTGAAAATAAATGTTAAAATTCAAATGTTAGAAGTACTTTCTTCTGGAAAGAAAGTTTACAGTTTTCATTAGATTCTCCAAGTTATCTATGATCTTTAAAATATTAAGCCCAGTTGTCTTGGAGATAAGCTAATCAACCATCTCATTGTACCAATTGGGAAACTGCCCACCCGCTCCCAAACTTATATGGTTAAGCAACTTGTCTGATGTCCTCCATGAGTGTAGCAGATCCTAGGCATGAACAGAAATCTGTGGACTTCTAGAACATAAGAATTAGAACCATTCCCACCAATACCAATATCCCCTGGACCTTTCGGGCAAACAATAGATACTCAATTTAGTTTTTAAAAATATTATTTTCATGTTAACTTATAAATGACCCTTTAACATTGAGGAGAAGCTGGGATTGTATAAGTGAGACACTGCATTTCTTAGGTTTGCCATCACCCAATTTGGCACTGATTTAGGACAGGGGCTACATATGTGTTTGAATAAACACTCCCTCGCTCCTTGTCTCCCATACTTCATCCTATACACAAACTTGATGCCCATAGCAAGGGTTCGATCTCCTCTGATGAAGCCCTGGAGTTGGGGAGTGAGGGCTGTTATCTGCTTTTGTATAATGGAAAAGTACTCCCATATCTAGCCGTGATACCTGAAACCTCAGACCACAGTTCTATTCCCAGGACTTTCAGGTATGAAGGGTTTGCACAACAGTGTCTTAGACAATAACAGAGAAGATAGAATTTCACAGATAAGGAGGAAGTGGTGTGAGTGGAAACTTGCAGAGGTTTAATTCCCTTCCCCTTCTCCCACACCTCTTCCTCATCCCTCTGCCAGTATCTCAGTGGGATGCTTGTCTGCATGTGTAACTACAAATTAGAGAGGGTCCATAAAAATGAATTGTGAGTAATCACCCAGTTAATATTTATTCTATGTACACAGCATGTAAACTCCTTTGTCTTTAGCTGGGTGACAGTAAATAATGTTGAATCTGAAAGGTTAAAATCACTTGTCAGCAGCTGAGTGATCTTGATTCCTTTTTCTGGAAAGCTTGGGAAAAATTGTCCAATTCATCCATATATCAATGCTTTTCAAGCAGCAACTTGTTTAATATTATTAACTCTAGTAATTGATTCATACTCTTCTTTCTGACACGTAAATATTTTTCTCAATTATTTCAATCTCTTTTTCTCACTCACACCAATTTCCTGATCATCTATGTTAGAGTGACTATTACACATTGTATGCCTCTTGCTGGTTTTATTGTTGTTTAGAGGATGTGATAACTGTCTTAGTTATCACCTTAGTAGAAAACCTTTCTGTTTTAATTTATCACTTTAGTTAAGATCAATAATGTCTTCTGAGCCTTTACTATGTAACCCCCACTGATTGTAAGGACCTCATGACTGAAACAGTCTTTGTTCTCAAGGAGCACATGAGCTTGTACAGACATTTTATATACACTGCTAATTTTAACACATGGCAATATGACAATTTCATGTTGAAAAGAAATGCACTATAGACAATGTGTTATGGCAGCACAGAGAGCAATTACAGAAAAATCCTCAGAGAGGAGGAAGCTACTGAGTTGAGCTTTTATTGCCTAACAGAGTTAACAGGTGTCCTTTATTGACTGCTTGCTACCAACCATTGTGCTCAGTCTTTCCCATGCATTTTCTCATGTCATACAAGAATCCTATGAGGGAGACAATGTTATTATTCCTACTTTACAATTGGGTGAACACAGTCTTTGAGTTCAAATAACTTCAACTGCCAAAAGAGTTCTTACTGACTCCACAGCCCCTCCCCTCACCACTTCACCACACACATGCTAATTTGAGTAGGTTTTTTTAACAGGCAGGAGATGGAAAGCATTCCAGGCTGCACTTCTATGTTTACTGGATAAGGAAGGAATGTTCCTTCATATGAAGTCTGGTGTCAGGACTGACAGGCTAGAAAAAAAGTAGAATGATTCTCAACTACTAAGAGGTTACTATTTGCCAGGAAGTGCCTGAGTATTCACAGACACAATTATTATTTAATCCTTATAATAATCATGAGAACTGGATATTATAATCTCAATTTTTACAGTTGTAGAGACTTAGAGAGTTTAAGTATACTTGCTTGAGACATCAAAGAATGTTGAAGAGCAAGGATTTGATCTTTAGTCTGGCTGGGATCTTTAGGACCTCTCTAATCCATTACAGGGAAAGGCGCTTTCACAACCCTGGTCAAAAACCTCCTGGGTCTTTAACCATTACTATACCTTTACTTCCTTTCTTTCTTCAGCCCAGGACCTGAAAGCAAATTAAATATTCAATGCAGTTCCCATCAAAATGTCATCATCCTTCACAGAATAAGAAAAAGCAACCCTAAAATTCATATAGAACCAAAAAAGTACCTTCATAGCCAAAGCAAGACTAAGCAAAAAGGCAAATCTGGAGGCATCACATTACCCAATTTCAAACTATATTAGAAGGCTATAGTCACTGAAACAGCAGAGGCACATAGATCAATGGAACAGAATGGAGAACCCAGAAATAAAGCCGAATACTTACAGCCAACTAGTATTTGGCAAAGCAAACAAAAACATAAGATGAGGAGAGGACATTCTGTTCAACAGCTGGTGCTGGATAATTGGCAGGCCACATGTAGAAGAATGAAACTGGATCCTTATCTCTCACCTTACACAAAAATCAACTCAAGATGGATCAAAGACTTACATCTAAGACCTGAAACCATAAACATTCTAGAAGATAACATTGGAAAAACCTTCTAGACATTGACTTGGGCAAAACTTCATAACTAAGAACCCAAAAGCAAATGCAGTGAAAACAAAAATAAATAAACGGGACCTAACTAAACTAAAAACCTTATATGCAGCAAAAGAAATAATCAGCAGAGTAAACAGACAACCCACAGAGTGGGAGAAAAATTTTGCCTATCAACAAGAGGACTAATTTCCAGAATCTACAAGGTACTCAAACAAATCAGCAAGAAAAAAAAATAATCTCATTAAAAATGGGTTAAGGACATGAATAGAGAATTCTCAAAAGAAGATATACAAATGGCCAACAAACATGAAAAAAATGTTCAACATCAGTGATGATCAGAGGAATGCAAGTGAAAACCACTTAAGTATGATACCACCTTACTCCTGCAAGAATGGTCATAATCAAAAAAGTGTTTTAAAAATAGATGTTGGTGTGAGTGTGGTGACAAGGGAACACTTTTACACTGCTGGTGACAGGCATGTAAACTAGTACAACCACTATGAAAAACAGTAGGGAGATTTCTTAAAGAACTAAAAGCAGAACTATCATCCAGCAATCCCGCTGCTGGGTATCTACCCAGAGGAAAAGAAGTCATTACATAAAAAAGGCACTTGCACACACATATTTATATAAGCACAATTTGCAATTGCAAAAAATATGGAATTAGCCCAAATGCCCATCAATCAATGAATGAATACAGAAAATGTGACGTATGTATACTATGGAATACTACTCAGCCGTAAAAAGGAATGAAATAATGACATTTGCACCAATCTTGATGGAGTTGGAGACCACTATTCTAAGTGAAGTAACTTGGGAATGGAAAACGACATCTCTACTAAAAATACAACAATTAGCCAACTGTGCCTGTAGTCCAAGCTGCTCATGAGGCTGAGGCAGGAGAATGGGAGGCCGAGATCATGCCACTGCACTCCAACCTGGGCAGCAGAGTGAGACCCAGTCTCAAAAAAAAAAAAAAAAGATACAATGGACTTTGGGGAGTCAGGAGAAGACACATTGAATACAGTGTACACTGCTCTGGCGATGGGTGATGGGTGCACCAAAATCTCAGAAATCGCCACTAAAAAACATATCCATGTAACCAAACACCACCTCTTCTCCAAAAACTATTAAAATAAAAAATAAATAAATAAAAATCTGTTCACTGACCAAAACAAAACAAATAATAATTATAACCATAAAAAAGTTCTAGGTCCCTGCCATCAAATTGCCTTCCTTTTGTCAGCTGGAATATCAGTAGTTGGATGGTAAACCAGCAATTAGGAAGAAATGGGAGTAGAGAAAATCTCATCATGACCCCTTAAGATGAGTAGTCCTTTCTACATTTCCATTTTTGCAAACCAAGGAACTCACACAAAGAAAGTTAATAACCTTAGCTAAAAATCAGCAATTTAGAGGCAGAAGTGATTAATGTGTCATTGGATATTTATGGAGCTTACCAATATATAAGACACACTACATTCACATATTTACCCAAAAAGGTATTTTCCAAAGCAATTTTTCTAGGCTTCCAGTCAAAATTTATAGACAAGTCTCCTTCTTTAAAGTTTCAGTTTGGGGTTTTCTATTCTTTGTGAAGTTTTTGGAGCTTTGTGTTGGACTTGCCATAAATCACAAATGCTTCTTTACCATTCTTTCATGAAATATCCTTGGAAGTGAAAACCACAATATGTATCACCTTACTCCTTATTCCTTCCAGCTGCAATGATAATTAATGCTCCTATAATGTCTTTTATCCAGGGAGGCCTAAGGGATTGACTAGCATTACAACCCTATCGGAGGCCACTCTCACAGATCTGCATTATCTCTACCAAGAATGTAGAGGAGAGTCCCATGAGTCCAGTGCCCTGGGGAAACTGTGAAATGTACTTCCTTCTCCATCCCAGAAAAGTGAAATGGAGTGTTTCTTGCCTGGCCATAAGGTAAATGCCCAAATATCTGTTGAGTGGTTAACTGCTCTATTAATTGATGGAGCAGCTCTCCATAACACTCAGAAGCATTCAGAAGAACCAACTGACAGTCATGCATGTCAAAGTGCTGCTTGGAGGTGAAGTGTTGTCACGAAACTATGTGGATGTCCTAATGCTGCTCAGGGTTTAAAATTATATAATTGCAACAATGAATATTTATTGAGCATCTGTGGCTAGATACTCTGCTAGAAATGGGATTTAAGAGTGAATAATATAACGTTTCCACCACCAGGGATCTTACAATCTGTTAGGTTGGTGCAAATGTAATTGCGGTTTTTGTCATTACTTTCAAAGGCAAAAACTGCAATTACTTTTTCACCAACCTAATAGAAGACACTTCTAGAAAGCAAACAGGCAAGCACAGTAAAGTTTGGGAAGTGGTATAATAGAAACACTCGAAACAGGAATGCTCCAGAGGGGCACTGTGCAGCTGGGAGGGCCTGGTGAGGCTTCCGCGGACGGAGGGCGGTGCACCTAATCTGAAGTCTGCAGGGTGAATTGGGGTGAATGGAGAAGAGGACATAGAGCATTCCATGCCATGTGAAGACCAGACAAAAGCCAGAAGTAAGAGTGATCATGGCATTTTCAGGTACCTAGAAGTAATTCATGTGACTGAATCATACGATTCCAGGGAAGAAGCGGGGGCAGACTGTGAGAGGACAGCTCCTCATCTTTCTCAGTAACCGATTCTGTCCCATAACTAATAATTTAATGGTGACATTGAAGTTTCAGAGACAGAAGCATCGCCAATGCTACAAACCGGTATTTATCTTCACAAGAACATATTTTAAACATATAATCAGTGTTAGAGTTGGAAAAGGCCTCTAATCTAATCCAATCCATTCGTTTAACAAATGTGGAGACTGAAGCTCAGAGAGGTTTGGTGACTTATCCAAGGTCTCCTGCAAGCTTTTAATAAATGCTTTTAGTTTAATCAGAACACAAGTGTATTACATTCCCAGAAGGGAAGAGTGTGCATTGTCAAAGAGAGTGCTTTTTTAGATCCAGGTATAGCATTCACATAACTCTAATTACAGTGGCAAAAGGATTAGTTATAAACAATTCACCCAATCATTCCAGAAATCAGTGACACTTAAGTTTTCAAGTCATTCAGGGTAACTGTCTATTTCACAGTGCATTCTAAACAGAAAGGCAGAGTGGAAGAGGGGTCAACCATTTCTCCTAATACATAAGGTGCTTTCATAGGTTATAGCTTACTTCTCATGAGTATGAGTACATTTTAAGAAGACAATTTCTGAGGAAATATTCTTGTCCTTAATACTGTTCATCAGTCTGACTGATGGCCAGTAAGCTAACTTAAAGGTAAGCCTGTGACACCACAATGAAAGGAAACCTGCAAAGGCACTGTCAGTTATCCCTGACTCAGAGCCTTGCATTCCATCCCGTAAAAGCACTTCATATGTTAGCTCTTCTTCCTTCCAGCTGCGATGGTAATTAATGCTCCTATAATGTCTTTTATCCAGGGAGCTTTAAGGGATTGACTAGCATTATAGTGTTGGTTCCTCTCTGATTAGCCATGGGAAAATGTCAGTGCTCGTTGCTCAGGAAAATTACTGCCCTTTCCAATTTAAGGCACCACGCACGTTCTAATTCATCAACCTCAGGCCAGCAGAGGGAAGTGCCTGTGTCAGAGGGGAAACTGAAAGCTAAACAGGGGAGGGACTTTGTCAGGGACCTAGCATTTCTGTTACTCACATGGCAGTGTTTCAGGAGGCTCTGACTCTGGGGCAGTTGGTGCTGCGGAAGTGCTGCATGTTCCAGGAGCCTCACCTATCAGGCTCCTGTCTCTGGCTTGCTGCAGAGTACTTTAAGTACCATAATTTGAAGGTATGAACAGCCTGTAACCCACTTTTTGATGTTTCATGAGTCTATTTCGATGCTAAGGTGTGTGTGTGTGTGTGTGTGTGTGTGTGTGTGTGTGTGTAGCTCCTAATTAACAGGACAAGTCAGGGGACAAAAATTGTAGAGTCTGGGACACCTCATTCGGTACTACCCAATGTCACTTGTAGTGTGTCCAAGTAGTTAGAGACAATGATTGCTTCAATGGGAAAATTAGCATTTTATATTCTACTCATTTAGGACTCTTCCAGCATTGTAATAAGGGACTAGCTTTAGAGCTAGACTCAGACTGCCTCACACTCTAGGGAAGGATGAGATGGGGAAACTGCAAGTCAGAATTCTTGGGTTCAAATCCCAGGTGCTCCACTGTTTGGCAGTGTGACCTTGGCAATGAGTTAACCTTTTCCTATCAAATGGTTTTCTCATGCCTAAATGTGCATAATCCCATCTCAAAAGATTGTTGTGGGATTAAATGTGACAATGAACATACAGAGCTTAGCGTGGCGTCCAGCATGTCCCATGCAGATGGTGGCTCTTATGCCACACAGTGCTTGCCGCTGCCGCACTTGCTTATCGAGTTAAGCCAAGCACTTCTTTGCCTTTGTAAAAAAGAATGAATTTTTTCCCTGTTTTCTCAGTATTGTTTTTAACTTATGAACTGAGATCTGGGAAAAACAATATTTACTCTCTCGGGCCGTTTTCCACCTAATAATCCTTCCCCTACATGTTGCTTTTGTATTTCTTTTTGTTCTTCTGATCTCATTAAAGTAAGATACTTACAGGATTATCAGATTGTTCCTAGAGGATTAGGGTTTGATGAATAATTCTTATTAACATTTGGTATCAAAACCTAAACCTACGTAAGCCAGGTAACAGTACATATCATTTACCACTTACTTGATGCCTGACATCCTTCAACTATTTTACATGTGTTGATTTATTTAATTTCTCACAATTGTATGAGATAGAAACTGCTAATTTTCCCATTTTTCAGAGGGAAAAACAAAAGCACAGAGACATTAATTAATTTGCTGAAGTTATACCACCTTGTCTTCCCGGAGTCTGTGACAAGGACTAAATGTGAAGGCTGTATTTGTGATCTGAAAATCCCAGTGAGGGTGAGGTAAGGGAAGAGGGGACGTGTGAAGTGATATTCAGCAGACGTGGTCACTGGATACCTGGACTTCTCTACAATATTTGCAAGGAGAAAGTGTGCCTCAGAGCAGACTGTGGATGGAAGAAAGGAAGGAGAGATGTTTTTCCATGCATTTCCCTCCGTCTCTCATTCCCCTTTGCTCCAGGTGCCCCCTTCTCCTCCCCAAGAGCTCCCTGCCCCTCACTGCCAGGGTTTGTCATGCAGTCCCTCAGCTTATGGCTGCTCAGGAAGCAAACATTGTGATGTTCCATCCAAGTCAAAATGTGGAGGGACAACCTGGTGCAGGTGGAGCCTGTCAGAGAGAGGAGGAAGGTGGTTTAGAGAAACTGAGAAGGCCTGTCAGGATTGTGTGATATTCACTCAGGTGTAACTAGAAGGATGACTCTATCACCCCAATGATGAAACCCCCTTGAGCTCAGATGATTGAATTTCCTAGGGATACCATCACAAATACCACAAAGCTGATAGTTTAAAACAATAGAAGTTTACTCTCACCATTCTGGAGGTTAGTAGTCAAAACTCAAGATGTCATCAAGGCCATGCTCTCTCCGAAAACTCTAAGCAAGAATCCTTCTTTGCCTCATCCTAGCTCCTGGTGGCTCCCAGCAATCTGTGGAGTCCCTTGGCTTGTACTGTACCTCTCCAATCTCTGCCTCCATCTTTGTATCACCCCCTCCTCTGTGTCCCTCTCCGTCCTCTCATCTTATAAGGACACCCATCATTGGCCCACAGCCACCCTCTAAATGCAGGGTGATTTCATCTTGAGTTTTTAACTAATTACATCTGCAAAGATCTATGTTCCAAACCAAGTCACATTCTGAGTTTCAGGGTAGGCAAACATTGTGGGAGAACACTGTGTAACCCACTACACCAGGTCTTAAGAAGCCATAAGTGCTGTTGGCTGTGGTAAAATAAACAGAGCAAGTATGACCTTGCCTGAGAGAGAACAACGACCATTTAGTGCCTTTGTAAGGCATCAGGTCAAAATTCTTAAAATGTCTCAGGAAGTATTGATAATTGATAAAGTCACTTGATAGCTACTAAGGATTGTGGGCTGTAATGCATTTTCTTTGGGATGGTCAACTGAGATGAGATGTCTGATCTAGCCATGCAGTCACAAAAAAATGGATACATTGGTGCAGAAGCCATTTAAGTAGGAATAGACACATCTGTATACACACATACACACATAGGTAAATAGAGAAAAGGAGAGAATAAGTTTTACATGACACGATATATCATTATGTTCATATCGCTAAAAAGACCAGAAGTTCTTTGCATTTTTATGCATTTGGAAACTTTTCTTCTAGTTGAAGCTATGGGTTACTTTGCTATGCAAAACATGACACTTTTTACAGTTTTTCCTCTTCATTCTATGAATTATATTTTTTTCTCTAAAGCCATCTCATTTTGGATATAGCCACATGATGTGCTTTTCATTATTATTTTCTCTGCAATATTACTAGCTAGAAGGCCACATTATTTCAAATCTTGCTTCAGTGACTCCCGAAAGCATTTTTTAGGGTAAAGGGTACAAATTGAGAAAGGAGGAGTGGAGAGCGCCTTTACTTCATTGGTGTGTGTCTATTTCAACTCATCCATGCAAGAAAACACTGATTCAGTATCCGTAATCAATGCACCAGTCCCCGAGTTGGGCTCTGGGGACACAGTGGTGAATGCAAGGGCGTCTTTCCTGCTTTCAGATAGCTTGTCTAGTTTATCAAACAGCAGCTGCTCAGATATACTGGGGTCATCTTTCAATCAATGGAAAGTCAGAAAAATTGTACTTTCTTTTTTGTTGTTTTTGTTTTTAGAGACTGGGTCTTGCTCTGTCACCTAGATTGGAACGCAGTGGTGCAATGATAGCTTGCTCCAGTCTTGGACTCCTGGGTCCAAGAGATCCCTCCCTCAGCCTCCCAAGTAGCTAGGACAAAAGGCACACACCATGCTCAGCTAATTTTTAATAAAAAATTTTTAGAGACAGGATCTTTCTGTGTTATCCAGTCTCCTCTTGAACTCCTGACCTCAAGAGATACTCCTGCCTCAGTTTCCCAAAGTGCTGGGATTATAGACATAAGCCACAATGCTTGACCAAAAACTGTACTTTCTGAGCTACTTTCTGATCTAAATTTCTGTCTTGGGAGGCATCAGATAGACAGAATTCACCTCTTGATCCTTAAGGTAAATCCTTATGAGGTCTAAAGACTGCATGTGACTTCACAGATCATTTGGTCGAGTCTCCTGATTTCAGTGAACAGATATTTGACAAATATTTATTGAATGCCCACAATGCAGCAGACACAGTACTAATACCCTGAAGAAACAACAGTATGTAAAATCAGGCACAGGGCTGGCTCTCTTGGAACTTACAGTCTAGTATGGGGAATCAGATTTTATCAAATAATTATACAAATAAATGTAAAATTGTGATTGGAATAAGGGCTCTGAAGGGGATTTATGCAGCCCTGTGAGAGTGTGGGGAATTTTCTGAGTCAGGGAGATCAGGAAGACTTCCCCAGGAATGGAGACTAAAGCTGGGATCTAACTGAGGAGAAAGTTTTCAGGGGCAGGGAGCAGGGAAGAGCCCTCCAGGCAAGTTCACTGTGGGCTCCCGTTTTCCAGGTCTTCTCTCCAGACCTGTACCAGTCTGTGAATGGGGGCCAGGAGGCTGTATTTTATTTTTTGCAAGATCTCTGAGTAAGTCTGGTGCAACCCTGAGAGACTCTTCATTTTGGGAGCACAAGCTTTGTGTTATAACAGGCTTCAAAATAGATCTTCTCCACCGGCTGGGTAACCCTGAACAAGTTTCTCTCTAAGCATCAGTGCCCTTACTTGTAAAATTGGGAGGATGTGTATTTCAAAGAGTATGGAGATGTTATTCATCATAATGGATACCAAAGTGTGTACCACAGTTACACCTGCTGATGTAAGCATGCAGGTTGGCGAGATCTCACTTTCCCTTGGCTAGGAAGAGCTCCAGGCCCAGGGATGACATGGCCTAGTGGGAAGCCTGGCACATATGTAAGGGCAAATCGGAGGGATTCCCAGTGGATTTTCAGAATATTTACCTTTGACTTCCTGAAGGGAAAAGATTACAAAGTGGTTTGGATGGAATGATATGAGAATTAACAATGGGAAAATAGTGGGTGGAAATGGTGCTGGCTTTGCATTGAAGAAGGAAGCACGTGGATGCTTCCCAACATCACACAGTGGGGGAGGGCTTTCTTCTCCTCATGAGCAGCTAAGGACCACGACACTGGAGACAGATGCCCAGTGCAGGAGACAGTCACATTGTTTCAGGATCTTCCTCGGATCAAATCCAGACAGTTGTTGCTTGTATCAGTCAGGTACTGGCAGGAAACAGGTGCATATTCAACAGTGGTGACTGGAGAGAATTCATGAAAGAAGTACGTACAGAGGCATGAGCAGGGTGAATTGTGAACACCCCAGGGCTCGCTACAGCTATAAACCACAGTGACACCATCCCTATAGTTCTAAAGTTGCAGGGTGAGGGAGTGAAGTTACTGGAACCCAGCAGAAGCATTCACCTTGGAAACAGGGCCAGCCAGTACAAGCTAAGGCTATGTGGAGAGAACCCTGGTTACTGCCAACCAGGCCTTGGTGGCAGGGAGCCAGGGGAATTCATATTGTGACCCCTCTCCTCTCATCCTCCCATATTCTGCTTGTGCCTCTCCTTGGCCAAGCCCAAGCAGGAACCAAAGGGCAGGAGAGCACATTAAGGCAGCACATAAAGCCTCCCAGAACACAGTGCAGGGAAGGGAAAGATCTGAAAAGTAAATAGACAATATTCAGCACATCTCCTTGCAAAATGATATCTCACTGTTTTTAATACCAGCCGTAGCAGCATCTGTTCCAAGCACAGTACATTTACATGTATCGTCTCGTTTCGTTTTCATGATAAAGTATGTGCATGTCTGTCTGAGTGCATGTGTGTGTGCACATACTCTGCAGGGCTTTAGCCACACAGCAGAAATGCTGTAGCCCCTGTTAGTGGCTTTTTCGGTGAAGCCAGCCCACTGATGTAGAGAGTTGAATTATTTTGATAGTTGTTAATATTGCAGCATTTTAAAAAGCTGGGGTTGAAAATAGTACTCATTAGTGTGCAGCGTGCTCAGCTCCAGGCTGTTGACAGGCATGAGAGGAAGGCTGAGCTGCTGCCTTTGCTGCAGTTCTCAGTTCTGCTCTGTCACTGCCGGTGTGGGCGGTGTGTGGCAGGAGGCAGGTGGTGGGCTCCCTGAAAGCAGGATTAGGGTGCAAAGCCCTCAGCAGAGCCCACAGGCCACAGAGCCAGGGGAGTATTTCTACTGCAACCCACAGTGGGGTGGTTGGCAGAGGAGCCCTGCCTGGCTCTGCCTTATACTTGGGGAAGCTTACAAAAATCAGAAACATTCTCAGGAAATAAATACGCACCTTAGACTGTGGTTTTAGACTTCGGGATGCATAAAAGTCACTTGGGAAAGCTTGTTAAAAAGATAGATCCTGGCCAGGTGTGGTGGCTCATGCCTGTAATTCTAGCACTTTGGGAGGCCAAGGCAGGTGGATCACGAGGTCAAGAGATCGAGACCATCCTGGCCAACGTGATGAAACCCTGTCTCTACTAAAAATACAAAAATTAGCTGGGCGTGGTGGCATGCATCTGTAGTCCCAGCTACTCTGGAGGCTGAGACAGGAGAATCACTTGAACCCAGGCAGCGGAGGTTACAGTAAGCCAAGATCACACCACTTCACTCCAGCCTGGTGACAGAGTGAGACTACATCTCAAAAAAAAAAAAGGCAAATTCCAGGGTCTCACCTCCATCCAGGATTCCACTGAAGCAAGTCTGCCAAAAATTCAAAAACTCAGGAATCTGTCCTTAGCACACACCTCCATGGCCGTGATGCAGGTGGCCTGTGGACCTCGTGTATCTAACAGTACTTTGGGGTGGGTGTGTGTTTTTAGAGCTAGGAGAGACAGTATGCTTCTTAGGTAACCAAGTCCGTCATCTGAAATTGATTAACAGTGATTGCACAATGCTGAAGAGAGATGCCAATCTATAGCTTAAGGAATGTGAGCAAGAATGTGAATTTTAGAGTGAGCCAAGCTTGATCAGAGGAAGCAGCATACAGAAACCATGCTGGAGGACGGCACCAGCAGAGATGTCCTATATGGGAGGATGTCACTTTCAAGGAGGCTTCTCCTGCTAAAGCCCTGCCCTCACCACCTGCCTTTAGGATGGTAGGAGGGAAGGGCTTGGACAAACTGTATGAACGGGCAAAGTGCTCTAGAACTGGCCACCTTGCTTCCCTAAAGGATGTGTCACCAGGTCCCTCAATGCCAAGTTTTCAGAGAACTGTCAGGGCTCAAACTGGGGAACATGGGCTTATGCCCAAGCCTTGTCACCCAATATTTCTGTAACTTTGGATATCACTGTACCTCTCAAAGTCTCTATTTCCAAACTGATAAAATGGAAATAAGAAAGCCGACTTTACTCCTTCATCAGTACAAAGATGAACTGAGATCTGTTAAAGCCCTGCAAATGGAAAAGAATAAATGTTTACTGAGTGCTGGAGTATGCGGTTTATATACATTATGCAAAATGCTACACAAATGAAAGGGGCTGTTATTTATTTTTTAAACCTTAGGTTTACTCACTTAAGAAGCCAATTTCAAATTAGAAAATTTGGCTTTTAATGACATCACTTAAGTACTTTCTGATTAAATTGTTTTCTTTCTTTTCCCTCTTTTATAACCAAATCTCTCCAATGGAACCTCCTGCCCCCGCTTTTTTTACCATGGTCTGTAGCAGGTCATGAGCTCAGAGGCTGTAACAGATATCCTGGTCTCTGTTGCTCCACCTATAACCATATATTTACTAAAGCAATATTTCCAGGACCTACACATACATCTCTGTACTTCATTCATCCTCACAGATCCCAGAACACTAATTAGGCATTTGGGCCCTCAAGCTTCCTTCTGTGAGTGTCTCAGAGCTAACTTGGCTTAGCACCACCCCATCCCCATCCCTACTCTCACCCCAAGACACAGTCCTGGTTCCCAAGCTCACAAGCTCCCAAGCTTTTTCTCCACCGCAATAGCTTCTCCATCTGCCTGCTGTTCCCAAGCCTCCTGAATTCTCAACTCTCACTCTTTGCCTGTAGTGCTCAGCCCTGTTAACCTGACACCTCTCCCTGAAAACTCACTTTCAGGAACCTCTGCCATTGACATTCATCCACATGTTAATGGAACTCCAGAGACTGGTGAAACCACATTCCCCTAGCTTTGCTCATTCCCAAACCCCTCCAGTCATCATCTGCACAAAAACGCTCTTCTGCCCTGCTTAGGCCTGGGGTTGTTCGTTACACTAACGTGCATGATGGTCTCCTCAACTCCAGTTTCTAGTGTTATCCTTAGGTCAGAATAACAACCTATATTTGCTTTAAGCTTTGCAATTGGCAAAGTCTTTGCAAAACCACTATTTGATATGACTGTCTTAATAATCTTGTGGTGAGTGGCTGGTGCTGTGATTATCCCCCATTTTACAGATGATAAAACAGAGGTTATGGGTTTTGTCTAATTCGGTGGTTCCCAATCAGAGATGAGTTTTCCCTCCAGGGGACATTTAGCAACATCTGGAATATTTTTGGTTGTCGCAGTAGAGGAAGAGAAGATGCTACTGGCATCTAGTGGATAGAGGCCAGGGATGCTGTCCAACATCCTGTAATACACAGGGCAGCCAGCCTCCGCAGCAAAGAACTATCTGACCCAAATCAGAAGGTCATTTTGATTACTTGCAGAACCAGGATTTTAACTTAGAATTTGGATTTTAGGAGTGTTTGCTCTTCTCAGAACCATCTGCCACTGCTCTGAGGCCCTGCTGTGACCATTTGGCCCTTGGGGTAGTGTAGTTACTAACAAATTAAGTTCCCTTTCTGTACTAGCTATGACAATTGGGGTTAGCTAGCAGTAATCGCTGAACCTAATTTTCCTAGAACTACTGGAAGATCAATTGGTCTATAATATGTAAAGCACATAGTAGAGTATTTAGCACACAGTAGGTACACCTTATACTACTCCTCCCAATCTTATCTTCTCTATTTCCTGAACTTGGATTGTCAGTCTTTCTCCTGCTTCTTCCAATATGAACATTTTAAACCTCACTTGTAGCCCTCAGGGCTAACCCCAAAGGATATGACAGTGGGTTCCACAAAATATCTTAAAAAGCAGGCCGGGCGCGGTGGCTCACGCCTGTAATCCCAGCACTTTGGGAGGCCGAGGCGGGTGGATCACGAGGTCAAGAGATCGAGACCATCCTGGTCAACATGGTGAAACCCCGTCTCTACTAAAAATACAAAAAAATAGCTGGGCATGGTGGCGCGTGCCTGTAATCCCAGCTACTCAGGAGGCTGAGGCAGGAGAATTGCCTGAACCCAGAAGGCAGAGGTTGCGGTGAGCCGAGATCGCACCATTGCACTCCAGCCTGGGTAACAAGAGCGAAACTCCATCTCAAAAAAAAAAAAAAAAAGCAATGGGTTAGGCAAGGGTGGCAAGTTTGATGAAGGGGAGGACAGCCTGGGTGCGCCGAGGCTATCAAATGCCTTCCTCAGCTAAACTGTGAAACTGGCAAAGACTCTTTTTGGAGGCCACAGATAGCTCAGCATACACTTGCTGGGAAGTTCATAATAGTACTTTGGCCACCTAGAGCTGCAGTCAAGTCCTGATTAGACACAGGAGTTAAAAGGGAAAAAAGACAGCAGGCAAAATGGTATCCTCCAATAACTCACAGTCAATATTTCAAGTTAAGCATCCCTTCATCTGGGGCTACCAGCTTTGCTCAGGCACTAGGGTGAGCCTTGCCTTCTCCTGTCTGATCAGCCCTCCTCAGGGCCAGAAGGTCACACCCAGAATGTGCCAGTGGATCAGGTCTGCTCCAGGGTGACCTTTGTAAGTCTATATCATTCCCTCCCAACATACAATAGCAGCTACCCCGATCCAGAAAGTGTAAAAGTTAACTCTTGAGGAATGAGTTGTTTCTACGGCCATTCTGGGGGCTCCTGATTAAGATTGGGCAGAGTATTATATTAAGAATCTCCAAAAAGGGATTATATGTTTGAGAAAGTTGCCAGATAGGAGTGGATCCAGGTCCCAAAAAGCCTTACTAGAGTGGTTATGAGTTTCTATACCTTTCAGAAGAACCCAGACTTAATAAGCATTGGTGAGGATGTGGAGAAGAAGTTGGAGCCCTCACACACTGCTGGTAAGAGTGTAAAATGGCACAGTTGCTTTGGAAAACAGTTTGGCAGGTCATTAAAAGTTTAAACATAAAATTACCATATGACCCAGCAATTTCACTCCTGAGTACATACCCGAGAGAAATGAAAACACATGTCCACGCATATACTTCTACGTACATGTTCATAGCAACTCTGTTCATGATAACCAAAAGGTGGAAACAACCCAAATGTCCATCAACTTATAAATGGATAAATAAAATATGGTAGACTTATTCTGTAGAATATCATCTGGCATTATAAAAAATGAACGAGTGATACTTGCTGCAAAATGGATGAACTTTATAAACCATGAGCATAAAACATTATGCTAAGTGAAAGAAGCCATTCATGAAAGACCACATATTGAATGATTCTATTCATATGGAATGTCCAGAATAGACAAATCCATAGAGACAGAAAGTAGATTAATTGTTGCCTAGGGCTAAAGGATGAAGAGAAATGGAGAGTGACTACTGATGTGTTCAGGACTTCTTGCTGCGTGGTTAAAATATTCTAAAATTGCTTGTGGTGGTGGTTGAATCAACTCTGTAAACATACTGATTTAGGGGATATATTGAATTATATACCTTAAGTGGTGAATTATATGGTACGTTAATTATATCTCAATAAAGCTGAAGAAGGAGGAGGATAAGGCGACAGAAAAGAAGAATAAGAGAAAGAAGAACTATGCAGACTTAAATGCTCTTCGTCAGAATCTCCAAAATATCTTAAGTCCATTATCTACTAGGAGGTAAGATAGCCCAGTGGTTAATTGTGTGGACACGAGAATCGAAATTAGTGAACTGAGTCATACAGGCTTCAGCATCACTATGTAACTTCCTGAGAAGTGACTCCTGGAATTTGGGTAGAGTGTTCTGCATTATCTTATATACAGTGATTCTCACTTTAGTGAGTATCAGGTTACCTAAAGGGCTTGTTAAAACACACATTGCTGGGCGCTGCTCCCAGACTGTCTGATTCAGAGGTCTGAGTGGGGCTGAAGGATTTGCATTTCTGGCAAGTTCCCAGGTGACACTGATGCTGCTGGTTTTAGAGCAACACCCTGAAAACTACTGATCGAATACTTAGTTCTTCGAAGTCCCCAGGGTCTCTTGAGCAGGCTTTCCAAATCACAGCAGAAATCCATAGTGAAAATTAGTTTTATGTGTGTGTTAATATACATAACTTTATAAGTGCATTATTTGACAATTATTTCTAAATACAATAATTAGTACCTGTAACTTTGATGAAATGATGGAAGGAATTGCAGAATGGGAATCAGAAGACATGGAGTCATATTCTTCCAGTTCTAGAAATTTGGCCCAAAATGCTGTCTCACCACAGTTTCTTCATCTGTGAAAAACTAACTCCAGTAATGCCTCACTAACATATACAGTTATGAGGAAGATAATATAGTAAACTAGTTGAAAACACATGGTCAACTGTAAATGCATTATTCTTATGTCCTTAATGTCTGCATATGGAAAACATTCTCTGTGCGGCTACCAGAATCCCTCTCAAAGGCCTCAGCAGTTTATGGAATCTTCTGAGACACTGGATGAGTTAGGTTGCTTCACCTTTCAATAACAGAAATCTACATTCAAACTGGACTATAGCGTGAAGATGTTTACTTTTGCACATTACAGGGAATCCAGCTGAGGTAGTTCTAGCTGTAATTGAAAGAGGTATGCAGAGGATGGAGATCAGGCAGGCCCTGGAATTGTTGGAAAATAAATATATAATAAAGATGAGTGCTTACAATAATTTGCTTTGTCTCTTAGAGCTCTTTACAATTTAAAATAGCTCATGTCATGCCCAGAGTGCAAGATACAACCCATGAGCATCAGGATGATAAACTGAAAAAAAGAATCCTCTAGCAAAGAGTTCCTCAACCCTGGCTGCCTGTGAGAAGCCCATTGGGAGGTTTCAATGAACACTATTGCCGGGGTCCTCCTCAGAAGCTTCTGAGCTGATTGGTCTAGAAATTGCTCAGACACTGAAGGTTTCCAAAAGCTTTCCAGATAATCCTTAAATGCTGATAAGGTTGAGAATGATTGCTCTAGCATATCATGAATCAGAGAGATCATTCTAAGCTAGGAAGAATTCAACTGCCAGCACTGGGCAGTAACTTAGGGGTGGAAATGGTGGGAGAAGATGGCGCTAAAAACACAACTGAGACTCACACAGCTGTTCAGCCCAGAGCCTCTCCGCCTTGCTTCAGTAAGCATCATCATCAGAGAAAACTGCGTGCCCAACACACACACACACACACACAGAGACAGAAACAGAGAGAGACAGAGAGACAGAGAGTTACTTGTTGCTTTATTCTCATGTATGACTTTCTTTCCCTTTCAAGGCTATCTTGATGTTTGATCTAGACTCACTATCATCTGGTAAATGTACTATAAGTTAGGCAGAGGTGGGATTAATAGTGTGATTTTTCTCTGTTACCATATTCCTTTAGGAAAGTAACTGTTAGCCATTGATGTGAATAAGAATCACCTGGAAAGCTCTTTTTAAAATGTAGATACCTGAGCACCCCTTGTGAGGTTATGATTTAGCAGGCCTGGGGATAAGCTGGAGTCTACATTTTAACAAGCTTCACAGAGGCTTTAGATAGAATTGGTCTATGATCACAATTTTAAGAAACTTTAAGAACAGCACTGATGAGAAATGGGAAATACTATGTGCTTAAGAGATGCCCAAAGGTTTCAAAAGATTTAAAAAGCCAAATCTTCAAGGAATGCATAGAATGGGTAAAGAACACATGAAAAGATGCCAAAATCATGGGTGATTAGGGAAATGAAAATCAAAACCACACTGAAATATCACTACGAACCTGTCTGAATAGCTAAATTTTTTAAAGGCAATTTTCTGGTAGGGGTGGACAATGGTATCACCCCTTTTGAAATCAGTTAGAGAGTTTCTTTTCAAGTTAAACATACATTACCTTCTGATCCAGCAATCCCACTCCTAGGTATTGTCCCAAATGGAGTTAAAATTTGTTCACATGAAAACCTATTCATAGATGTTTATATCAACTTTATTTATAATTACTTTTATGTATTAATTATATATAATGCATTTTCAAAAACTGGAAACAACCCAAATGTCTTTCAACTGGTAAATATATAAAGAATCTGTGGTACATCCATGCTATGGAATATTACTCTACAATAACAAGACACAAAATGCTAACACATGCAACAAGATATTGAATTTTAAAATGGATGAATCTTAAAAGCATTATGCTAAGTGAAAGACGGACATGGAAGCCTGCGTGTGGTATGATTCAATTTATTTGACATTCTGGAAAAGGCAAAACCATAGAGACGGAAAGTAAATTGGTGGTTACCAGGGTCTGGGTGTTTGGGAAGATTTGACTACAAAGGTTACAAGAGGATGTTTTAGATTGATGGAACTGTTCTACATCTTGATTAAGGTACTATATGACTGCACACTAAGTATTTTAAAAGGTGAATTAATTTATATATAAATTACAACTCAATGAAAAGAAAATTCAATGTGTGGGCAAAAATACCAAAGGATGAAAAGTAGGTTTATTTAGATTAAACCCATTACATTTTGAGAGCAGAGCACAGCTTTGAGACTTGACTGGGTCAAATTTCACCAGCATAGTAGAATGTTTAAGTTTAGAAATCATATCCAACTTATCTCCCCATGGGCCTATAGTACTTCCTTATGCAATATATGAATTTTCAGAGTAGCCTTGCAAACTGGAACACCCATGCTTATACTCAAGGGTTAAAAGATATTGGACTGAGAACTTTATGCATTCAGGCTTACAGAAATCTAGATGATTCTGTGCCTTCAGTCTCTGATTTCGGTGTTTTAAAATTACTCTCTGGGTATTTGTGCGGTCCCGAAGCCTAGTTTGGAGAACAAATATAGGTGTTTGCTAGTGGCAGGGAGGGTAGGACAGAAAGGGGTGAGGTGCTGAAAGGTGAGGGACAAATATGCTGCTAATCAGTGTTTTTCAAGTGAATGTATCTACAGACGGTTGCAGCAGTTGGCTTTTATAATGTACCTGCAAAGTTGTTCTTTCTCCAGGGAGTTTCTTAGACTTACATGCTGCTGGCATATTCCTAGAATTCCACCTTAAAACAAACTGAATGTGCTTATGGCTAACATCTCAGCATGGAAAAGTTTTGCTTAAGCAATGACACACTGCATTTGGATCCTTCTCATCCACATCTGGAAGCCACATGTTAGCGGCAGCTATATAAAACAGTCAGACCAGCAATCTTAGAGTGATATTGCTTGCCAGAATCCCAGGCAGCATGGACCTCAGTCTTCTCTGGGTGCTTCTGCCACTGGTCACCATAGCCTGGGGCCAGTACGGTGATTATGGGTACCCATACCAGCAGTATCATGACTACAGCGATGATGGGTGGGTGAATCTGAATCGTCAGGGCTTCAGCTACCAGTGTCCCCAGGGGCAGGTGATAGTGGCCGTGAGGAGCATCTTCAGCAAGAAGGAAGGTTCTGACAGACAATGGAACTACGCCTGCATGCCCACGCCACAGAGCCTCGGGGAACCCACGGAGTGCTGGTGGGAAGAGATCAACAGGGCTGGCATGGAATGGTAAGGGCCAGTCGCTGCACTGCATTTGGGCTGGGAACATCTCTGCATATCCCTCCTCCTGGGGGCGGCTAGACTCTCAAGGAATATCAGTACCCAAAGCCTGGGCAAATCTCACCCCAAACCTCACCATTGCATGCTCTGGGTGGAGCAGGGCTGCTGCTGAGCAGACTACATTATAGGGCAAAAACCCGGGATGGGGAGGGTCTATGGGAGATAGATTCCTCTGTGGTTCTGTTCCTTCCAGAAGCAGCTCTACCTACTCTTGGTTTGGGCCAGGGTCTGAGGTAGGTCTGCAAGAAGCTTTCTTACCAGACTACAAAAAGATATGTATAGAAACTGAAAGTAAGAAACTTTATGGCAATTTAAACTGGCTGTGCCATTGGAATGGCATTTTTCTTTTGTAGCAATTTATTTTTACCATTTTACAAAAGTATTAGCCCACAGTAGTTTGGGAACAATAAAAATAAACAATTGATCTCTCAGCATAGAGAGCTGAGAAATATTGATGTAGAGCAAGTGAATGGAAAAGAGGGGGCAAGGAAATTTAGGTAAAGGGGAGTGAAATTAAATAGCTGTCTACTGCCCAGATTAAATGTGCTTTCTCAATTTTGAGTACTGAGGCCCTTCTCTCTGTCTGAATTTAAAGTGAGTTTTATGGCTGGAAAATAGTTTACTGAAGGCTTTTAGAGAGAGGTGCTATCTCCCCCTGACTGCACTCTGCCCTAGGCAGTGTCATGGAACATGTACTTTTTTGTGGGATGTGATTGTCTCCGCTGGGTCTCAGCCCAGGGGCTTGGTCAGAAGCTCATCCTAGTTTGACCGCTAGGATGATTATTTACAACAGCCTAGATGGAGCCAGGAGGTTTGGAGGAGAGAATGGGGGAGGTGGTCCAGAAAGGAGGAAGCCCACCTGGAGGGCTGCTGCATGTGCTATCTGTAGAGCAAGCCAGATGCATGCCAACAAGTACTTAGTGTAGTGGGGACGGGAGGGGTCAAGCATTAAACCTGGCCAGGTATGAGGGCTCACGCCTGTAATCCCAAACCCTTTGGGAGGCTGGGGAGGGAGCATCACTTGAGATCAGGAGTTTGAGACCAGCCTAGTCAACATAGCCAGACGCTGTCTCTACAGAAAAAAAAAGTTAGCCGGATGTAGTTGCACGTAGCCTGTGGTCCCAGCTACTCAGGAGGCTAAGGCAGAAGGATCGCTTGAGCCCAGGGAGTTGAGGCTATAGAGAGCCATGCTCACGCCACTGTGGCAAAGCAAGACTCTGTCTCAAAAAAAAAAAAAAAAAGAAAGAAAGAAAGAAAAAGCAAAGAACGCTGGGGGACGCAACCAGTAGAGAGATGATGATGGGAAATCCAAGAGGAAGAAACACTGATGGATGAAGGAGCCAGGCAAGGGTGCAGGCCTCTAAGTAACAACAACAGCTGCCATTCATTGGGTGCTTACCCTGAGCAGGCTCCACGCTATGTGGTTCATCTCATATAAAGCTCAAAACAAATGTATATGCCATTTATAAGCAGACAAATTACAGTCTAGAGATCAGGTATTTCCTCTGCTAGAAAGCTGGGTTTTGGACCAGAGAGTCTTTGCTCCAAAGAGTTTGTGCTTTGCCACACTGATAGGTTCCTGAGAGCCTGCTGCCTCCACCCAGCGTGAGCTCCCACCCGACAGCTGACTTTGTAAGCAGAGCTAGGGCCACCAGACTCAGGGCAGTTCTTCATCCTGGAGAGGGTGGGGACCTGCAAGACCGCAGCAGAAGCCCAGCCCTGGAGGGATGAGCCCTGCTTGGTTACCAGGACTGTGGAGGGGCTCAGCTGGCCTGCAGAAGGGGTGGGATGTGGGCTCACACAGGCAGCAGTAGGCTGGGACACTGGGGCTGTGGAGGCTGCTTGGGCAGCCTTTATGGGCTGTCCTCATCTACCGCATGGCCTCTGATGAGCAGATTTAGTTATTCCAAACCCCTTCTGACATATGCTGATTCAGAGACTAGGCTCATCTTGAGGGTAGTCTCCATGACTCCTCACAGCCAGGCGCACTGCCTAATGTGGAGCATAGCAATGACCTAGCTACAACCGTCCCTCCAGTCCTCACCTCTCAGGGGCACCGTCACATGGGCAGAACTGCTTTCTAACAGCCCCTTTCAGAGCCACAGTTAAGCAGCACTGAGCCACACTTCCCCAAGCCCTAGAGAAAGGGCCGTGGTGCTGAGTCAGGAGGCCTGGGTCTGGATCCTGGTTCTAATGACTTGTGGTGTGACCTGGGCCCAGGCACTCAGCCCTCTAGGCTCCTGCCTCATTTGGAAAATGAGCAGTCAGTCTGCATGATCTCTGACGGATCCACAGAGCTGTGGCTCACCCCTGAAAATGCTCTTGGCTTTTTCTTGCATTCTGTTGATCTTTGTGTTCATCCCTGCTAGAGAGAGAAGCCAAATGATGTTTAGTTTTAAACTTGCCAACTGTGATTGGTTTTTCATGAACTCCCAAACTATTTGAAGAAAAGCAAAAGAGGAAGAAGGTGAAATAACATGATTTTATTTGGCCCATGGTGTCAAGTGAAAAGCTGACAGACGAGAAATCTCTTCTACCTCCTCTTGCTCCACATTTTTGGGTGTGCAGGGTCTAGTGATTTTGGTTTCCTTTCCTCCTTCCACCCTCTGTTGCCTCCTTCTTCCCCTCTACTAATCACAGGGTTGAAAACTCACAAACATGTAAAACAACTTCTTTACAATAAGATCCAGCTTTTCTAGGACTAGCACCAATTCCTCTGGAGGCACTTTTAAAGATGATTATGCCTTTGAGTTCAGGCTCCAGTCTCAGGAAAAAACTGGAAGGAAAGAAACTGCTTATGGGCTGGGGAGCAATTACATCTTCATGTTGGCTGCAGGCTTTGTCTGTTCTCCAGGAACAGTTGATGGTTTTGTGCAGTTTGGATGCCTTGTATAACCAAATTAGCTTTCAGGTTTATTTTAAAAGAAGGAAGGAGTCTTGAACACAGACTTGACAATAGTACATAGGATCTGCTAAAAAGAAAACCTTTCTAATCAAAGTGCCATCTTTAAAAGGTGCTGCCATTATCGCTGAGTGGTCTGTGGTGCTGCCATTGACCAGTTTCTCTGTTGAAAACCCACCTCTTCAAGGTGTCAGCTTCTGAACTGTGGATGCTGGTCTCTGGCACTAACAACTGCCCAGAGGCTTACCTGGGTCCCCATGAGTGCTGTTTTTCCATCCTAGGGCATGCCTAGATTGTTCTCAGGGAATCTGCTCTAACTTGGGTCGGCATAGGCTACAGGGCACTGGGTCCTGTGTGGAACTAGATGAAGCTGAAATTTTCTAATGAGATTGATCTACTATGTGGTGGAAGGTACTTTGGGCTTAGATGCAGCAAACCTGGATTCACAGCTCCTGCTCATATCTGTGGCATTCAGTTCCTCATTCTGGGAAAAGAGAAAAGAAAAGAAAAAGATAAGAAAGAAAAGAAAAGAAAGAAAGAGGCAGGAAGGCAGGAAGAAGGAAGAAAGGAAGGCATGAGTCCCACCTCACAGGCTGTTACTTGTGTTGCTGTGATACTTGTAGCAGAAGGTATAAGAAAACTCTAAAGCAAATTAAAGTCAAAAACAAACACCTGGCACATCATGGGCAGGTAGCAAAAGTTTAGTGAACCTGGAATTGTTGTGGCTCATACTGGGCAAGCCAGCTTCCCATGGAGCCTGAGTTCAGAGGAAGAGTGTTCCGTTTATTGGCATCTACTTTTTACCCTGGGCTTCAAAGAATCCCAAGGAGATGTTTTGGCGTGGCAGTTTGTGTTAGAGCTGAGCTTATGAATTCACCAGTGGTGAGCCACAGACTGGAGAAGAGGAGAAAGGAAGCTATGCAACAGGGCTATAGCAGCATCAAGGTGCGTTTGAAGATGAGTAGGTTGGGTGGGAACTGGTTTCCACGGACGGACTATTTCCCTAATCTAAGCAAGATCAAGGCTCAGCGTAGCGCAGGGCAGTCGTCCTGAGTGATGGTTCTGAGTATTGAGTACTCGCAGCCCCCACTTCCTCGGGGATGCTTTCCAAGACCACCTCCTCTCCCACCTTGTCTCACCATCTCCACTCCCTCAGCCTGCTTTGTTTCCTGCAACGTCCTTATCACAGCCTGACTTGTTTGTTTCTTGTTTTGTCTCCCTCACCAAGATATAAGCTTCATGAACACAGGGGCTTTGTCTCATTCACCACTGTATCCCCAGTGCCTAGAAGAGTGCTGGTCCATAACAGGCCCTCAGTAGATATGCAGTGAAAGACTAAATCAGCAGTACAAACCTCAGCCAGTGTCCCCACGAGCCTCAGCAAAGAGGCCTGCAGATTTTCCACAGGGGGGAACCATTTTGCTTACATCTTTGATTCTCAACATTACGTGTCTATAATAGGGGTTTCAATTATATTGTTCACATCTCATTCTGATTTGTTGCATTTACTAACGTGCAGGATGGTCTTTCAAGATTTCCTAAGGATCACTAAAACATGCACAGAGGATGGCTGATACACTTTGCCACCACAGAATGAAGTTTTCATCAGGTTTCCATTCTCTCAATAATCTTAAGGTTTCGATCAGTTTCAAAAATTGAATAATAAACTCTTTATTTCAAAAGCCATAAGGACTAAATGCTTCACAGTAACCTACCCTGGTTTGACATTTGTGGAAGAGCTGATGACATCCAAAGTCTGGAGTTTGCTGTTATATCAGGGTTAATTTCTTAACATTTCTTAGCATTCCTAGATACTCCAGAGTTATGAAAAATGACATTAGAGGAAGCTGATGAAGAGTATACATGAATTTTATGTATTAGCTTTACAACTGTTCTGTAAATCTAAAATTACTTCAAAATAAAAAGGTTGAAAAAAACAAATATAGGGATGTGTCACAAACATGATACAACAGAATCCGAGAATCCCAGCACTGGAGGGATTGGGTCTCAGGAGCAATCTAGAGCAACCTCCTTACCTTGTAGAACAGGAATAAAGGCCGTGAGACTAAAGCGATTAGAAAATGAATAAAAACATGACTGTCAGGTTTAGGAACTGTCATCCTCATTTTATAGAAGTAGATGTAAATATCAGCAGAAGGGGAGAGATGGGTCATGGAGCAATTCTGTTTGGAATGAGGAGAGAAATCCATAACTTTATATAAGTATAGGTTCGATGGCCCTAACCCTGATCTATATGGTGATTTATAGAGTATTCCTCATTTACATGTTCGTTTGTTCATTCATTCACTACCAAATGCTTATTTGCACAAACTTTGCCAGGCCCCAGGAAGATGGAGATGAAAAACATACAGTCTATGCCCATGTGTTACTCAAAATCTAATATTGTTTGATCTTCACAACAATATTGGGAGCCAGGTGTTTTGCACATGAGGCGGTTGCCCTTGCATGGCTAGCGGATGGCAGAGGGAGGACCTCAGCCAGCCCGTCTGATTCCACAGTGCTGCGGGTGATACAAAATGCTGTTATTTTTGTTCCTGAATAAAGCCATAGAGAGTGCTGACCTAAAAAAGATATCAAATCTATGTAAGGATGACTTCTGAGGGCAAGAAGGCTGAGTGTGGGAGAATAGGGTTATGGCAGATCTAGGATTCTTGCCAACTTTCCATCTAGGTCACTCTCCTAAGTGCTAGGAAATCGATTGTCTAGGGGAACTTGAGCTCTGCAAAAATGGCTGTTTACTGTTTTTGTAAGGATGGCAAAAGCTCCCTCCTCCTCCGAGAGGATTTGCTTCTGTCTGGGAACTGATCTTCCCCAATCTTCCCAATCAATAAGAGAGTTCTGCATAGTTAAGATACTATGTGTGTGTGTGTGTGTGTGTGTGTGTGTGTGTGTGTGTGTTTCTTTGAGGTATCTTGAAGTTTTGGAAAGTTTATGAAGTTTAGAGTTGACAGAACAATTCTCAAAATGCAACCCCACTACTACCTTTACTCAAGTCATCTCAACTCTTGAATCCTCAGCTTCCACGTTTAAACACATCTCCCTAGAACTGTTGTGAGAATTAAATAATATATGTGCATTATTGTGTGTCCTTTGGGAAATTACTTATCTTTTCTAAATCTGAGTTTCCTTATACATAAAACGGTGATTGTGGTCGGAAGCTCATTATTTGAGCCATTTCATAGGATTGTTCTGATAATTACAATAATTAATGCGTGTATAGTGCTAAGCACAATGCCTGGCGCAGGGTAAGCCCATGATAAAGGTTATTTATTATTACTTTATCATGACTACTCTGTGGAAACTGAGACTCATGGAGACAAATATCATACAGTTGATAAATTACAAAGCTTAAGTTGAAAACCAAATTGCTAGATTACAGAGCCTCTGATATATATCATTTTGCTTTTGAAACATATAATTTAATCACAGTCTATTATGTGTACATTATGAGTGTCTTGAATATTTATTACATTTTAATAGAGATAGCATTGGATCTCTTGGTTAAAAAGTATTATAATTGATATTTATAAACTCACATCAAATTTACTGTGATGCTAACATAGCTCATGCAATCCCTGAATGACCTAGAATTGCTCTCAGGACGTGAATGTATCTCACAAGATAATCTAGATCTTCTCAGAGGCCTTTGGGCTTGCCTCTCCTGTATTTTTCCAAAAAAGACTGAGGAATTTGTATATTTGGAGGTGTTCTCCCTCTTTCCTGTGCTAGGGCTTTCTATCCCCAGATGCTGTTTTGCAGGTCATTTCTGCTTCAGTATTAAAACCTTGTAGACAGACTAGCAGACTTAAAACCTGGACATGGAAAAGACAGCAGAACTGTTACCCAGATGCAGGCAGGAAGAGAGCAGAATGTATGCAACTTAACACTGTTCAAAGAGACTGTTCATATCCTCCACCATGGTGGCAGGAGGATGAGCAGTAAATGCTACAGTGTTTGCCTTCAAAAACTTGGCACTGTAGCCCCATGAGGCTACTCAGTGATAGCAAGTGTTAGGTGAAATGTGCGATGGTGATATCCACATGTCACAAGGAAGGAAAGTTAGTATAATTTGGAATTGTCAAGGGAAGAAGACTCCTTGAAGGAAGGGAGGCTTGGTATTGTCTTTTGTGCTCTGATGTGTGCTTTCTGAGGCTCATCTTACTGCCCAGTTGGAGTTCAATCCTGACAATTTCTAATGTAGGCTCCAATATTTACTGAAAGTGATTTTTGGAGACTAGGATGTAGCCTGTCGTTCTATTAAATTACAGATATTTTTACCATCATAGTAATAATCACTACAACTTCCCCTGCCTTTTAATTATGTATGTTGTGCCAGGTTCTGTGCTACACACTTTACATACAACATCTCTTTACTTTTTACATAATACTGTCAGGTTAAGAGCTGTCATCCTCATTTTATAGAAGTAGGTATAAATTCAGCAGAAGGGGAGAGATGGGTCATGGAACAGTTCTGTTTGGAATTAGCAGAGAGATCCAGAACTTTAAAGGCTTCTTTTACTGGGCAAACTTGCCTCCACCTGAGTTTGTCTCCACCCCTTGCTGCTTCACTGCTCCACTGCCCTCACCCACTCTCCTGTTCGTCTGCTCCTCTGTCTTTGGTACCAGTCTACTTATTTCCAGTATCTGTATTATCACAGTGTCTACTTATCGGTGCCAGTCTTCTGAAAGGATTCCACACCAAGTGCAGCATCAGGTATAGAGTAAGTTCTAGTGAATGTTTGTCAAAAGACTTAATGAACATTCTAAAATTCTGTGAACCCTGTTATAAATGCTTAATAGCAACTCAAAGAGTTATTCTGGGGAAAACAATTAACAAAAATCAAAGCTTTACTCTAAAAGAAACAAATAAAACTCTTTTGGTACAATTTAAGGCCTTATCCACCTTTGGGGAAGGGAGAGGTTTGAGGGTGTTAAGGAGGCTATGCCACATGGAGTGAGCCACTGGTCTGGATCATGGGCAAAACTTCTCATAGTTCATCTCTGCAGTGGGGTTGGAAATTGGCTAAAAGCCCTTGAAACACCTATGATTCTGTGAAACTGGGAAGAAAAAGACCAGCACAACCAGCCCATGTATTGCCTATTTAATGGAATTTTGAGAGCTCTTGACCAAGACGGTGCTGCTTCCTACTACCCTGTTCCTCATTTGACTCATCCCCACCCCACCTAAAGTCCAAACTTGTAGCAAGTCCAACTTCTCAAACTCTATAGAGAGGTTCACCGACAAAACCAGACACTCACACACCTTGCAGATGCTCTGTAATTCTGCCTTTCCGATAGCTTTGGACTTGGTAGAGAATGCAGAAAACAAAAAGAAGTCCTGTCCGGCATACCAATCAGAGCTGTGGGATGATCTCGAAGGGATTTTTTTTGTATTCCTTGAGAGCTCTTGAACATGAGCTTTGACCTCAGATGAACCTCTGAGTTTGGGTCCTAGCTTTTCTGGTTACTACCTTGGCCAGGAGTTTTGTAGGCATTATCACTGACTCCACACAGTGCCTCAGGTGAGGCTCCACAAAGCATGTAAAGGCCAGGGCTAGGTCTAGAACTCATGTCTGCTGATTCCTCAACAAGGCCTCATTCCCCTGCACCCCACTGTTTTTGTGTTTTACTATTTCAGATACAGGAGAAGGTCTTCCATTTTAGCTTTCAGGGTGATGGCCCTAAAATAAATCATTTTCAGAAAGGCCACTTTCTCAGAATAGGTTCACAAATGTGTTTTCAGAGGAGAGTAATGACCTTGTCACTTTCCTTCTAGAAAGTTTCCAGTGTCAGATGGAGCAGGGCTACCAACGCTCCAGTTTCTGAAAGTAAAGTTGAGCCTCAGCCTTCAAAGAGGTGGTGAGAACAAAAGTACGTCTTCTCAGATAGAAAGAAGAGAATCTCGGAAGCAAGGTACCAGTGCCCTCCTGCTCTAAGGAAATGTTCTCATTTCCTGAGGGCTGGTGTCATGTCATACAATGCACCAGGAAATTCAACATTGTCTTGGTGACTTTTAGGAACTTTTCACTCAAATCCATGAGGGACCCTGAGACTCCCTTCAAGTACTTTTCCTCCAAGCAGAACAGAGCATTGAGCCAAAGCTCAGTTCATGGAGTACCCGTTCTGAAGGCAATCCAAGTTTCATTGAATTTAGGTGAGTCTTGTTAAATAAAGAGCTTTGTTAAAAAGTGAAAGTGAGAGGAATGCTCAAAGCTATATTTATTTTGCCCCCTCATCATGGAGCTGCAGGAAGAAGATGAAAGCAAGAAAAGGGATCACTCACCCAAGATCCATGGAAACTACTTGGAGGGAGTTTCAGGGCCCTTCATGGAGTTGAGTGATAAGCTCTTAAAAAATCAATTCTGCCTCCGATAACAGGAGATAGCCGGGTCACTCATTTGGTCCCTTGTTTTTCCATTAAACATTTGCTAGACAACAATGTCAGACACTGAATGGAATACCACTTCCTGGGGGTGGCAAGGCATACTAAAGTACCTGTGCTCCAAAGTGGGTGGCTAAGACATCCAACTTCATTGAGCTTTGTTTTAGTTAAACAGCAGCTCAGGGTGGAGGGGCTATGAATCCATCAGTGTTTCACTGATTGGAGATCGGGATCCAAGGGTCAGCTTTTACAAAGTAGACTCATAATTACTGTGTAAACAGAATGTAAGTATAATGCCATAGTAAGCAACTTATTAGGCATTAAAAGACTTTCCCAGGAATTTTACATGCATTGTCTTATTTGGTCTTCACAACAACTTTAATACATATGTTTTATTATTATGCCTATTTTACAGACAAGGAAACTGAGGCTATTGAGGGCATAAAGCCCACCCAGATGATACAGCTAAGAACAGTGAAGTCATCTAGCAGTACAGTCAATGCTCTTAGCCACTCTGTCATCTGCTCCCCACAGTGTGAAAAGGTACCCCTACAAAGATCCAGCTCTGGAAGGAAAGCTTTCACATACCAAACTCCAAGCAGGCTCACTCTACCAAAATGTGAAGGCAATCAAACCAAAGCTAGAGGAGGAGGGTTATGTTTGGTTATCTAACTTTCACCATACGTTCTTAGGCTCTGAGCCTTTAGGGTCCAAATAATCTTCACAGGGCAGAGTTATCTAAGGTGGTGTGTGAGAAAGTGACACACACTTCCCATACAGGCACTGGGGCCAGCAGCCTGGCCAACAGCCAGTAGGGAATTCGTGAAACTTGGATTGCCTTCAGAACTGGTACTCCTTGAAACAGTTCAGCTTATCTTCCTACAGTTATTTTTACTTAGGCGAACTTACCACAATGAGAGCTTTGTCCCTTGTAGGGGTCTGAGTACACAAGACAAGGCAAAACAATGAAACAACAGCTCCATGGAAACCACAGCCTGGCTTAGTTCTGAAAGGGCTTCGTTTTAGAGGAAAGCAGCATTTTAGTGATGGTAGGAGAATAGGTCACAGAGAGCACTAGCTTGCAGCAACCTTCTCTCTTTGGACACATATAAGCTTTGCTTATGATTATTAGTGCTTCATATTGAAATTACCTCTCACCCACATTACTAGAAATGAGGATAAAATAGACCATCCTAGTACATCAGCCCACAAAACTACCTTTCCACCATACCATAAGCCTAGTCCCTTCTACTCATATAACTTGCTGAAATATGCCAGGCCTTTACAAAGTAGTTAGTATACTCCTAGTGAGATGTGAGCAATGGTAGAACAAAGGAGGCTAGATCAGCCATATGCAGAAAGCTGAAGCTGGACCCCTTCCTTACACCTTATACAAAAATTAACTCAAGATGGATTAAAGACTTAGATGCAAAACCAAAAACCATAAAAACCCCAGAAGAAAACCTAGGCAATACCATTCAGGACACAGGCATGGGCAAAGGCTTCATAATGGAAACTCCAAAAGCAATTGCAACAAAAGCTAAAATTGACAAATGGGATCTAATTAAACTAAAGAGCATCTGCATAGCAAAAGAAACTATCATCAGAGTGAACAGACAACCTGAAGGATGGGGGAAAATTTTTGCAAACTACCCATCTGACAAAGGTCTAACATCCAGAATCTACAAGGAACTTAAACAAATTTACAAGAAAAAAACAGTTCCATTGAAAATTGGAGCAAATGTATGACCAGACACTTCTCAAAAGAAGACATTCATGCTGCCAACAAACATAAAAAAAAAGCTCAACACCACTGATCATTAGAGAAATGCAAATCAAAATCACAATGAGTTGGTCAGAATGGCAGTTATTAAAAAGTCAAGAACCAATAGATGCTGGCTACGCTGTGAAGAAATAGCAATGCTTTTGCACTGTTAATGGGAATGTAAATTAGTTCAACCATTGTGGAAGACAGTGTGGTGATTCCTCAAGGATCCTGGTACATTTCTAACTAAGACAATGGTTAATTAGAAAGGTTCTCACTGTGACAACCAGCAGCACAGGTAGAATGAAAGAGAAAAAATTCTTTCTGGTCTGTGGATTGGAGCAGACGGGTTACTATATTTGAAGGATTAGGACTAAGCAGCTAGGACAGGAAAGGGATCTTTAGAGGGAGTTCGAGGCATTCAACTGGCCTGTTGCAACTCTGTAAGGACTGCCTCCACAGCCAGGATTCCTGGTGGCCACTGGGAACAGAATTATGAGTAAAACATGCCCTGGCTGTGTAGAGCTTATTGTCTTGTGGGTGGTCAAAAGATTCCTGGATAAGTAGCAAGAACCCCAGGTGCGATCCCAGCTTTCCCACTGGGCTGCCCTGGGCAAGTCACTGTACCCATCTGGGCTTTGCATGCTGCGTAGGGGCGGAGCGAATGATCATCCTTGTGTTCGATTTCCAGGGCTCTACTCTTAAGCAGAAGAAATGTTTATTTGAAATCCATCAATACATTGTGCTTCTCTTTGTCTTCTTTTCAGTTTAAATTCCAGCAAAATTAATTATAATATCTTTTATTTTCCATGACATGAATAATACAATCTTGAATTTGTAAAATTCTAGATCTACCCATTTATGTGTGCTTCCATCTAAATATATATTCAAAGAGGTATAAAGGGGCAGTGTTGCCTAAATTTCCTTCAGTTAGAAGATTCTGAGTCACTTAAATTTTAATCAAGAGGCTGTATTATTTCTACAAATATAACAAAGACTGTTGTTTGCATAAAAGTGGAATAAATTGTTAGGAACCTAGGTCAGAGAAAGTGTGTGGAACTGTGGCAGTGGGATCTTGGGAAGGGGTCTGTGTATGTGTCACTGTCCTTAGGTTCCTGGGGTTGTTGTGTTCTCTTCAGGTACCAGACGTGCTCCAACAATGGGCTGGTAGCAGGATTCCAGAGCCGCTACTTCGAGTCAGTGCTGGATCGGGAGTGGCAGTTTTACTGTTGTCGCTACAGCAAGAGATGCCCATATTCCTGCTGGTGAGTCTGGCAGCCGACCAAACCCTCGTGACTGCTGGGGTGGGAGAGGCACCTAGGAAGTGCTCTGGCCCATGTTTCCAGCTTGAGAGTCACACGCAAACCTGGAAGGCAGCACTGGCATGTGGACAAGAATGAATGAATGACTTAGGAGGATGTTTGTGCCAAGAGGGATCTTTCAGGTTATCCAACCCCCCACATGACAGAAAAGGAAACACAATCATAGAGCCGGCAGTGACTGGCCCAAAGTCACCCACCTGCTCTATGGGGGTGCCAAGTCTTAAGCATAGGCCTACTGACTCCCATCACAGTGCTGTTCTCCTTTTCCCTAACTACTGCTAACTTCTCATCACATCCAAGCCTGCAGGGCTTATTTGGGAGCCTAGTCTCCTGCAGACCCTCTTTGGGAGAAACCAATCCTGTCATGGGTCCGAGTCTAGTACACAGTTATAGACAGAAAAAAAAAAAAAAGATGACTTATACTGGGTATTGGTAACACAACGGGCCCAGGTTTTTTGGTCTGAAAACAAGACAGGCATTTCTGCCTTGGGCAAAGGGATCCAGAAGTGTCAACATGTGAAGGTTGGCTCACTTAAGTGATTGATCTCTCTATAGTTTAATGCTTTCAAGGACAGCTTCACAGGTCATGCTTATTCTCTGCAACCAGACAGCTTACTTCATAAATACCCAGTGGCACACAGTATCTCTAAGGATACAAAGCCCCAAAAGCTTAACGTTTTTCTTTTTAAAGTCAGGACCAATAGTAAATTCAGAGCTCTAAGTCACCTCTTGCTGTATGATGAAGCAGAAACCTCCTCCAGTTCTTCAAGACTGCTTACATACATCAGTTTTTACCCCACCTCAGCAGGTGAGCAGGCCTGGCAGAGGCTTATGATGCAACTAGGATAGTAGTGAACCAAAGACCTAAAAATCTCTTGCGGTGGGAGAGGTGGAAAGAACAGTAGTGTGGGCAAAAAGAAACTTGAGTTCTAGTCTCTGTGCTGGCCTCTCCTCACCTGCCTCCTCTCCTTCCCTTCTCCTCTTCTTCCCTCCCTCTGTAACTCCTCTGTAGGCTCAAGCACATCACCTAAAATGATGACCACCTTTTTTCAGTCTCCAAGATCGTTAAGGCTCTGATGAAAACTGTAGACCTTGTCTTCAGTGGGGAAATGCACTGAAGCATGTTTATTAAAAAGTTAGCAGAGTCCTCAAGCTTCCTGAAGGCCATTCATGGACACACTGCCAAGAACCCCGGGATCATAAGTTGAAATTCCCAGGACTACAAGATCCTTGAGGTTGTTTTGAACGCTAAAAATGTCTTAACTCCAAAGGCAGTTTTCCAAAAGATGATCCAGATGCCAGAACTGTTTTGAGAGGAGGAAGGAAGTTCCAAAGACTAGTGCGCCCCAGTGAAAGGGAAGAGTGGTAGGAGCTTGACTGGGAGGATTTTGGCCTCCACAAGTCTCTCCTTCCTGGTCTATTAACAGAATGGCACTTCTCAGAAGGAAACCAGCCTCCCTTTGTTGCAAGGCATTAAAAGCCAGTTAAAATGTATATAGTGTACCTGAAAGAGCAAGCAAAAACTACTACTCAGTCAGCGAATCCATTTACTACATTAGCATAACTTACCCTGAGTCAGACTCCAAAGGAACACATCAGGGCTGGGGTATGCTGGGTGGTCAAGAGGAGTGGGTTCAGGAGCAGGAGAAGGAGTGAGCAGGTGCGGGGGCAGCCCTGATTGGGCTGCACTGGGGAAGAAGGGGAAGATGGGCAGCCTAGGGGCAGTTGGAGGCCTGGGTGTGGGCGGCCCTGTCTCTGCCTGTCGTAGATGCCTCTGCCACAGCATCTACGACCTGCGTACAGCTGCTCCTCTCCACCTGGACTGCCAGTGTCTGGAAGATATGGGGCCACCTATTGATCTTCATATTTTCAACGCCCAGCTTAGTGCTTGGAACATAGTGTCTTCTTAACAACTGTTGAACAAATGTCCACATTAATACCGCTGGAGGGTGTATATAATAAGGTGAGGTGGCCCAGAAAGTATAATTTTCTTACATGAAATTTTTTGTAATCTCCTCTGTCCCTCCACTTCTGCCTAGAATATAAGCTCTACACAAGCAGAGATCTTTGTACTGACATATGCCGAGCCCTATAAATAATGCCAGGCACACAGAATTTGTTTGGATGAAGGAATGACTTCAGCCTACTTTTAGTTATGAGCATCAGATAAGATAACATATTTCTGGCCTTGCTACTATCTATGATCACACAGAGCTGACCTGTCTTGAAGCAGAGTCCCCTTCACCCTCCCAGATGCAGGAGAGACCAGCTTCCTCACCAACTAACAGGACATTCAAAGGCAAAGTCTGCCCAGGAACAACCTGGCAGGTGTCAGGTCATTGCAGGAAGTAGAACTTGAGAGAGGGATGGTTATGCAGAAGAACAAGATACTTGACCAGTTGAACAGTCTGTTATTGGGGGTACTAACTCATTCTTCCCCAGGCAGAGAGGAGTAAGCTGAGGCAACAACATTCCTCATCACAGCAAGAACTGAGGTCTCTGCAGAGATGAGTGGGAAAGCCTGCTGTGTCTGTGGCCATGCCATCATGGCTGGCTGGCCCCTGCCCAAACAGAACAACAGGGAGTGAACTTGGGCCTCAAGGCTTTGGGTGATCAGGTAGGTAAGGAACCAAGGCTCACTGGTTTTAGAAAAGTTGTCAAACAGCAGAGGTAGGGGTGGATGAAGGTAAGTGTGAGAGAAAGAGGTAAACATCAAAATCTTCCCAGAATTCCCATATTCCATGGATCTCTGTGATCTGTGTTAACTCACTGAGCATGGCTTCTTGAAGTTTATCCTGTTTAATTGATTGCTGAGATCTGAAAAAGACAAGTCTTTGTTTTCCAACAAAAAATCTGTTGTTTTAATGATGCCCCAGATTTCCAGTGGTCACCTGGAGACTGGTTCCAGGATACTTCTGCTTCAAAAATGTTAAGTATCAATTCCTCTCACATACTTTAGAAATGACTTCTCAAGCTCGCTTAGATGCAGTTCACCAGCTAAGATGCTAAAAATGTAATGATCATGTAGACATATATGTAGGAACAAAGTCTCAGCGTGAAAGACTGACAGATAAACATGAGCAATTTTGAGCTGCTGGAGATATTCATGTCTCTGCTGGAAAAGTTTACCCAAAGCCTTGATCTGCAATGACTTTCCCACCCCGACCCCACCCCTACCTGCCCACCCTTCACCCTTCCTTACCCCATCCTACCATCCAGACATGTTTCTGTTGGTCTGTAGAGCCAAAGTAGGGGAAAGCAGAGAGAATTACTCAGAAAGACATGATAAGTTAACTTTGAAACAAGTCCCACTAAGGCATGGTTCCACCTGGCTAGTTCTATTTCTGATGGCATGGTGTTGGAGCTGAGAGCTATCATGGTCGCCAAATAAAATGGTATTTTTTTTTTAAAGAAAGCATTGGAGAAGCAGCAGAACGAGATTCAAGTATGCACCATGGTACACAGTGTATGACTCACCATCCCGCTGGTGTGTCTAGACATTTTAGTGGCATCTTTAAATTGCCTGAGTCATGATGTTATATTATATGTCTTTCTAAATGCCTCCAGGGCATAAATTAGGTCTTATTTCTTCAACATTTTTAGCACATTGCCTAGCACAAAATAGATTCTTAATAAGAGTAACAGAATGTTGCAAGCCCCTAGGAGCAGTAGCAATGGTGAAACCCGACATTGATTTGACGATGTTTTGTAGTTGACAAAGACTTCTTTCATGTACGTTATTTTATTTGATCCTCTTAACAGTTCTACAGAGTGAAGTGAGAACTGTTTTCCCTGCACCTTCCCACAGTGAAATGCTGATAACCCTCTTATCTGAAACCTTCCCTTACATGACTTTAATTAGCTTGAATTACCTCGCAGGGAACTGGACCCATGTGGGTGGGAACCACATTTTTTCCCTTCCCCCTTTGAAAGCCATTCTGCAGCATGGAGCCTGACACTGTATGAACTAGCTAAGTGAGCATCTAGTGCCTGTGTTTGTGAGCATTTAAGGATTCAAAAATATCATCACTTTGGGCTGGAAAAAACAAATCATCCAACCAACTCCCAAATGAGTGTGGGATTTATTTGTTTGGTGGGAACCAAGGTGCTGCTCTCATTCAGCTTGTGCAGTTTCTGATGGATACTGTAGCCTCACTGGACTCTGGCAAGAAAGCAAATTCCTGATAGATGTGGACATGCCATTATGAAACGGTCTCACCGGATGGGATGAATATGTGAATTTTACAGATATTTATTTAGATATGAGAATTCTAATTCTTAGTCCAGTGGTCTGAAAACCACAAACACATGTCACAGAAGTTGCCACAACCCTTTAGACGTTGTTTGTTATAACCTCCCTTCTCCAAGCAGCTCAGCAGCTGCAGGCTGCACAGCAGACTGCTAGTGTCCAGGCGGAGACTCTGTGTCCCAGGAAATGATGGTTGTGAATTATTTTCTTTTCTAAATGTTCTTCTCCAGACTCATGGCCTTTCATTAGGTTCATTGGATAATATCTTTTGACCACAAAATAATGCATCCATTCAGACGACCTTTTTTCTTCAACCCTGATATTCTGTCTCTCAGACTTTGCATTCTCCACTGCCTATTTCCCCTCTCTGTGTGTGCATGTCATAAGCCAGAGAGCGCTTTTTCTTCATTCCTGTATGGCTGTCATTAACAACAAAATCAGCTGATTAGAACATTCTTATCCCTTCCACCCCGAAGCACCCAGTCAAATTTAATTCCTAGCCTTATTGTTCAGATGTTAATACAAGACAGGGACTGCTTCCATGCCCACTCCCGTAATGCTGTTGCAGGGACAGGAAAAATTTCACAGGCCCCTGCATTACTGTGCCTGTCATATGCCACCTGTGCCCAAACAGCTTCCTGCAATTCAGCTCCCAGAGGCCTGGTAAGAAGAGTAACTTCCATGCATGTCCTCTGTGCAAGCTGGAAGCTATTATTATAAAGATGGATATAATTATGTTTTGAGAAAATTGGACTAGATGTCACAATTTAAAGGAACTTGTATTGGGTTTAGTTGCTTTGTGCCCTACTAAAACCATTGCCTTGCATTGCATGATATACATAGCACTCATTCTGGCAGACAGAAGCCTCTCTGAACTTGAGCAAAATAAATCATCTCTTTCATCAGCTGGAGTGGTTTTCATAATTACTGTGCCATATTTAAAATGTAGACATGTACAGTTGGCACTCCACATCTGGAGGTTCCCTATCCAAGGATTCAGTCAACTTTGAATCAAAAATATTCAGAAAAATAAAAATAAAAATACAACAAGAAATATGATACAAATAAAAAAACACACAGTATAATAACTATTCACATAGCATTTACATTACTTTAGGTATTATAAGTAATTTAGAGATGATTTAAAGTAAACAGGAGGATATTTATAGGTTATATGCAAATGCTAAACCATTTTATATCAGGGACATGAGTTTCTGCAGATTTTGGTATCCATGAGGGTCCTGGAATCAATCCCCTGCCGATGCTACTGATGACTGTTGTGTTAGTCCATTCTCACACTGCTAATAAAGACATACCCGACTGGATAATTTATAAAGGAAAGAGGTTTCACTGACTCACAGTTCCACAGGGTTGGAGAGGCCTCAGGAAACTTATAATCATGGCAGAAGGGTAAGCAAACATGTCCTTCACATAATGGCAGGAAAAAGTGCTAAGCAAAAGGGGGAAAAGTCCCTTATAAAACCATCAGATCTTGTGAGAACCCATTCATGATCATGAGAACAGCATGAGGGTAACTACCCATGTGATTAAATTCTTTCCCACTGGTTCCCTCCCATGACAGGTGGGGATTGTGGAAACCACAATTCAAGGTGAGATTTGGGTGGGACACAGAGCCAAACCATATCGACTGTATTTGCTACCTGCATATAGGTGATACCTCTCTCCCTATGTTCAAACTCCAAAAGTAGAAATATCATAGATGTGTCTGGCTAAGTATTGGTTAACCCAAGGCCAGCTACTTAGAACAAACTAAACTTCTCAGTTACAAACCAAATCTGATGCTTTATTCTATCTAGTCTGCTTCCCTCTACTATAATAGATTCTAGAGATAATCATTTTTACTTCTATTAATTAATTCACTTAATCAGTCAATGAATGTGAATGGATATGAAATAATAAAAATTCATTGGCTTTGGTTCAAATCCTAATAATGGTAATGATGATAATAATATTTATTGACACTTACCATGTGTTCATGTGTTAGTGCATTTAATCCTCATACACAAAAATTGTGATACTATCATACAGATGAGAGGAACTGAGCCACAGAAGTTGTGGCTTCCTTCATAGTTTCATACTTGACTCAAACAGGTCTATCTGCCTCTAAATCCCTTGCTCCTTGCATAGTGCTGAGCTGTCTCTAGACAAGGAATAGCACAGTAGGCATCTGGTAGAAAACAGAGAATAAAGCTAGTCTAATTGAAGGGGAGCTGTTGAAGGTGGAATAGCCCCTACAGATGTGCAGACCCAGGGTGAACCACCACATAACGTGGCTAATGAAAATCAACAGGAGTCAAAGCGAATGTGCTTGCTAACTAACCCTGGGCTTGGACCGTGAGTTAGAAACTCAGTTCCAAGAGAGCAATTTGGAAAGTGTTCAGGGACTTTCCTTTACTAATTTAAGCCACAGATATCCCTAGAATTGTTGTTCCCTTGTGTTGTGATACATGTCTGAGTATTTGAAATATAAAGTCCCAAAATGCCACAAGAGGATACACATGGACATTTGTTTTTATTTCTCACACCCCAGAACCCCAGGGTTCAGGTTTTCCATGCAGAGAAGGGCACTTGGGTGACTACAGAGGTCTCATTTGGCCAACCTCCAGCTCTTGTGAAAAGAAACCAGAGGATTGTTTTTTTGTGGGTGTTTTCCTTTATACATAACTCCATTTGGGGTTTATTTTTTCTGTCTTTGCAAAACTAATTCAAAGAGGGTCTGACGTAGCTCCTAATAAAAACAAACTAAACTAATCTGAAATATGTTAATTACTTATATCTTGCTGGAAAAGCATTATACAAGAGGATTGATGATGAACAGACTGGCTTTATTTAACAAACTTCTCAATGAGTTGCCTGTCGGAAAGGGACATCTTTTTAGCTAAATATAGAACGTAAGCCAACCTTAACACATCAAATCCATAAATGTTGAGTTTATTTTCCAAAGCCACCTGTGAACCAGATCATAAAGGTATATTTGATGCCATGCACCAATGATCCCTCAAAGAGCTCACTATATTGGCCATCATGGTGTTATACGGCATTCTATCATTTTAATCAAATGCTAAATATATAGTGCTGATGTATTAGTCCATTTTCATGCTGCTGATAATGACATGCCTGAGACAGGGCAATTTACAAAAGAAAGTGGTTTAGTGGATAACTCACAGTTCCATGTGGCTGGGGAAGCCTCACAATCATGGCAGAAGGTAAGGCAGAGCAAGTCACATCTTACGTGGATGGCAGCAGGCAAAAAGAGAGCTTGTTTATAGAAACTCCCATTTTTAAAACCATCAGCTTTTATGAGACTTATTCACTATTATGAGAACAGGACAGAAAAGACCTGCCCCATGATTCAATTACCTCCCAGTGGGTACCTCTCCCAACATGTGGGAATTCACAATGAGATTTGGGTGAGGACACAGCCAAACCATATCAGCTGACATGTCACCAGACTTTAGAATAGGATATTTAAAGTAAGGTGATAATTGAGTGATGGAGAAATAGGAAAAAAACAAAATTCAATATTGAATGAACAGTAGAAGCTTCTCTAAAATGTTGTTTGAGCATGAGCCGAGCTATAAAAGATCATTTGGAAGACATCCTAATTTTATTCTAATTTTTTAAAAAGCTGAAATATGGCTTCCTGATGTACCCATTTTGAGCTGTTCATCTGTAAATGCTGGGATTTTCTTCCAGTTTTTATGGTAGGGAGTCTGTGGCATGTGCTTTTCTGGTGTCCCCACAAAGTGGGCCAAGGTTGTGATCTGATAGTTGCTAATCAGAGCCATGAGATGTAGCTGCATCTGTGTTCATGTGCACATCAATAGGAGGGAAAGTCCTGAAAAAGGAACTTCCTGGTAACAGCAAGTAATCCAGTTGCCCTAATTCCCCCTAGTAAAATGGCTGTAACAAACACACCTCCGTACTATGAGGTTTGACTTTCGTAGAAGAAAAGTGTTTAGTTCTGAATAAGGTCTCTTAGAGGTGGTTTTTCATAAAACCTTATGCTGCACCACTTTATGTCAGGGAATAGATTGAAAATCTTTAGCTATTAAAAACCTAATCAGTTCTCAACCAAACCTCTGACAATGAATAAAATTGACCACTGTATATAACTAGATTGTATCTCTATTTCCCTTTCTAAAATGGATGTGCGAGCATATATCTGGGCACAGCTATGCGACATGTCTATTCTCGTGGCAAAGGATCCAAGACATCTATCAGCAGCGGCTCAGTCTATGATATTGTATTGACCAGCAAACTTTCACTGAGTCTAGTTGGATCTGTTGATAATTTTAGTGCTTCGAGAATCTTAGATGAAAAATATCCTTTTCAAACTTAAAATTTTCTTCAGTTTGGATGCATTCCTTCAACTTATAACTAAGATATTATTTAATTTTTTCCCATCAGCCTCAGCTGACACAAGAGTTGTACAAGTGGCTTCATGTTATCAAGTTTTTACTTAGCTTTGGAACAACTCTCTGTCTGTCATCTTGACAGTAGAAAAAGTGTTGCAAAGTGAGAAATTGTACCACAAGAGTTATTCATCCAAAAGCGACAGGAGAAATACACACATGCACACACGCACCACATACCCACCAGTAGCTTTTATTAAAAAATGAATAATATAAAATTGAATAAATCTATTCAAACTCTACTTTAGGGGAAAGGAGAAAATAAGGCTTCCCATAGAAATGTTTGAAAAATAGACTCATTTCAATAAAGGCATCTTCCTGACCTGTGCTCTTCTTCATCTTGCCAACCTGAAGGTTTGTTTGGTTGTTTTAATTGGTCTAGAAATGTATGTCCATGCTCAGTATGAAGTGTATTTTGCCCAAAAGCTGCTTAAAGTGACCTAGTAATTCACAAGGAAGCTAAAACCACCCTGAACTCTTCTGCCACCCACACTCGCAAAGCTCAATGTCACAGCTTAGAAAACCCTGATCATTCTGCCTCCTTGTAGCCTCTTTTAATTTCCTGACAAGTCCCTATCCCCTGTCTCAGTGTATAGTTCTGAAAATTTAAATTACTTTTTCTCTCTAAGAAACTATTACTGAGGCTTTCATTTATTAGGATACTGTGTGTGTGTGTCTGCACGCACATGTGATGTCATCAAGAATTGAATGCACCCACATATATCTGGTTTGAAAATACAGACTACAGAATCCTGGGTCACATTGACATAACAGTTCTTCCTATGGATGGTGTTTGGGAGGTTCACTTTGTACCAGTGATTTGGGTCATTTCTCCCTTGGTATTTTTTATTTCATAAAGTAGGAGAGATTTCCATCAATATCTAGCCTCCTTCCCTGTCCTCCTTAACCCAGCTTTCTCTAAGACATGTAAACTCAATCCCATGGTATTATAATAAAAACAAGACAAAATAACAACAACTGAGAATCCAACAAAACAAAACCTGTCTGGGACCAAGGTGAAAATGTGCCAATGATCATGCACCTCACCTTCTTTGGCAGATTCCAGAAATTCACTGGACAGCAGTCCCCCACAAAGAGGCTTCTCAGACAAACTGTCTAGTTAGACAGGGGTCTTATGTCTGGTCATTACCAAAAATGAAGCAATAGAGAATTTTAGTTAAAGAAAGTATTAAATAACATTTTCCTTCTTTGAAGCTTAAAGCTTCTGAATTTTTTTTAAAGGTAAGCTTTTCTTTTTCACTTTATTCCATGGTATTTATCCAACTATTCTGAAGACAGATCAGAGTGGTCAGTAAAAAACTGAAAAATGAAAATTTAGCCTCATAATTTCCAAATACTCTGGCAATTGGATTTAGTCTAATGCAGTGTTGCTCTATGTAGATTCTGCCTTAGCAAATTAAAAAAAAGGTAATTAACTTTTACATATTTATCCAAGACTGCTTCAAAAGTTTTAGAAAATGTTTTTTCTTCCCTGAAGTAAGGAAAACACACACACACACACACACACACACACACACACACACACACAACCTCTTATAATTCTAATTTTCATTATTCACATTTTCAACACACCTCCTTTTCTTTGGGTAAACTTTAGTACAGTCCTTGTTAGAATTCTAGTGGATCATAAATCAGTGGGATCCAACTAAGGCCCTATTAGTTCTACTTATAAGACATTTACCATGCTGGATGCGGTGACTCATGCATGTAATCAATCACAGCACTTTGGGAGCCTGAGGTGACCAGATCACTTGAGGTCAGGAGTATCAGACCAGCCTGGCCAACATGGTGAAACTCCATCTCTACTAAAAATAGAAAAATTAATTTCCTTTCCTTTGGGTTTATGCCTAGCAGTGAGATTGCTGGATTGTATGGTAGCTCTATTTTTAGTTTTTTGAGGCAACCTCTGATTGTGTGGGTTGTCTCTTCACTTTGTTGATTGTTTCCTTTGCTGTGCAGAAACTTTTTCACTTGATGTGATCCCATTTGTCCATTTTGGCTTTGGTTACCTGTGCTTGTAGGGTATTAAGAAATCTTTGCCCGTCCAATGCCTTGGAGAGTGTCCCCAATGTTTTCTTTTAGTTAGTTTCATAGTTTGAAGTCTTAAAGTCTTTAATACATTTTTATTTGATTTTTGTATATGATGAGAGATAGGGGTTTGGTTTCATTCTTTTGCATATGGATATCTAGTTTTCCTAGCACAATTTATTGAAGAGATTGTCTTTTTCCAATGTATGTTCTTGGCACCTTTGTCAAAAATGAGTTTACTATAAATATAAAAACAATACAAAAATTAGCTGGGCATGGTGGCACACACCTATAATCCCAGCTACACAGAGGCAGGAGAATTGCTTCAACCCGGGAGGCAGAAGTTGCAGTAAGCCGAGATTACACCATTGCACAACAGCCTGGGTGACAGAGTGAGACTTGATCTCAAAAAAAAAAAAAAGATGTTTACCTGACTTTTTTTATTAGAAGGATAAAGTCCTGCTTCTGGATTTCTTTAGAAGCACAAAATAGGTTTCTGGATTAGCAGGGTCTTATTTCCCTTCATGAACAAATTAAGCAAAAACACATGTACCCCACTTTGGGTTGGGCTCGGCATCCTGATAGAACATAATTATGTCTTAGGAAAAGTCAAATCAGAGATCAAGGATTAGGGAATAATGGGTAAAAGGAATGATTATGAACCAAGAGAATGGGCTAACCATTGATCTTGCTCCATCTGTGTACTGAGATCTTTCTAGCAGCCCTTACAGTTTATAAATCAATCTTTTCATGATTTCATGACAATCTCAGAGAAAGATCACCATCAGTCTTCAGAGGGGAAGATCTTCCTAGCATCAATAAATAGTGATCTGGTAAATCCAAATCAGATTAAATTATTGACATTCAAAAATTAGTTGTTTTCCAAGCTGTCCTGGGGTGTGGATAAAAATTTTGGAGTAACTATTTCATGGTAAAAGGACTGTTTTGGTCCTGACAGTCCCAGTGGCAAAGCCCTTATGAGAACTGTGGGATTCTAGACTTATTCCAGAGTGGACTACAATGCACCTACTCATATGGAGGCCCAGGATTTACTCAATATTGGGAGAGAAGGAAAGGAAAGAAGGAAGAGGAAGAAGAAACAAAATAGTGCTTAGTGATTCAACACCTACCATGTACTAGTATAGCACACTCTTCACTCATTTTTATTAGTTCCAAAAACCTATAAGGTAGACTTTATTCTTCTACATGTCAGGAAACAGATTAATTGACTCTCCCCAGCCCATATATTTATTCAGCTAATATTTATTATGTGCCTATTTTAGGTGCTGGATGAACAATAGTGGACAAGGCAAAAACTCTACCTTCGGGGAGCTTACATTTTAATTAAATAATTTTTTAACACTTTGTCAATTATAACTCACAATAAATAACATATATTAAACTATCACAATATGTACATCTTATAAATGCACACATATATATATTTGAAACAAAATGTTTACATACATAAACTTATCCTTATTGCACGTGATGCATGCTTTGATATTTTTTCTATTTTATTGTTTTAAAGCTAGTCATAGCCAATTAAATTGATTTTGTTATCAACTAATGAGTCATAATCTAAAACTTGAAAACATTGTCCGTTGATTTGAATAGGAATAATATTGATATTAGTCAATATCAAGAACTCCAAAGTTATTCTGATCATTCCAAAGCCTGGGGAAGTATCTACATCTTTTTCAGTGTACAGTTTAATGGCCAAGAAAAGGAAGATGAGAAGTGGAAGGAGAGCTATCTGTTTCTTCACAGCCTGGAGTGGTTTAGTGGAGGCCGTCCAACTTCAGTCTGGATTTGCCAAGATGCTCAAACTTCAACTCTTCTTCATAGAATGTCTTCTGTTTGCTCCCAGCAATAATAATGTGTTTTATTTTTCTCTAACCTTTTGTTCTCCCTGCATAGGCTGACAACAGAATATCCAGGTCACTATGGTGAGGAAATGGACATGATTTCCTACAATTATGATTACTATATCCGAGGAGCAACCACCACTTTCTCTGCAGTGGAAAGGTGAGAAGGATAGCCCCTTCCTCATAGGCTAGGGAATATAAATCTATAATCCATGTATATACATGGAATATATACATGGAATACAAGTGCAGATTTCGTACATGCACATATGTTTCTGCAAGAACTTTGACCTGAAGTTTTTCTTATTTTAGTTTCCTAACTGGTCAAGGATTAACTGCAGGTTTGGCTGGACAATGGGAGGCAGTGGGAAGTTAACTGTCCTCATGACCTCACCTCATGGAGCTGCTCACCTTGGAGACGAGGGTAGATTCCAGCCCGATCAAGAGCAGAGAGTCCTAAACATGGTATCCCTTGATGGTCAAAGCTTTTCCCCTCACTCAATTTCACAGAGCACTTTTCCTTATGAAACATCAGGAGGATAAAGCAAATATGGTTAGAGGAGTGCCTATTGTCAAAATGGACCCCCTTCAACCCCGTGCCTCTGTATGATCCACACTTTGGGTTTTAGGAAAGAAGAGAGAAGAGAAGGAAAAGGGATTGGAGAATGCAGTTTTTCCATCTGTGTGCTATTGACATCTGGGGCCAGATATTTCATTGTTTCAGGGTCTGTCCTTTGCTTTCCAGTTGTTTAGCCTACCCACTAGATGCCACTAGCACCCCACCCTGAGTTGTGACAACCAAAAGTATTTGCAGACATTGTCAAGTATTCCCTAGGAGAGCAAATTTGCCCCTGCCATCCTGGAGTAAAATCAGCCACTGAACCTGGTGGAATCATTTGGTCTTCATAGGACCAAGTCTAAGTTTTGCTCAGCATCAATTATTAGCCTTTTAAAAGAGTAGTTTGAATGCCTGATCATAAGATCTTGTTATCTGTGTTTGTTGGTACACAGATAAATAAGACCTGGCTACAGTCATTCAGTAAACCCACATGCCGCCAATTTTCTAATTTCCTTCTAAAACAAGCTATGACCTCTTTTAACAATTGCAGAAATCAAAATATCACCCAGGCCCAGGTATCACCCAGAAACTCAAGTTGATCACCCAGATTTGTGTTGAGGGACTTTATACCCAATTGTTCTAAACAAACGACCTGGAGAAACAGACTCAGAACGAGAAAGCCTGCCTTAGGCTGTTTGAGTGGAGTGAGCCCTACTTCCTAGCACTGAGAGCAATCAACCCCATTTTCCAGTGTAGAAGCTGGATGGAGGCCTTGTTAGTCACAGTGTTTAGGATAAACTGTTGAAAGAGGCCTTGCAGATTGAAAAGGGAGATAGATAACTCTAAGTTTGTAAAGGACCCCACTGAGCTTTGAAATGATTTGCATAATTAAATATGCAAAAAGTCTTTATTTTTTCCCTTTTTCAGGACTTTGCAAAGAGCATGGCAGTCATGTGTTCTGCTGGGCTTAAGATTACCTAGTTAGGAAGATGGTGTGGTTTAAGAGAAAGACTAACAGTTGAGTCCAATAAACTTGGAATGTGAAATCGTCAGCTATTACTAGTTCTACCGTAAAGCAAGTTAATTATTTCTCTGAGCCTGCTTCTTCATCTAAACAATGAATTGTTGTGAGGAAACAATGAGAAAACACGTGAAGCCTCTGGTGCAATGCCAGATATATTGGAGGCTACCATTATCATGATCACAGTTCAGCGATATTAGACCACAGGAGTGTCATGCAATGTAGGCACTCAATACATTTCTCTCAAATGGATGAATAAAGAACATAAGTTTGCCCTGAGCAAAGAACATTCCTTGAAATGTATCCATACCACATTTTTCAAAATTTAGTAATGCTATGTACGCTCTTCCCATCCCCAACCACTTAAACACGTAGGCAATTCATAACAATTCTTGTGTTGCCAGAATGGCAACCATTTTCTTTTTTAATTTAGGAGATTCTTTCATTCCTCTGTAGCAGTGTTTTCTGAAAGGAAACACCTGCATAGCACAGAGCCCAGTGTGTGCTGAGCACTCAGCATTCAGTAAGTGCTCAGAAAGAGTCAGTGGAAAAATGGATGGACTTTTTAAAACAAGATTCCTTTTTTTTTTTCTTTTTGAGATGAAGTCTCGTTCTGTTGCCCAGGCTGGAGTACAATGGCAAGATCTCAGCTCACTACAACCTCTGGCTCCTGGGCTCAAGCGATCCTCCTGTCTCAGCTTTCTGAGTAGCTGGGACTACAGGCACGTGCCACCATGCCCGGCTAATTTTTTTGTATTTTTTAGTGGAGATAGGGTTTCACCATGTTAGCTAGGATGATCTTGATCTTCTGACCTCGTGGTCCACCCACCTTGGCCTCCCAAAGTGCTGGGATTACAGATGTGAGCCACCGTGCCCAGCCTTTTTCTTTCTTTCTTTTCTTTCTTTTTTTTTTTTTTTTGACAGGATCTCACTCTGTTGCCCAGGCTGGAGTGCAACGGCACCATCTCGGTTCACTGCTGCCTTGACCTCCCGGGCTCCAGCAATCTTTCCCCCTTAACCCCCAAAATAGCTGGGACTGGCAGGCATGCACCACCACACTCAGCTAATTTTTTCTATTTTTTTGTGGAGTTGGGATTTCCCATGTTGGCCAGACTGGTCTCAATCGAAATCCTACCCTCAAGTAATCTGCCCACCTCAGCCTCCCAAAGTGCTGGATTACAGGCATAAGCCACCATGCCTGGCCTAAAATAAGATTCTTTACAATGAAATGGAGATTATATTAAATACATGCTTTTATTCCAAGCTGTTAACCCATGGGTCCTTGAGGTACTTTTAGGAGGCAGCAGGGGTGAGCTGACCACCAGTGATGAACAGAGGCCTCCAAATAGCCAGTGACCTAGTTAGTCACCTTCAAGGGTGACTGAACTCACAGATTTGTCGGTTCTTGAGCAGCTGCATAAAGATGTCTTCTAAGAGGAAAATGAAGTTAAGTGTCCCTTCAGTTCCCAGATCCTCCAAATGTTCTCTGCTGCTGTTTCCCCAGCAGAAACTCTTCCTGCCATGTCCTTTCTCGCTGATGTTCATTTTCTGACTCTCCCTCCCACAGGGATCGCCAGTGGAAGTTCATAATGTGCCGGATGACTGATTACGACTGTGAATTTGCAAATGCTTAGATTTGCCACATACCAAGTCTGGGTGAAAGGAAAGGGGCCAGGAGACCGGAGGGTGTCCACATACGTTAACATCAGTTGGATCTCCTATAGCTGTTTCTGCTGCTCTCTTTCCTTCTCCCTGAGCTGGTAGCTGCAATGCCAGCTTCCTGGGCCTTTCTGACTAGTATCACACTTATAATAAAACCCACAATTAAATCATGTTTCTCACTTTTCACATGTTCCATAGCAACTGCTTTATATGACTGACAATGGCTTCCTTGCATACCACATAGACAGTATGCATGCTTACAGCCAGGCTTCTGGAGCACCTGCTGCAGCCAGGCTAGCACTTTTACTGCAGAATGAGCTGCAGATTCAGCATAGTGAAGGGCAGAGGCAGAGCTGGAGGAGAGGTGCAGTGAAAGTTCTCTACTGCTATGCTTGCTTGAATGATACGTAGGGTCCTCACCAAAAGCAGGCTTTCTGCCCTGAGGGACATCTTCCCATTCCCCTGCTCCATATGAGCCATGCATGCTTAGAAGTTCAAGTGCAGAGCTCTTTGCTGCAGGAATGGGGAGACTGGAAAGTGAAATGGGAAGGTGGAAGGGTTTGGCGGCAGAGCTGAAAACAGGGTTGGAAGGATTTCCTGAATTAGAAGACAAATGTTAGTATACCCACTAATGAAAATGAGTGCAGAGGCCAGGGCAACCTGTGAGGATCAATCTCAACTAAGATAAAAACAAGAAAGCAGAGAAAGGTCAGAGAATGGGACTCAGATTGGGAACTTGTGAGGATGAGAGTGGCCAGGTTGAACTGGGAAGTGGAAAAAGGAGTTTGAGTCACTGGCACCTAGAGGCATGCCCAGGGTTCCTAGGAAGGCTGGCAGACACCCTGGAATGCTGGGGAGCTACTGGCAAACTCTCCTGGATTGGGCCTGATGTTCTTGGTAGGAAAGGCTGCCTGGGGATCCACTTTCCTTCTGTGCTGGCTCAGGAGTTCTTCTGCAGAGATGGCGCCGTCTTTCCTCCTCCTGCGATGTCTCTGCTCCCGACCCTTTGTACTCTTTATTACGAAAGAAATAAAAATATTAACATTCACTGTGCTGAAAATATTCAGGGTCAATTTTTGCTCTCTACTCCCTCCCTTTCTGATTATTTATCCATTCATTCTGAAAACACTGGTTAGCATTGTGGTTTGTGCCAAGAACCATGCAAGGCCCCAAGAATACAATGATGACAATGACAAGTGTGGGAATCAGATAATTAAAACATAAAGTGCTAAATGCTTTACCTAAGATTAAACAAAGGAAGGAATCACATTTCTTGGACTTTGAGTTCAACCTGATATTTTCTCAGCATCCTTCAACCTTCCTCATCCCAAGAAGTCACATGAATTTTTAACCACAGGAAGCCCCTCTTTTTATCCACAAAGCAGTTTGCCTTTTTTTTTTTTTTTTCTGATCCACGCTTCTCTTCCCTTATCCTCTCTCCCAGTGGACCGAGAAGATAAACCAGCCAGGCAAAACCACAGGGGTCCCCTACCCTGCCATACACCTTATCTAGGTGGTCAAGATGGTGTCTCTCAGGCAATGGTGATAGTGTTTCCCACTGCAGGATCCCAGCATTGTGATGGGGAAGGCAGGGCTAAGGATATCTTTTCCTGCCTTAACTCTAGAACACTCTTTCATATTAGAGTTTTATTTCCTCCATGTCATTGTTTCTGCCTCTCTGGCAATTTTAATTTATAATAAGAAGCTCCAGTGTTATTTTTCACAAGGGGAGCCATTAATATTTTAGCGATTGCAGCCTGGTTCAGGATGGCAACCAGGAAATGGCCTTAGTTGGGTGTGTGGAGCACAGCAGGAAAGGAGGCAAGCAATGTTGATTGGCTGACTTGGCATCCATGAAGAAAACAAAAGGCTGGTGAGAGGATGGGGAGATGGGCGGGTGCAGAGAGCACGGCTGGGGGTGGTTAGGCTGCAGCTGGGAGAAGCCGGGAGACTACAGGAGAACGTAAGTCAAGAAAAACAACAACAACAACTTTAAAGCAATTCAATAAGAAGTGCCTGTGCCAAACAGAATAAAAGGAGTTTTTACTAAAAAGAAAACTATTCTTTTCATATAGATAGTCTAAGGACAATGACAGGAAAGACATTGTCAACTTGGTTTGAATTTGAATAATTATCCTTTATATTATAGGTCATTCGGGAAGAACTAAGTGTCAGAGTGAGGACTAAATTCCAGATCTGGTAACTGCAAGTTTTGTTCTCTGTTCTTTCATTGCTCTAATCTTTCTACTAACTTGCTCCACAGTTGTGGATAAATCACCTCTCCTTTCTAGGCCTGCTGTTTCAAACGAGGACATTTACCTAGGTAACCATTGTGGTTTCTTGCAATTCTAAGCATCTCTAAACTCTATCACCTCCTGAATTGTTTGTAAAGGGATTTTCCAAGGCATTTTCTTCCAGGAAAGGAGCCTGGAACTAGAGATGATAACCTGGGGCCTACTGCTGGCTCCAACAGAGGGTGGCTGTGTAAGATAGACAAATCCCCAAGCTTCCTTTCCCTCATCTGCCCAGCACAGGTAGGAATCCCTTTCCAAACAACTTTACAAGATGCTGGCCACATACAATGAGATGACAGAAGGAAGAGAGACACTATTCCTGCCTCACAAGGCCTTCAGTCTAATGGTGAGATGAGAAGATAGACAATGACAATGACTGCAAGAAAGTTTCCTGAGGAAGCTGAGTCTATGCTTAGCCCTGAAGGACAAGCAGGACTTCTGAGGTGAGTGGAAAAGACTGTGGGCTCTGACATCAGACTTCCTGGGCAAAAATCATGGTCCTGTCACTTTCCAGCTTTATGACCTTGGCCAAGTCATCTGTCTTTCCTGAGACTCTGTTTCCTTACCTGTAGACATAATCATAGTACTTACATCACAAGGTTACTGTAAGAATTAAATGGATCACATAGTGTCTTGCACATAATAAGTACCCAATATATGTAGTCAGAGAAGAAAACAGTGTTAGTATATATTAAAAATAAAATTCCTCAGGTAAGCTGGATTTTAGTCGAGGTCAATAATAGGAAACATTTATTAAACAAGTGGGACATAAGTTTGCTTCAGTAACTGAATCAATATATTATGAAGTGTTTATTATATACCAACTGTTTTACTAGGCACGGTTCCTGCATTCTGGAGAATTATAAACTAGAAGAGTTAGACAAGCAAACAAACCATAACAGTACAGTTTGACAAGTCAAGGGCACGCGGCATTTCAATAGAAGGCAGTGAAAAGTCAGGATAGGAAAGGGAATGGCGACATTTAAGGCAATGGAAACGATATGATGGAAGGCATAAAATAAGGCATGGGTTTGAGAAGGGTTCTCCAGGAAATACCGACCTTACCAAGGGGGTCTGGGAGGTCCAACATGCAGTGTAGTGCCCTAAAGAGAGATTGGTCACTCACATCAGTACCATAAGACATTCTACTATTTGTGCATGTTACTTGTAATTTATTTTATCTACCTGGACCTCAGATGGCCTGGAGAAGTTCTCTGTCCAGCCTGGCCCTTCATCTATACGTATGTCTTCATGCTTGACTGCTTTAACCCAGACAAGGAACTCAACACTTTTGCAAGTTCCTTCAGAAAAATTTATTCTCACAAAAGTGTTAGTCCTCACAAAAGCTTAAACAGATCTGATATTCAGTCCCCATAAACTCAAAAACAACGACAACAAATTCCACACATTTCTGTCTTTAAAAATGTTCTTTTTCACCAGAAAATCAAGGATTTATGTCTCTCTAGCTGGTCCCCCAGCTAGCTCCAAGCCTACTTGGCTCTTCTCAATCAGAGAAAATGTTTCTCAATATAGTCCATGGCTAAACAGTTGTTCACATCATGGTGGCCAACAGAACAGAGACCACATAGTCAATGGCATCCACTGCCCTTTTAAAGTCTCAATGAGTTTTAATTAAACCACTTCTGTTTAATAGAACCACATTATTAAGGAGTGGTATCTGAACCTGGTTATCAACCTGGGATCCAGAATTGGTGAAGCTGGATAAGGAGAACCCTTAATAAAATGTTGCCTGGACCCTACTTGGGTGTAGCATCCCTTTCCTATTAACTTATTGAATTTCTGTTATTAAATGTATTCCTTTATAAAGCAAGAATTTTTAAAAACTACCTCAAAATTTATTGTAAGAAATAATAGTAACATATTCATGCATATATCAGATTTTCATGGGGCTTACAATTTTTCATAGAATAAAATATTCCCAAAAACTGGAACAAATCGAATGTCCTTATTAATTTTTAAACCTATTCATTAGATGGCACTGTGTCTTGCTAAGCACTCGAATCTACCATTGTGTGACCTTCTTCTTCCTCTCACACTAATGCAGGCTTATTTATCCATAAGGAGCCCGGTTATAAATGTGAATGAATAACTGCCTGCATCAGTGAAAAATGCTCAATAGAAATATTCCAAAATGCAAATTATAATTGTCTCTGAATTGTAGCATTATTGTTTATTCCTTTGTTCTTCTTTATATTTTCTGCCTTCCCTAACTTACAAAAACAAATATCATTGATCATATTTATAATAATAAAGAAAAGTAATTCTAATCTTATACACAAAAAAAGTCACTGGCTGCCAGGCAGTTCAGTCCTAGGATGACGTTTCAGCTGAAAGATGACCATATGGTTACTTCATGGAAAGAAAGAGATTATGAATCCAGGCCCTTTCATCTAACCGGCCGCCTAATGGGTTATAATTTAATATGCAGAGTTACCTGCTCTTTCCAACGTCTCCAACCATCCCCAGAGACAATGGAACAGATGTGCAGCCCGTCATATGGCCAATGTGAAACTAACATTTACAGCAGTAGCTGGAAATCTCCCCACGTCTTTCACTCACAGGGGTCCTAATTCAGGATCAAGTATAAATTCAGCCTCCCCACGAAACTTCCCTGAGCCTTCCTAGGCTGGGGCTCTTCGCTCCCTCCCTCAGCATTCTGTATCTTTATCTCCATTTCCCTGAGGACAGGAGTCTTATCTGTCTTTGTTCATTCACAGATTTCCCATGCCCAGCTAGGTGTTTTACACATAATGGGTATCCAAGACATGTGTTCTTAAACTAATCTGGATGCCTGGTGGGTTTCAATATATCTATCAACACTCTAAGCAATCAATAACTAAAAAAATACTTTGATAATTATGAAGTTCTGTTAAGAGGCAAGGTATTATGATGGTACTGTGGTTCTGATGGGGGTTAACACCATTACTCTCTTTATTCAGCATCATTAGGTAATCATTAATTTCATCCCTTTAAGCGTTATTCACTAATGATAAGTGAGTTGGAAAGTATAACAGACAATCACAATGATCACTTAAACATTCAGAAAGTATATTTTACCATCCTAGGTAACATGAAAATTTTGGTATTTTTATGAACTATGAATTGTATCAATAGCAACATGTGAGCAGCTAGCACAGTACTAGGCACTTGGCGGACATGAGAGAAAGACTCACTGAATAATTCGTTGGGAGACTGGGGTACCAAAAGGCAAAGGGGCTCAGGTTGGTAAAATAGTGTAAGCCTGTGTAAATTTGGATGCTGTTTTTAAGTCTTATATAAGCATATGAGTTCTAGGGGTGGGGTGGACAGGGATTTTTGTCTGATATATCCCCTAAACCTAGAATAGGGATTGACACATGGTAGGAATTTAACAAATATTTGATGAAAATATAAAAGTAGAGCCCTAAGACAGACCCTAATGCAGATTATGACTTCATGAACATAGATCTTAAAGCCCTTTCTTTTTCTTGTTACTCCCACTTAAAGTTTACCTGTGGGATTAGCTTGCGATTAGCTGGACCAAGACAGTGAAGCCAGTTTCTCAGAATTAGGTATATGGCTGGCCAGCAGGCATTCATAGACCCTGCTAGTGTCTGGAATCTTCCTTCTCTGTGTCTGGTAGATTTCAGCTGTCCTGGGTGTCTCTGTGGGCCTCTTTGGTTGGCAGACTCAAAGGTGAGCTCATTCACCATTACTCTCATGGAAACATGTTCTGGGAAATCAAACATGCTCTGAGTCACGTCTGTCTGCCGCCTACCACGATAGTGTAGCATGCAGAGTGGTTCTGCCAATAGGCTTCTGGGAAGAAGGAATGGAAAATGTGTCATGGTATGAAACGGCACAGCTCAACTTGGAGGAGGGCTTCAGTCCACAGAAATTCACAGAGTGAAGGTAGGCTCTTAGTTCTCTCCATGAATAGGTGAGCCTCGAGAAAATTCCCAGGTCCCTGCAGAGGAGCAGAAAAAACGGAAAGAGGTAGAGAAGTGGATTGTGTTGGGCAGGGAAGCTATACTCAGCGCTTTCCAGAATGGCACTTTGTTGTGTTCTAAATGAATCATATCACTTGACTACGCTTTTGTACACATAATGTTGACCACTACTTCAACAAGGTGCCGTTAATCACCTGCTTTGTTCCTGGCACAAACTGAAGAAAATCAAGAAGCATAAAACACATGCCTTTCCTCAGAGAGATATTTTGTTCTAGAGTGGGAGACAAGAACAAAAAACTACAAAGTTTAATGAATAAAAGAAGGCTGCATACAATCACACACCCAGTGAGTGATACACACAGAAAGTCTTATGCTATTGTGGAGAGCAAAGGAACACTATTGGCTGAAGAAACAGAAGGCATTAGGACAGGTAGAAGATGAAGAAGATTTATGCCAGCAGCAGAGACTGCCTGAGCATCCCTGTGGAAGTGAGGAGCCTCCTCAAGAAGCCAAGAAAAACCTGGGGCTCCTGAATCCAATTCTCGGACCGGAGCCCAGTGAGGTAAATGACTTGCCCAAGGACAACTTATGAGTAAATGCTGGAGACACTTAGAATTCAAGCCTCTGGGATCTGAGCACAGTGATATCCTCTGTCAGGTTCCTGTCCAGTGAGTGGTTTAGTGAGGCGAAGGGAGTGGGAGAGAACATGCATTGCAGGCTCTTGTACTCCATGCTCAAACAGGCTTTCCCATTGACTACCTGCAGATACCCTAAACAGGCATAGTTACTGCCATTTTACAGATAGCCTCAAAGGTCCCCAAAATAGTAGGTGACTTGCCCAAGGTCACACAGCTAGTGAAAGTGGGTGTTGAACTGAAGTCTAGCTGTCTACAAAGCCCAGTCATCTCTGCTAAGTCACCTTGGAGTCAAAGGTTTCCATTGGGATGAAGGAGAGATAACTGTCTTAAACCCTGCTTTTTGAATAACGTACAATATGAAATAGTTGAATAATGTCCAATATGAAAAAAAGATTCAAATGTTTATTCTAGTATTTTAAACATTGCCTCTGAAGGGAGAGATGGCATTGTAAGTTGGTCTGGAGAATGTTGTTGGAAGTCTAGAAAGCCAGATGAGTTCTCTGAAAACAATAATGTTGCTAATCGACTTTTTTATATTAATGTAGACATTACCCATCATAATAAAATCAGACACAGGTTCAACATCTCCTGGAGTGACAATAATTCTTGCCTGCCTTCTAAAATAACTCCTAAATAACAAACCCTCCATAAACTCAATCTAACCCAAATAAGCACAATTGCTCTGACAACTGAGATTATCATTGCCTTTGTTTGATCCTTCAGCCTCCACAATTGTGTAGGCTCTCCACACCAAGTTATGGCCTTGTTTATCTTTGCTGTGTGTGCTCTGGGCAGCTTTCTGCCTAGAGAATTAGCACACTGAATATGTGCCACTGTTCTCTTCAATTGATTAAACTCCAGCATACTCGGTCAGTCAGCAGAAATGTGTTAGGCTGATATCACAGTTCTAGCCCACCTCACCTCAGGTTGCTCCTTTTCAGTGTTATCTTAGACTGTGCAGGTTATCTGCATCATAAACCAAATTGATCACTGGAATCTGATAGTTATAACAGATTCTAGATACATAAATAATTTTTCATTAGCTTTAATTGCCAGTAAAGGAATTTGGACACTTAATCTAAGGATGTGAAATAATGTGACTCAGCTCTATTAGACACTGTAAAGCTCTTACTTATTTAAAAAAATGTAGAAGGGTAAGCAAATTTCCAGTAGCTGCAACCTTAAGGTCCTTCCACAGGAAGCCAGTCTCTATGGCCACCAACAAAGTTGTCTCTGAAGTTATGTGCCGCTTCAGTCCACACTGGCCTCAGTGCAATCAAAGCAAGTATATATCTCCTGAAGATCCAGGTCTTTGATTCTCCTATGGCTCTAAATATATGTACCAAATAATAATGATGAAAACAATTAATTACTTTTGTGCTGACTCTGAGCCAAGGTCTTTACTTAGCCTTTATATGCACCTCATTTGAATACTCAAGTAAATTTCCAAGATGGCTATCATTATCCTCATTTTACAAAGGTTAAGATTGAGACCAGGTGCTGGAGTTGCTTTCTTAGGGACATAACCATACACATTGAAGCAGAACTCAGACTCAGGCCTGGGTGAGTCCAGAGCCTGAGCATTCCAGGATATTTTGTGCTGTCCTGAGACTCCAATATAGACTATGCCATGTTGCCTTCTACAGAAGTAATGACTGCTCAGGGCATCTTTTCTCTCACCACCCAGGGCTCCACCAATATGAGCTCCACACCAACTCCACATCAAAGCTCATTTCAAACATTGGGATTACTGGGTCCTTTCCTGGTACACATGATTCATGACTGTATCCCCAATGCCTCACAGAGTAACTAGTGCATTGTTGTTGTTGAGTCACAAATATATGTTTCTTATAAATAAATAAACCCAACAAATAATAAATGAAATATAAACATATATAAAACATAAACAGAATAAACACACTAAGGGAATCTTTTCTGAGTGAATGAATGACTTAGTTGACTATTCTTGATAATGTTCTAAGTGGCAGTCCCTTCATTCACCTGTTATTCCCCAGACTCTTCATTCAGAATCTTTAAATCCATATTCTTTCACTGTTGCTTTCATCCCCATGTCCCCAAACTTTTACACTATCTGGGACCTTAGAACTTCTACCCCATGCCTCTAAAAAAATGAAAAAATATGACCACACGTATTCCATTTTTTCATAGACTCATGCCTGACCCCCTCACCTTAACTGAACCCCAGCTTTTCCTGCAGTCGTCTTGAGTGAGGGCCATGCAGTCCTGTAGGCTCTGAGTGCTGTGGAATCTCTAGTATAATTTTGACCTCCTAAGTAATTCTTGGATTTGAACCCTTTCATCTATTCTCCATCTACCTCCTTTATTCAGATCCTTATCCTTGCTTTCCTATCTCCTTTGGTCTAGGCTTTTCTTTAGGAAGTCCATTTAATTGCTGGAGGGAGCTTTTTCCAAAACATAAATCCAATAGGTGCTATCCCCACTTAAAATTTTTCCTAAATACTTTCCAAGCAAAACGCATTTTCTTTCAGTGGCATAGCAACCTTCACATATTATTTCACATGCTTGGATGCCTCTGTACCTGTACCTTCTTCCCTGGAGGACTTTCAGTGATGTGTTTCTTGGTTTCCAAGATGGGTTAATAGTTCCTCATTGGTGCTGCCATAAACCTGCTGATACCTATGTCATAGCACTTGTCACACTTCTGCTTTTTTTTCTCTTTTGAGAGTAACTAAATGTTCTCTTTGTCTCTTCATACCCAGTGCCCAGCATATAGTAGATGTTCATTAACTATTAACTACATAAATGTTTAAAGACTAAAAGGAGTGTCTTCTGACACCTGGGAGTCTATAGTTCCATGGAAAATCACCACAAGTAGAACTCATCATCTCCATTCCAGACTACTGCAGTGGCTTTCTACCTGATATAGCTGTGTTTGTTCTTGCTGCCCCACTCAAATTCCACTTATACACAGCTGCCAGAGTAATCTAACATGGAAATCTTTGACTCCAATACTTATACTTGCCATGTTCCTCATAGTACATGGGCTTAAGCTCAACTTCTTGAAAAGGCATTAACGTCCTCCATGGAGTAGTGTCCTCTGCCTCTGATCTCCTCACTTCCTGCCTTCCTTGATCCCTCCCTGGCTGGTTAGGAGCCTTTCTATGGGAATCCCACAATACTGTGTACAGAACATCATCACTGCCTTTGCCATAATGCTTTATGAAGACTTTATGAAAATTATGTTCCCATAGCCAGACAGTAAATTCCTTGAGGATAAGGATTGCATTTTATTTATCTCTAAATTTCTGATAGATAGCACAGTTTCTGACCCATAGTAGGTGCTGATTTATGGGTATTGAACTAATAGTATCTAATAACCGGCAGAGTAATGAGTTGGCAAGAAAAGTACCACAATGTGTTGCAAAGGAAAGCAAACTTGTGTACAAAGATCAGGTCTTTCAGCAAACAATAAGCTAAATGTATCGCAGAATGATACAGGACTTACATTTCTCATTAAAATTCTTCAATGGAGGACAATATTTTGTTAATATTCTTCAGTTCAAATCAAAATCTGAAGATATCATAAAAGGTATGTTGAAAATAAAAATGCAAATTCTCTTCATAAAATGCAGCTAATTTCATAAAGCAAAAAGATTCTAATATACATTTTCAAAACTAACGATACATAACATTAACACAAGTACATTTATTGGTAGAATACACAGCAGCTAATGAAATTTCATTACCTGTTCTCTTTCATTGGTAGCCACCACTTGATGTCTCCTATGATTAGGCAAGGATTCAGCCAATTGGTCAACCATGCTAGCTAAAATCATCTGCTGGGGACAGCACCATATTTGTTGTAATAGGGAATAATAAAATAACTGGTTTCTGACACTCAAGCACTTCACAACTTATTGAGTGAAAATAAAGGGACACCCATGAGCAATAAGAGATAACCTATAAATACAAAACTGCCTCCAGTGAAATGTGCTCTACACATGATTATTACTAATGAACACAAACACAATAAACAGCCGTACATTTCTTCTACAGGCCTGTGTGGTGGTAACACTGCCCCCATCTTACACTTGAGGAAGTAAGCATCCAAAGTTTGTGACCTGCCCAAGTTTATACATAGCTATATGAAATAGCACTATGACTTAAACTCAAATCTTCTGACTCCCAGATCCAAGCTCTTTCCAGTACCATGCAAGAGGCAAATGTCAGATTTTCCAAAAAAGTATATACTTAGTCCTTCCAAGTTCCCTCCAAAATGAGATTTTATAGACTAGCTCTGTTGAGGCAGATTTGGTTACACGTCTCGGACTAGGCAATCTATAATGTGTCTTCCAATTTGAAAAGTACATAATCCTCTCTAATCTGTATTTATGGACACCATCAATTCAGCCATAACTCAGCCATTATGACCAAACTGTTTTATCAAGCAACTAATCAGGGCAATGAAGAAACAAACAGTGATTTATTTAACTGAACAATTTAAGCACAATGGTTAAACTGCTCAAGAGTGGGAAAAAAGCCAAAGTCTTAGCCAAGCTTAACATTACCTCATTCCTTCAGTGGTATTATATTTAACACACTGAATCCCTATTTATAAATGGCTCTATCCCCTCATTAAAACTGCACTTTGGCTATTAGAGCTTTTAATAAAATTTATTTTGATGACATTTATTAGTCTCTTCTGGCTTCCTTCATATCTCTGTACTCTTACATAATACCCTATTGTTTATTTTTAAAATTTTTATTAACTTACTGAGTGTGTTATCACTGCTATTATTTGGGGATCACATACATTAAATGTCTGCAGAATTCTCCACTTTCTTATGAATCTGGGGACGGAGAGGGGTAGGAAGGGCCAAGATGACCAACTAGAAACAGTGTGATTGGAGGCTCTCTTCAAAAGAACCAAAACAAGGGCTGGGTGCGGTGGCTCACACCTGTAATATCACAGCACTTTGGGAGGCCAATGCGGGCGGATCATGAAGTCAAGAGATCAAGACCATCCTGACCAACACAGTGAAACCCTGTCTCTACTAAAAATACAAAAATCAGCTGGGCATGGTGATGTGCACCTATAGTCCCAGCTACTTGGGAGGCTAAGGCAGGAGAATCACTTGAGCCCGGGAGGCAGAGGTTACAGTGAGCCAAGAACCACCATTGCACTCCAGCCTGGTGACAAGAGTCAAACTGTCTCAAAAAACAAAAAACAAACCAAAGCAGCATGTAAATCCAGCACCAGCAATCAAGATATCCAACTTCTGTCATCAGGACTAATTAGGCAGTTGGCATGACCCACAGAGAGGAAGGAAGAGCAGTGTGGTACAGTGGCTCATCTGAGAGCCACATGGGCATGGGAAACCCCAACCCTCAGCCAAAGGAGACATGAGTGAGCACGCTACCCAGCCTGGGAAACTGCTTTTTCCATGGAATTGTGCAAACCACGGATTGGAAGACCCCACTGTGAGCCCACGCCACTGGGGCCTAAGGTACAAACCACCAAGCCATGTAGATTCTCAACAACCACTCAGCTAGAATCTGCTGAAAGCTGCTGAGGTAGTGGGGGAGGGGCAGTTGCCTGTTGTCTAAGCTGTCTGCGCTCTTGGGGGAGAGGTGGCAGCCAACACTGGGACTGCTAGCTGCCTAACACACTAAGCTCCCAGGGCGGGGGAAGGGTGACAGCCATCTCTATAGCTCCAGGCCATGCTTTTCTTCTTCTGCAGCCAGGGAAGCTGGACCACTTGGTCCCAAGACCTGTCCCCACAGCCCAACACACCGGCTATGGCAAAGCCGGAGTGCCTCTTCAGTCCTGACCTTGACCCATCCTTCACTGCGTGGGGCCTCCCTGCAGGAACTCAAACAACTCCAGCCAGGGGCTCAGGGACAGAACTCTGATCTCCCTGGGCTTGAGCCCCTGGGGGAAGGGGTGGTCATAGTCTCCATGGACTAGCAGACATAGCCTTTCCTCCTGCTAGTTCTGAGGAATCTGGGCAGCCCAGAAAAGTGGGTTTCCTCCCAGCACAGCACACCCACTCCACCAAGGGATAGCCAAAGTGCTTCCTTAAATGGGTCCTGCTCCCTGTAACACCCAACTGAGTGAGAATGTACCAAGCAAATGGAAAGCAAAGAAAAAAAGCAAGGGTTGCAATTCTAGTTTCTGACAAAAGACTTTAAACCAACAAAGATCAAAAAAGACAAAGAAGGGCATTACATAGTGGTAAAGGGATCACTGCAACAAGAAGAGCTAACTATCCTAAATATATATACACTCAATACAGGAGCACTGAGATTCATAAAACAAGTTCTTAGAGACCTACAAGGAGACTTAGATTTTCACATAATAATAGTGGGAGACTTCAACGCTCCACTATCAATATTAGATCAACCAGGCAGAAAATTAACAAGCATATTCACGACTTGCAGTCAGCTCTGGATCAATAGACCTAATAGACATCTACAAAACTCTCCACCACAAATCAACAAAATATACATTCTTCTCAGTGCCACATGGCACTTATTCTAAAATCAACCACATAAATGAAAGTAGAACACTCCTCTGCAAATCTAAAAAGCTGAAATCATAACAGTCTCTCAAACCACAGTGCAATCAAATTGGAACTCAGGATTAAGAAACTCACTAAAAACCACACAACTCCACGGAAATTGAACAACCTGCTCCTGAATGAGTCCTGGGTAAATAATAAAATTAGGGCAGAAATCAAGAATTTATTTGAAAACAGTGACAATAAAGAGACAACATGTCAAAATCACTGGGCACAGCTAAAGCAGTGTTAAGAGAGAAATTTACAGCACTAAATGCCCACATCAGAAAGCTAGAAAGATCTCAAAATGCCGATCTGACATCACAATTAAGAGAATTAGAGAAGGAAGAGCAAACAAATCTAAAAGCTAGCAGAAGACAAAATATAACTAAGATTGGAGAAGAACTGAAGGAGATAGAGAACGAAAAACACTTCAAAAAAATCAATGAATCCAGGAGTTCGTTTTTTGGGAAAAAAAAAAAAAAAGACCGCTAACTAGACTAATAAAGAAGAAAAGAGAGAAGAATCAAATAGACACAATAAAAAATGATAAAGGGGATATCACCACTGACCCCACAAAAATACGAACTACCATCAGAGAATATTATAAACACCTCTATGCAAATAAACTAGAAAATCTAGAAGAAAATGATAAATTCCTGGACACATACAGCCTCCTAAGACTAAACCAGGAAGAAGTCAAATCCATGAATAGACAAGTAAGTTCTGAAGCTGAGGCAGTAATTAATAGCCTACCGACCAAAAAAAGCCCAGGACCAGATGTATTCATAGCCAAATTCTACCAGAGATACACAGAGGAGCTGATGCAAGTCCTTCTGAAACTATTCCAAACAACAGAAAAGGAGAGACTCCTCCCTAACTCATTTTATAAGGCCAGCATCATCCTGATACCAAACCTGACAGAGACACAACAAAGAAAACTTTAGGCCAGTATCCCTGATGAACATCCATGCAAAAATCTTCAATAATATACTGGCAAATTGAATGCAACAGCACATCAGAAAGCTTTTCTACCGTGATCAAGTTGGCTTCATCTCTAAGATGCAAGGGTGGTTCAACATAAGCAAATCAATAAATGTAATCCATCACATAAACAGAACAAATGACAAAAAACACATAATTACCTCAATAGATACAGAAAAGGCATTCAATAAAATTCAACATCCTTCATGTTAAAAACTCTCCATAAACTAGGTATTGATGAAACATATTGCAAAATAGTAAGAGCTATTTATGACAAACCCATAGAATGGGCAAAAGCCAGAAGCATTCCCTTTGAAAACTGGAACGAGACAAGGATGCTCTCTCTAACCACTCCTATTCAACATAGTATTGGAAGTTCTGGCTGAGGAAATCAAGCAAGAGAAAGAAATAAAGGGTATTCAAATAGAAATAGAGAAAGTCAAATTGTCTGTGTTTGCAGATGACATGATTCTATATTTAGAAAACCCCATTTTCTCAACCCCAAAATTCCTTAAGCTGATAAGCAACTTCAGCCGTCTCAGGATACAAAATCAGTGTGCAAAAATCACAAGCATTCCTGTACTCCAACAATAGAAAAGCACTCTCATTCACAATTGCTACAAAGAGAATAAAATACCTAGGAATACATCAAACAAGAGACATGAAGGACCTCTTCAAGGAAAACTACAAAACACCACTCAAGGAAATAAGAGAGGACAAAAACAAATGGAGAAATATTTCATCCTCATGGATAGGAAGAATCAATGTCATAAAAATGGCCATACGGCCAAAAGTAATTTATAGGTTAAATGCTATTCCCACAGAATTAGAAAAAATAAATAAATTTCATAGGGAATCAAAAAAGAGCCAGAGCCCATATAATGAGGACAATCCTAAGCAAAAAGAACAAAGCTTGAGGCATCATGCTACCTGACTTCGAACTATATTACAAGGATACAGCGACCAAAACAGCATGGTACTTGTACCAAAACAAACATATAGACCAATGGAACTAAACAGAGACCTCAGAAATAACACCACACCTCTGCAACCATCTAACCTTCTACAAACCTGACAAAAACAAGCAATGGAGAAAGGATTCCCTGTTTAATAAATGGTGCTGGGAAAACTGGCTAGCCATATAAAGAACACTGAAACTGGAATCCTTCCTTACACCTTACACAAAAATTAATTCAAGATGGATTAAAAGACTTCAGTGTGAAACCCAGAATCATTAAAAACCCTAGAAGAAAACCTAGGCAATACCACTCAGCACATAGGCATGGGCAAAGATTTCATGACAAAAATACCAAAAGCAATGCAACAAAAGCTAAAATTGACAAATGGGATCTAATTAAACCAAAGAGCATCTGCACAGCAAAAGAAACTATCATCAAAGTGAACAGGCAACCTGCAGAATGGGAGATCATTTTTGCAATCTACTCTCTGACAAAGGGCTAATATCCAGAATCTACAAGGGACTTAAACAAATTTACAAGAAAAAAATAAACAATCCCATCCAAAAGTGGGCAAAGTATATGAATAGACACTTCTCAAAAGAAGACATTTATGTAGACAACAAACATATAGAAAAAAGCTCAACATCACTGATTATTAGAGAAATGCAAATCTAAACCACAATGAGGTACTGTCTCATGCCAGTCAGAATAGTAATTATTAAAAAGTCAAGAACCAATAGATGCTGGCGAGGCTGTGGAGAAATAGGAATGCATTTACACTGTTGGTAGGAATGTAAATTAGTTCAACCATTGTGGAAGACAGAGTGGAAATTCCTCAAGAATCTTGAACCAGAAATACCATTTGACCCAACAATCCCATTACTGAATGTATACCCAAAGGAATATAAATCATTTTACTATAAAGACACATGCACATGTATGTTTGTTGCAGCACTATTTACAATAGCAAAGACATGAAACCAACAGAAATGTCCATCAATGATAGACTGATAAAAAACATGTGGTATGTATACACCATGGAATACTATGCAGCCATAAAAAAGAATGAGATCATGTCCTTTGTAGGGACATGAATAAAGCTGGAAGCCATCATTCCCAGCAAACTTAACACAGGAACAGAAAACCAAACACCACATGTTCTCATCATAGCGGGAGTTGAAAAATGAGAACACATGGGCACAAAGAGGAGAACAACACACACTGGGGCCTGTCAAGGGCTTGGGGGAGACAGGAGGGAGAGCATCAGGACAAATAGTTAATGCATATGGAGCTAAAACCTAGAAGATGAGTTGATAGATGCAGCAACCCACCATGCCACACGTATAGCTATGTAACAAACTTGAATGTTCTGTGATGTATCCTGCAGCTTAAAGAAAAAAAAAAAAAAGGGTATTTTAATGAGAAAAAAAAGATCTTTGAAGACCCCCTTGGAGATGTTTGAGGCCAATTTTCAGCTTTCATTCAACCCCCATATGGTCAGTCTTTTTCCCCAAGGTGAATCCTGAGACGCCAGGGACTATGGCTTGCTTCCTCAAAATACCGTCAATGGGAATATCTTTTAAGGATCTCAACAAGAGAGACCTCCTAATCGCAGCTCGGGGGCTTTAGCCTCCGCTTTGCCCTCAGACCGTGTGCTGGCTCCACCCCACATGTGCCAGCTGCCTTCTGCATTGACCTGACTTCCACATCTGTGCACCTGGTGTAATTGCTAAATTTCTAAGCACATTTTTTTTTCTGAAGGACAATATTTTAACTTAAAATGCAGATAGTCTGCTTCTAACCAAGATCACAAGCCTTAGGTAAATTTCATTCATCAAAGAAAATCAGGAAAGAAATTTCATTACAATGAAAGCTCTTGCTTCTAGGGGCTAAGTGTGAAACCTCATGCCTTGGACCAGGTGTGTACAGTTATAGAGGAAGTTTTGCAGGAAAATATTTCACCAACGAGGTTGGGAAAGCAGCAGCACAGCAGAGTTGTGGGGTATGGGACGCAGAGTCAGATTACTGCGTCTCATTCTGCCTCTGTAATGTTTGGTCTGCACAGCTTTGGGCGAGTGACTCAGTCCTCATATGGCAGAGTTTTTGTCTGTAAAATGAAGATAGCTATAATAATTCCTCCGTACCACACTGTATTCTTGTGAGCATCAGTTGAGACAGGATAAAACGTACTCTGAACACCATATGATTCATTATTAGTATTAATTCTACATTCTTACTTGCCATTTACTTCTTTTCAGCTCCCTAAATGTCTTCAGCTTTGAATTAGGAAGGAGTTTGAGAGCTAGTACTCGCTGAGCACCAGATGTCAGTGCCACATTCTGCTAGGAGCTACAAGGGTTAACAATAAATAATAATATGTATATCATATGATGGTCCTGACCTTAAATATCTCATAATATAGTCAATGCAGACACAAAAGAAACAAATACTGAAAAAAATCAAGACAGTGTCAATTTAAGGCTAATTAGGTGAGATCATTGCTGTATGGATTCACACATAGCAGAGGTGAAGGATGGATAGTGCTGAGGTCTGGCATAGCAGGAGGGCAAGACTTTGTGAAAGAGGCACAGGAGCTTGGGCATGATGTGGGCATTTAGCGAGACGTAGCCAAGGGAAAGTTCATCCCATAATTGAGCCACTCCTGAATTGAGGCCAGAAAGGAATGACACCACAATTGAAGAGGAACAAAAAGACAGAAACCAAAATGTAGGTCTTAGCACAAGGATCCCTATCTTCCCAGAAGAAGATGGAAATGTTGGCAAATGTATAAGGAAACACGTTCACTGAAGTTGACCTCAAGGATGAGTAAGAAACTATAACATGCTCTGATTGACAAGCTTGATCAAGAGAAGAGGTGGGCCCTTGTAGTGACTCCAAATACAGTGAAATACTCATGTATGTAATGCTATAAGACAAATCAGGAAAAAAATACCTAAGGATTACATTTCATGTTTTCCAGATTCCATACCTTTTTTTAAATGATGAGCATTTTTTTTGTGTGTGTAACACATGTAAGTTACTATGCTAAGGTATAGTTTAATACAGCCACCCAATGAACTAAGTATTTTTATATGCCCATTTTGCAGATGATAAAACTGAAGCTAGAAAGCAGTGGATTAACTTGCCTACTTAAATGGCAGGGTCAGGATTTTAAATTCAATCACCTTAATAAATATTTCCTATTGTTTTAGTGTTATGAGCTAATTGTTCACTCAGGTATTGAAGTGTTGCCAATATTTATGGGAGTAACAGCTAAAATCAGGTATCTATCCATTCTGTAATTCTGTTTTTTCTGTGAATTGGGCTGTAGCCTCCATTATTCTACATTAGTGGTGGAACACTAAATATTTTAGTTGTAGAATGTACAATATACTGTCTAGGAGGCTGATTTGAAGACCACTGCTAAGCAAATGAAAAATTTCGAAAAAGACAAAAGCAAAGATGCTTGCCTGGCACTGAGAACACTCCTGGCAGTGAATGAATTGACTCTCTCTAGCATTTTTGCAATGCCAAGGACTGGGATCCCAGACAGCGCCAAGCAAAGGACTGCTGGGCTTTGTGAGATCTGGTCACCATTAAAGACAGCTGGTTAAAATATGTTTTTAACAATGCCATCTTTTTAAAAACATTACCCTAAGTTCCAGCTAGTCACTCTGGATATTTTCCCCTCTTTTCCCACCACCAAACTGAAAATCTTTCCATGTCAAAGGAAAACCGTCTAGTCCTCCCACAGCAGCCTCCTCTGCCTGAAAGTCGTGTGCAAGTGGCATTAGCTTGAGCAGCTCTACAATAGGATGAGGGAGTCTGGAATACATGAGGCTTTGTAGACAAAGCCTTTTTTTTCTATTTTGATCCAGAGCCACTTCTCGTCACTGGAGGTACTCAGGAATGTGTCCACAAGCCATGCCACAATTCAGTATGGCTGAAATATTGTTCAGAAAAATACATGAACTTTTTGTTGTTGTTTTTCTAATAAAAGTGTTTAAAACTTTGCAGAAACTTTTTGATTTTGCTAGAAAGCATCTTTATAAATGAACAACACAGGAAATTGGGGAAATTCAGACAACGGGTCACTAAGGCAAAGTTGTCTTCTCCCAAAACAAAATCAGTGGAGATAACTAAATTTTTTAAGTCCTAAAAGAAAATTAGGTTCCTCACACGTCCTCATTTAGGCTTTTGTTTGTTTGTTTTTCTGTAAGCAAGGCCTTTCAGTCAAAGGAATCCCTATGAAAATGGGCCTATTAAGAAAAATTTAGCCCCTCATTCAACTAGATAGAAATATTTAGCGCTCCAACACCTTTTGTAGATTGTGTACCTGCAGTAAGGGAAGAGACGAGTGGACAAGGGTGAGTAATCGCCACATGTAAAAATAAGCAAAAACAGAGAAGAAAAAGATGAAAAGAGATAGTAAACATGTGCACCTGTGCTCTAAGTTAAAAAAGCTGACCAGGTGGTCACAAACCAAACTCCATTCTGACACTGGCCCCTGAGTGGAGGGAGATGATTTGGAACTCATCAGTAACAAAATAAGAGAAAGTTCATTTCTAGAGACAAGTGGTGAATAGCTCTTGCTAGAGACAAACTCCTGAAAAATAAAGAATTCCTAAAAGACACAGGGAAGTAAAGAACAAAGATAATTTTTAGAGACCTGGCCATAGCTTCTTACTCTCAGTGACACTTCAGAGGGAGAAAGCTGGTTTTTCAGAACCTTTCTGTCTTCTTGTTGGCCTCAATTGGAGCACTTTATAGAGGGCTCTGACTCAGAAGGACAAACTCTTTCCTTTGCATACAAGGATCAAGTCATTATTCATGGCCCACGCTCATTTCTGCCTCCTTTCAAATTAGCAATAATAATAAACCTTTTTGTCTAGGTTGTTCAGATATTTACCTCCATCCTTCCTCTCTCTTGCAAAGTTCTATCAGTGCCTAGGGCCAGCTTAAAATGTGCTGTGAGAGGTATATGGTGAGGGAGAAGGAGGGAAAAGGCGAAGAGGGAAAGATATTCCTTGAGAAACCCATTGCAGAATATTGGTGAGCAGAGATGGTCATGCCAAATGTAAAACTAGAAGTAAGGGATATCCCACAATATGAATTTATCTTCCAGGTAGTGGCATCTGTCTTTTTGGGATCTCTTAATAACATAAGAAGACCAACCATCCCAGTTTGCCTGGGATTATCCCAGTGTTAGCACTGAAAGCTCTGCCTCTCTAGAAAAAGTCCCAGTGGAATGGGTATGAGAGCTTAGAGTAAAAGTACAAAACCCATACTGTGGCTCAAAAAAGAAAATAGGGCTGAAAGTAACACTACTTTTTGTGTCAAATGAATGTGACACAGATTATCCACCTTCTGTGGTAGCTATTGCTGTTGATTTTTTTCCCATGACTACTGAGGTTGGCAACCGTTATTTGCAGCTCACAATGCATAATGAATTATACATGGTTGTGTTGCTTCGAGTGATAAGACTTATGTATACAATTTAAGTGCAATGCAATTATAAATGTGAACAGTGGATTTTTAACTTTCCTGTGGATTAACTACAGTGCTTTGTACTGACATACTACTAGTTTAGTTTTTTAATATTATGTCTATTGTGACCATGTTTTCTAAGAGTTCATATAATGAAAATAAGAATAATTGCAATACCTACAGGTGCGTGATTTGGACCTTTCCAAAAAAGAAGGCTAGAAGACTGTGCTACTTTAACAATAGAAGGAAGGACACCTACAACTGGACTAGAGAGGTAAGCAACCAAAACAGAGCTACTGCACAATCTGGAGAAAAGCACTCGGGATGGGCATGATAAAGAGGGAATTATGATGAAAGCACTAACTTGGAGATTGAATCTCACAAGTCCAGGATGAACCACGAAAGTATTAGGTCATAAGAAGGCTGTGTGGCTCTCATCTTGGGTGCTCTGTCTGGCTTTCTCCCTCTTGAATTGCCCTCTCTGGAGAAAACCAGTTACCATGTTCTGAGGACTCTCATTCTCAAGGTGACTCTAAAGAGGTGCATGTACCGGCAACCATGTGAGTGAGCTTGAAAGTGGATCCTCCCTCAGTTGAGCTCTGAAATGACTGCAGCCCTGACTGACAACTTGGCTGCTGTATTATAAGGGACTGTGAATGAGTCTCTTGTAATGTAAGAGCTAAATTGTGCCAGAAACCCACCCACAGAAATTATGCGGTAGTACATGTTCATTGTTTTAAGCCACTAAGTTTGGGGTAATTGGTTACATTGCAGTAAACAACCAATACAATGGGTGTCTTTCTCTAAGTCTTCCTGCCACAACCCACACACTTGCTGGCACTTGTAGCCTATACTTTCCCTATTCCCTCTTGCCACACAGAATAAATGTGCCACTTGTCTGAGACTAAACATCCCTCCAGTGCCCCGAACCATCTCCTTCTGTCTATTCGGGGACCTCACCCTACCGATTAGTTATTCCTTCTGTCTTGAATTAGTGTTTTTCTCTCGTTTCTATTATATCAACCTTGAAAGATTATTCAAAACTTTCTCATAATAAACCCATCCTCAAGTGACATTTCCCTCTAGTGACTTCTCTACTATATCTCTTCCTATTCAAAGTTGAATTTTTAAAAATAGTTATCTCCATTTCCTCAGCTTCCAATTACAAACTCCATACCACCTCTATTTGAGAGGAATCAATTTAGTCTTGCCCAAACTCCATAAACTTAACTCCAGTGGCCTATTGTCCATCCTCTACTGAATGTCCTACATTTACCTCACTCTCAAAATATTAAAAACTGAATCATTCTCCCTCACAAATCTGATATTTCTCTTGTTTTTGTCTCAGGAATGGCCCCATCACTTACAGTGTCTGAAGCCTGTTGTCATTCTCTGTTTCTGCCATCCTGTGCCCACTCAGACGATCACCAACCTAAGCCCTGTCCACCTCCTTACTATCCGATACCTCTATCACCCCCAAGACTCCAGCCAGATGGAGCTATTTACAGTCCCTTGAACAAACTCTCCATCTTCTCTTGTATCTGGGGTTTTGTACCTGCTCTTTTCTTCACTCTATCCCCTTCCACAGTTAACTCCTAACATTTGAAGAGGCCTTCCCTAAGCAACCTAGACTGGGTTGGGTGCATGGCTCTGCATTCCCATAGCTTCTGGTTTATCCTTATCACAGAACTTATTACACAGTGTGGCAAGTATTTTGTTTTGCATGCCTGGTACATTTTGGAATGTATTTTATTCATTGCTATATTCTCAGCATCTAGGACCAGTGCCTTTCACAAAGAGCAAGCACATAACAAATGTTTATTTTTGTATTTATGAATACAAAATTAAATACAAATGTGTACAAATAAGTAATATAAGGTTATGCACTGACTTATTAGGGCTGCCCTAACAAATTACCTCAAACTTAGTGGCTTAAAACAATAGAAATTTCTCTCTCACAGTTCTGTAGGTCTGAACTCAAGGTGTCATCAGGGCCATTTTTACTCCGAAGACCCTAAACGAGCATCTTTCATTGATTTTTCCAGCATCTGGTGGCTCTTGACACTCCTTGGCTTATGGTTTTAAGGCCTAAGAATAGTCCTCTGTGGCTCACAGCTTCACCCTCTGGGCCCACAGCTTTGTCACTCCTGCACCTGTGTTTTTAGAGCAGCCCTCTTCCTACTTCCTTAACAGCTGCTCTGCCATCATCAGCTTCTGGGTCCACAGTTCCACCCTCCGCATCATTCTTTCTTTTCCTCGAAGGGTAGTACATATTTGAAGCTGAGTAGCTATATCAGTTCATTGTTTGCCTATAGAATTTTGGGAATCTATTCAATGTTTTTTATTTTATCTAGCTTTTGTCCCTTTCAGTCCAAGCTGAAAGTGTTTCTACTGTGGCAACAGTTCCAAACCCATCATGGTCTCCCATGTATGTCAAGAGTATTCCCTGAATTAAACAATAGAGTTCTCCACTGATTCTTCTTGAGTAAGTTCATCTCTATTCCTGGCTTCTTCTGAAATGATTGAGTGGCTCCATGAGTGGCAGGGCTAATCTCTTCAATAAAAGGTTGTCCAGCTATACCCTTGGCCTTCTCTACAGAGCACATTTTCTGAACAGTGAATTCTCTAATTTTAGCATTCTTTGTAATCTGATAGATTGGGAACTTCCCAAGCTATCAGATGTTTATTATTTTTGCTTAAAATTTTCTTTTTTTCATTTTTGAATATGTTTTTCAATTACTTATTTTTTCCCTCAATTTATATCTTTTATTTTTCCCCTTAATACAAGCAGAAAAGAAAACGAGCTAAATATCCAACTTCATTGTTTACAAGTTCTGCTTTCCATTCAATAATAGAACACAATTCAGGCAAGTTTTCTGCCAGTTTGTAAAAAAAGATTCTTTCCTTTAGTTCCATATAATACGTTCTGGTTTCCTTCTGACACCTCCTTAGAAAAGCCTTCATATTTCTACCAATAGTCTCTTCAAAGCAATGTAGGCTTTTTCTTTCATGCTTATCAAAATTCATCTAGCCTCTACCCCATACCCAGTTCCAAAGTCACTTCCTTGTTTGTATATATTTGTTACAGCAGCACCTCACTTACCAGTATGTGACGGGTATAGATTTCTTTTCTTACCGGGAAGTAAGATGCTGTTTGCTTTCTTTGTAGAAACCAATCAGATATCTACAAATGACAACAACAACAAAAACCCAGATATTATATTGGAGAGAGAAAGAGAGAGAGATTTACACCAAAAAATTGGCTTATGTGGTCATAGGGACTGGCTGGTTCAAAATCTGTAGGGCAGCCCAGCAGGGAGGAATCCACAGAAAGAGTTCATTCTACTTCAGGAAAATCTTAGTTTTTCTCTTAAAGGCCTTTCACCTAATTGAATAAGACCTATCTGGATTATCAAAGACATCTTTAATTTTTTTTTGAAACAGAGATTTCCTCTGTCACCTATGCTGGAGTACAGTAGTGTGATTTCAGCTCACTGCAATCTCTGCCTCCCAGCCTTGAGCGATTCTCGCGTTTCAGCCTCCCAAGTAGCTGGGATTATAGGCATGCACCACCATGCCCAGCTAATTTTTGTATTTTTAGTGGAAACTGAATTTCACCATGTTGGCCAGGCTGGTCTCAAACTCCTGGCCTCAAGTGTTCCACTTTCCTTGGCCTCCCAAAGTGCTTGGATTACAGGCATGAGCCACTATCCCTGGCCAAGGACAATCTTTACTTAAAGTCAATTGATTGTAGATATTAACCACAGCTTCAAAATGACTTTATAAAAACACTTACATAAATATTTAGGTAAATAACTTGGTACCATTACTATATGTCAGTGTTCTCCAGAGAAACCAAACTAATAGGATGTATAGAGATATGTAAGAGAACATTTATTACAGGGATTTTCTTATGTAGTTACAGAGGCTGAAAAGTTCCATAATCTGCTGTCTAGGAAAGTGAGTGGTGTCATTCAACCCAAGTCTGAAAGCCTGAGAATTGGCAGGGGGCTGATGTGTAAGCCCCAGTCCAAGTCCAAAAGCCCAAGAACTAGGAGGGCCAATGTCCAAGGGCAGGAGAAAATGGGTATCTCAGCTCAAGCAGAGAGAGCAAATTTACTCTTCCCTCACCTTGTTGTTCTATTCAGATGCTCAAAAAAGAGGGTGATGTTTACCCATATTGGTGAAGGCAACCTTCTTCACTTGTCTACTGATTCAAATGCTAATCTCTTTTGCAACGTCTTGTACAGTCCTCTATATGACAACGTAAAGGTATTGACTCACAAAATTGACTTATTTTACTGTCAAATCTAATAGAAAAAAATACATCGAATCATGCATGAAGTGCACATTTTGTGATTTTGTTTATAAAAGTATATAGTAAACCCCTTTGAATGAGGAAGCTAATTCAAGTCAACTAAGCTTACAAGAAATCAGTTTATAAAACCAGATATTGATGTGTTAATTTAAAATAGAACTATACTAAGTGAACTAGATGCTGCTATCCTCCTGACCATCTCTCTCTCTCTCTCTCTCTCTCTCTTTATCTCCCTCTCTCTCCCTCTCTCTCTCTTTGTAGAAAACCCTCTAGGAAACTGAATTTTCAAGAGGTTGCTTGAGGTCTGCTCTGGGTCCCAAAGGAAAGAAAATATGGAACACAGGGCTTCAGATAAGATATTTGCTATAATATGTGAAGGACACATACTATAAACAAGAAACAAACCATGATGAGTAATCCATGGAGATTTGGTAGTTGATTTTATCTATAATGAAACTTTGCCTATCCTAACTAGTAAAATGACATTACATATTTTACTTGTGATATTTACGTATGTCTCACAGTAATTTATTTAATTTTTCAAAGTTTTTGGCAAACACTTTACTGTTGCTTATTTCCAACACAATGACCCATGAAGTCATAAATAAACAAATTCTATACATATAGAATAAAGCTTCATATTTATTAAGCTAAATGATACTTACCTAGTTAACCCTAGCTCTGCATATATACCCTGAATGGCTACAAAAGACCCATTACTTCAAACACTTCCATCTAATAATCATTGCTAAATATTTTGAAAATTTCATACAGAGCTTTATTTATCATATTCTTCTATCAAAGACCTAAGAATGGGCTGGGATTGTACCCAAGAGTGTTTTGTTTGTCTGTTTTTTTTTGTTGTTGTTGTTGTTGCAGAACTCTACAAAGGGTTTAGATTAGTTCTTCCTATTTCATACATGACATCGTTCTCCTTCCCCTCTAGTCCTCAGACTTGTCCATCATCCCAGGCCCTTTAACATTACAGAAGCTATCCCACATCTGATTATATCAAGATTCAGCTTCCTATGAAGGAAAACCCTATGTGCTTGGAGATAAAAAAGATAACTTGAATCTCTTTTTCCCTTCCTCTTTCTCTACTGGAAGATCAGCAACACCTTTTTGTTCTCTTCTGTCTCTGTTTGTGGAAGAAAATGGAATTGGGAAGACACTTTGAAAGGAACTTTCATGTCAAAGACTCTGACTTGCTGGGATTGAGTCAGCCTTCATGAACATACAAAGGCAGGACATGCAGACATTTTGGATAAAGTACTTGAGACCTGTAGGTACTGTAGACACATTATATCTCATTTTTAGAGACTGGAAATTCTTAAGTCCATAAATATAATCAAGATATACATTATCTTCAATGCATAATCTTCAGTGTGATTGATTGTATTCAAAATCACAATTATAGAAAAGGAACTGGCTGCTTCTTCTAGCTTCTTGCTTTTCTTTGATAAGTTCCTTTGAGGACACTTACTTAGAAGCTCCAAAAATTAAGGCTATAAATAGCAATCAGTCACTGCAGAAGAGAGCACTACTCAGCTTAAGGCATTGGGAATGTTGCCACCATGTCACCAAGTCCTTCCCCTCGGTGTCTTTGGTTAGCATCTAGCCAATATTAGCAGCATGCAAGAAGAGCATCCCCTCCTTTGTCCTATTACCATCTTGTGGGCTTTAAGAGATGTGTTGAGAGTTATTTAAAACTTTTACAAGGGATTTATGTACTGAACGCTGCTGTTTCATGACTGTAATACACATATAGTGTTAGAATGGGCTGAGAATCCAGAAAATCTTACAAGTGATCTTTACAATTATTAGTCTCTTAGCCAAAGAGAAATCTGTTCCATGGTATCCCTGACAAGAGACATGTTAAAGGAATGAGGTCTTATACACAGTATTTAATTGCTGTGATGGCTGTCAATTACTGAGTACTTATTATAAACCAGGGAATGTGTCCTCATCAAAATCCTATGAGAAAAGTAAGTTTAGTTTCTCTGTTTTACAAATAAGGGCCTTGAGGATTAGAAGCACTAAGTAACTTAACAGATATCTCAGAATACTTGAAACTAACTCTGGCATTTTCCCAATTTCATTTTTCAAATTTCATGTAGATTTCTAATTTATAATGCTTCTAACAGGTAACCATTAAAGATTATGAAGTGGGGGGTGACATAATGAGCCTTTTAAGAAGACGGTTTTAATAGCATAGAAATAAGAGTTTATAAAAAGTCAGAGAAAGTCCTACTGTCAAAAGGGAGAAGAAACAGAATGAAAGCAGTATATCAAAGTCTAAATAATAAATGAAATAGAAAATAAGATTCTCAGAGGACAGGCGTGGTGGCTCACACCTGTAATCCCAGCACTGTGGTGGCTCACACCTGTAATCTCAGCCTTGGGGAGGCAGAGACAGGTGGATTGCTCGAACCCAGGAGTTCGAGACCAGTTTGGGCAACATAGGGAGATGCTGTCTCAAAAAANAAAAAAAAAAAAAAAAGACAAAAGAAAAAGAAAGGAAAAGAAGATTTTCACAAAATCTTAAGATTGGAGTTTAACAATAATTAAAGGGAAATATAACTGAAACATATATAATTTATTTTGATAATTCTTATGCCTTATTTCCCTTTAAACTCATTCCCCTACCTGATGTAAATAGAAATACCTGATATATTTATCCTTAAAGAAGATTCTGTGCTTTTTAGGATAGGAACTGTATCTTATCAATTTTGCTCATCTTTGTAAAGTCAATACCTGGCAGATACCTAAATGAGATATACATTAAAATATAGTTAGTTGACAAATGATTCAAAGAGTGGCCATTTCGTTCTCTATTGTTCTTCAATTGTCTTATTTTTATTAACTTAATTGACACATAATTATTGTAAATATTTATGGGGTAAAAAGTGATGCTTCTATACATGTACACCATGTGTAATGATCAAATTAGGGCAATTAGCGTATCTTCCACCTTAGACATTTCTACTTCTTTATGGTAAAAACATCAAAATCCTCTCCTTGCTATTTTAAAATATACAATACATTATTGTTAATATTGCCACTCTACTGTGCAACAGAATGCCAGAACTAATTCCTTTTACCTAACTGTGCTCTGTACCTGTTCAACAACCTCTCTTTATCCTCCCTACTCCCACTTTCTCCCTAGCCTCTGGTAACCACTAGTCTACTTTTAAGTTTCGTGGGATCAACTTTTTATGATTCCACACGCAAGTGAGATTAGGCAGTATTTGTCTTTTTGCACCTGGCTTATTTCACTTAACATAATATTCTCCAGGCTAATCTATATTGCTGCAAATAATGGGATTTCATTTTTTTATGGCTAAATATTCAACTGTGTAAATATATCACATTTTATTTTTCCATTTATACATTGATGAACACTTAGCTCAATTTCATATCTTGGCTATTGCAAATAGCGCTGGGAGTGCAGGTATCTCTTTGACGTACAGGCATACCTCAGAGACAATGTGAGTTCAGTTCCCGACTGCTACAATAAAGCAAATGTCACAATAAAGTGAGTCACATGGATTTTTTAATTCCCAGTGCATATAAAAGTTATATTTGTGCTATAATGCAGTCTAACTGTGCAATTGCATTATATCTTTTAAAAATGTATATACCTAATTGAAAAATACTTTATTGCTAAAAAATGCAAACAATCACCTGAGCCTTCAGAAAGTTGTCATCTTTTTGCTGGTAAAGCATCTTGCCTTGATGCTGATGGCTGCTGACTGATCAGGGTGGTGATTGCTGAAGGTTAAAATGGCTGTGGTAATTTCTTAAAATAAGACAACAATTTGCCTCATCAGTTGACTCTTCCTTTCAAACAGATTTCTCTGTAACATGTGATGCTGTTTGATAGCATTTTACCCACAGTAAAACTTCTTTCAAAATGCAACTAGTTGCATTTTCTATAAGCAGTAATATGTTGAAAAAAATCTTTTTTTCTTAGCAGTAGGTCTCAACAGTGGGCTTTGACTATTCAGTAAAACATGCTGAATACATGATATGCTGTCATCCAAGCTTTATTGTTCCAGTGATAGAGCACAGACAAAGCACATTTAGCATAATTCTTAAGGGCCCTGAAATTTTCAGAATGGTAAATGAGTAGTACTGTCTTCAACTTAAAAGTCACAAGTAGCATTAGCCCTTAACAAGAGTGCCCCGCTGTCCTTTGAAGCTTTGAAGCCAGGAATTGACTTTCCTCTAGCTACGAAAGTCTTAGATGGCGTCTTCTTGTAAAATAAGGATCCAGTATTTCATCTACATTGAAATTGTGTTGTCTAGTATGAGCACCTTCATCAGTGATCTTAGCCAGATCTTCTGGATAACTTGCTGCAGCTTCTACATCAGCACTTGCTGCTTCATTTTGCACTTTTATGCTATAGAGATGGCTGCTTTTCTTCAACCTCGTGAATCAATCTCTGCTAGGTTGAAACTTCTTCTGCGGCTTTCTCACCTCTCTCAGCCTTCATAGAATTGAAGAAAGTTAGGGCCTTGCTCTTGATTAGGCTTTGGCATGAAGGAATGTTGTGGCTGGTTTAACCTTCTAGCCAGGTCTCTAAAACTTTCTCCATGTCAGCAGTTAGACTGTTTTGCTTTCTCATTATTCATGTGTTCACTGGGGTAGCACTGTTAATTTCCTTCAAGAACTTTACCTGGTTATTCACAACTTGGCTAACTTTGGTGCCAGAGGCCTAGCTTTTGGCCTAGCTCAGCTTCCAATATGGCTTCCTCACTAAGCTTAATCATTTCTAGCCTTCAATTTAAAGCGAAAGACATGAATCTCCTCCTTTCATTGCAACACTTAGAGGTCATTGTAAGGTTATTAATTGACATAATTCTCATATTGTTGTGTCTTAGGGGATGAGGCCTGAGGAGCAGGGGACAGTCAGGGGAAGAGCTAGTCAATGGAGCAGTCAGAATACACACAACAATTAAGGATTAATTTCACGATCTTCTATGGAGGTAGTTCATGGCACCCCAAAACAATTGCAATAGTAACATCGAAGACCACTGATCACAGATCACCATAACAGATAGAATAATAATGAAAAAATTAAAAATATTATTATGAAATATTATGAAAATGTGACTCAGAGACATAAAGTGAGTACATGCTGTTGGAAAAATGGCCCTGATAGACTTGCTTGATGCAGGGTTGCCACAAACCTTCATTCAATTTGTAAAAAATACAGTATCTGGCTGGGTATGGTGGCTCATGCCTGTAATCCCAGAACTTTGGGAGGCCAAGGCGAGTGGATTACCTGAGGTCAGGAGTTCAAGACCAGCCTGGCCAACATGGTGGAACCCTGTCTCTACTAAAAATACAAAATTAGCTGGGCATAGTGGCACATGCCTGTAATCCTAACTGCTCGGGGAGTCTGAGGCAGAAGAATCACTTGAACCTGGGAGGCAGAGTTTGCAGTGAGCTGAGGTCATGCCACAGCACTCCAGCCTGGGTGAGACAGAGAGACTGCATCTCAAAAAATGAATAAATGAAATAAAAACACACAATATTTGTGAAGTGCAATAGAGTGAAGCGCAATAAAATGAAATATGCCTGTACTAACTTCTTTTTCTTTGGATATACACTCCACGGTGGGACTGCTGTATCATATGACAGTTCTATTTTCAATGTTTTGAGGAAATGTCACACTTTTTTCCATAATGGCAGCATTAATTCATATTACCAACACCAGTGTATAAGAGTTCCCCTTTTTCCACATCCTCGCCAGAATTTGTTATTTTTTGTCATTTTGATAATAGGGACTTTAACTGGGTGAGGTCACATCTCACTGTGGTTTTTATTTGCATTTTGCTGATGAGCATGACATGTGATTTGCTTCAAGAAACCAAGCCTTACTCTGAGTAAATATAACCTTCACTTACATTTTTAAAGAATATTTATTATATTTGAATCTCATAACTGCCAAAATGCTTTTATGAAAATATGTTTTTAAAAATTCAGATTTGGGTCCTTCTTTGTGGAGGGCAATAAACAATGGTAAAGATAAGAAGACACTGAAATTTCTCCATTCAAGCATGTGATGTCTGAGGTCCCTCCAAGAGTCAGAGGACTTTACTCTGTTGTTTTAAAACACTTGTTATCCCTCACTAGAGACAACTCTTTCTCAAATGCATGTATCAAATGATAATAAGCCATAATAAATAGCTCAGTTCAGGAAAATCATTCACAAACTAGAAAACTATATTCAAGGAATATATTCTTTTGATACTGAGTCAGTGTTGTCATCTCAGTTTTAAGAAATAAATATGGAGGCCATAGTTTTTCCCCATAACACATGATGCATGTGCAATGCATAGTGAACCAGCATGGTTAACTTCATTTATGAAGTACGGCAATTGTTTTTCATGATGTTAGCATCTGCTGTTTGGAAATATAGATTGGATAAATGCAAACTCTCAAGGCAGAAGTCAGCTAAAGCTTCTGAAATCAATAATAAGTTATGAGTCACTCAATTCGTCTGTAAATAATAGCCTTAATGTCACCGATTGCTGTGATATTGTATAAACCCAGGAGGAAGAGTGGAAAATTATTCCTTGGCTATGACATAAAATATTACAGACCCCAGGATTCTTTATAGGAACAGATGGCTTTGGGAACTTAGTGCCCTAAGAAGTAAATAAATGACTCTCTAATAATCTTTCCACTGGTAGATCAACTATAGAAGACATTGTAAAACTATATTCAGTCAACTAGAAAACATTTGACCTTATTTGCATGAATTGTTTATTCTGTTGCCCTTGTATTTTAAAGGAAATGTTTTCTTTTCTACAACCCATTAAACTAACTAGCAAACTTAGTAATGGAGCAATACAAAAATCACCTGAACAGAGAGCAAAGTATGATATTATGCAGGAATTGCCTTTCCAAAGCCCTTACCTCATTCATATGAGTATAGAGGAAGTCATCACAGAAGCACAGGGTCATCTCACTCCCCACATCAGCACTAGGTCATCACACTCCCCGCATAAGCATAGGGTCGGCACAGCCCCCATATCAGCACAGGGTCATCTCACTCCCCACAAAACTAGGTCATCACACTCCCCACATAAGCACAGAGTCAGCGCACATCTTTATCCCTGAACCTGAACCTGTGATTTTGACCTTATTATGGAAAAAACACCTTTGCAGGTGAAATTAATTATGCATCTTTAAGTGAGATCATCCAGATTACCTGTGTGGCTCCTTGATCCAAAGATAAGTATTCTTAAAAGAGACACACAGAAGGATACAGACACAGATAAGAGGGAAGAAGGATATGTGAATGTGGAAGCAGGTATTGGGGTCATGCAGCCATAAGTCAAGGAATGCTTAGAGGTACCTACACTATACCTTTCTTGTATCCTTACCTACAAGAGAGGATTTTCCCTTAGAGCCTTCAGAGGAAGCACAGCCTCAATATCAGACATCCGAGCTTCAGAACCATGAGAAAATAAATTTCTGTTGTTTCAAACCTTCAAATTTGTGATTATTTGTTATGTCAGGCCTGGGAAATCTATACAGGGTGTAAAAGTTACTTTTTTATTTCATAGAGCTTTGCGTGAAGATAAGTCACATCCAAACTTGATATAAATGCCATCTAATATAGAGACTGCCTGGCACCATCCAGAGCCTCTAGAATTTCAGCTTCCTGATATGACTAAGTAGAATGTTTGGTTTGTCTCCCACGGGAGAGTACCTTACCTGTGAGAGAGAGAATGGCCAAAGGTTTGATGGTGAAAAGAGTGCATTTGTGCTGTTTACCAAGTATTTCTTGTGCCCCAATCTTCCGGCACATGGCAGGATTTCATTACTTTTCTCCCTTCTAGTTGAATTGAGCCATTTAAATAGTTCTGGCCAATTAGGTGAGAGCAAAAGTGACATCTGTCATTTAACTGTAGGGCACTCCATGAAAGTAGAGGCTTAATCTGTTTCATTCATTGTTGTATCCTCAGCACCTGTAACAAAAGAAGTTGTGTTTAGTAAACTTTCATTGCACTGATATTTGCCAAGTGTCATTGACCTTTACTGACATGTTCTTCGTCAAGTTTCTCCTTTTGACTAACCTTGTAGTTTGGGGTAGAGAATCGCAGTAACTGCACAAAATTCAACTTTATAAAAATAGAAACACTAATTTGAGTTTTTCCATTTCAATTGGTAACTGCGGTGCCTGTCTTTATTTAAAATTTTGACTTTTTTTCATTATAGATTTTTGCATTAATCTTAATTTTTAAAAATATATCATTACAATTTTCTTATTTGAGGTTTTTGGTGTTCCCTTAACTTTTACACCCAAGGCAAGTGTCTCACCCACCTCACCCTAGTCCTAGTCCTGGTATAGCTACAATTTACATATATTTTTACTTTGTTTTAACCAAACCTCCAATATCCAATGAAGGCTGGAAACATGCAGGACAATATTAATGTGAAAGTGGTTGTCTATTTACATTCCTTGTAAACCACTCATGAGTTATCCCATGCAACCTCAAAACAAGATCCGTTCTTAAAAACAGGCAAAGTATATGGATAACCTCTGTCATTTCTCTCTGCCCCAGGATTGCTGGCCCCTGAAACACGAAGTGAACTCTATTAAAACATGATGGGTAGCACTATAAATTGGTTTCCTCAAAATTTAGGATGCTTAAGAATTACCTAGGAAGATGATTTAAAATGCAGGAATATAGCCTACACCATCACCACTACCACAAAAACTCACCCAACCACCACTCCCACAATCATAATTTCATCTATTTAGAATGAGATATAGGAATTTTCAGAAACCCAAAGGATTCTTATGCAGGTAATCTAGCTATTATGACTTGAGGAAGGTGGTAAGTTCTTTTCTGCTGCCATCTTAACCATTTATTAATGCTAATGAGAATAAATTGGCAGTCCTGGTATTGAAAATGATTGGCAGTTGCTTATAATAGATAAACTCTAAAGTACTCATGGTTTGACATAACATTAATTATTTCTAAAGCACCAAAGTCCATTCATCCGTAGGAGAATGGGTTGTGGACTTACTGAAAACACCCACTGAGGAACTGGTGCTATTGGCACCTCCTACATCTTCAAAATATGGTTTTTAAGCTTGCTGCAAGAGCACGCATCCGGGGAATGGACCATCAAGGAAAGACAGTATGAAGGATTACATGGAAGCTTTGGGTGGGCCAGGCCTACAAATGACAGACTTTGCTTCCACCCACATTCCATTAGGCACATAGCTGCACCCAGATTTAAAGGGGCTGAGAAATACAGCCCCCTGGTTGGGTAGCTGCTTCCCAGCAAAGATTCTTTGCTATGGAGAAGGGAGTCCAAATTATTGGTAGGTAGCTAGTTGTATCTATTAATTATAAGCATCTATACAGGAGAATAATGGCCAGGCTTTGAACACGATGAATGGGACAACACTGAGGCAAAGGTAAGGACCCAAAGTGAAAAATTGGTCTCAGGGACAAACATTTACTAATTGTCAATTTATCCAGGAATAGCTTTATGGCTACAGGTTACATCCAAGGCTATCACATTAGCTTTCTTTTAGGCCATGTTGAAATGTGGAATACTTTGCAATTGATATATGATTCATAGCACCTTCAATCTCATAGCTGGAAGGGAACTCAAAGTGAGATAGTTCCAGTGCTTAGAGTGTTATTGTTATTCAATTAATGAGTCATTTGAAGTCTATGTATGCTAAAAAAAAAAATGCCTCCCCCCAAAAAAATACTATTAATACATTCCAATCCCTGGAATTGGCAAATGCAACCTTCGTAAGGGGGGAAAAGAGGAGTCCTTAAAGGAGTCTTTGTTAGTGTGATTAAATTCAAAATCTTGAGATAGGAAGATGACCTTGGGTCATCCAAGTGGACCCCCAAATAAAATCACATGTCTTTCTATAAGAGAGAGGCAGAAGGAGATTTTTCACACAGATACACAAAGAATGATGTGATGTGAAGATGAAGCAGAGAGAGACTTGAAGACACTGGTCTTAAAAATTTGAATGATGCTGCCACAGCTAAGGAATGCCGGCAGCCACCAGAAGCTGGAAGAGGCAGAGTATAGATTCCCCCTAGAGTCTCCAAAGGTGGCATAACCCTGCCAGCATCTTTATTTCAGCACTGTGATGCTACTTTCAGACTGTGTCCTCAAGAACTCTGAGAGAATGCATTTATGTGTTGTAAGCTACTAAATTTGTGATTTCTTATAGTAGCCATAAAAAATGAATACAAAGTCCAAGGAGGTTACGTGATGTGACTAAGGACTCACAGATAATTGAGAGTAGAAAGAAAATTAAAATGCCTTTCTTTTTGTAGGCCTCTTTTTACTACAACATTGATACTGCAGGGATTTTTATTAGATATTCAAGGCCAGAGTTAGAAATGGGGATAATAGATGAGCATGTTGGAAAATTTTATCCCAGTATTTCCTAGCCTTCTGGCATAAACATTGGGTGGCTTTCAGGACCCCAATTTCACAGTAGGAGAGCAGGATTTCTAGGGTGCTGAACTGGCATCCACCTCCCCAGCCAAGAACATGAGTCAACTCACAGCAGTGAGCATTGCTGGCCAAGACTGCAGGATGAGCCAGCTCTTCAGGTCTTTTCTTTTTTTTCTACTCCAAGTTTGTAGGTGGATCAGCATATTTTTCAAGTGAAGAAAGATTCTGGAGTTTGGCAAGCAACATCTATAGATATTAATGGCCCTTTTAAGCTGAAGCTTAATTAATTGACCAACATGATGAATGCGGCTAAGAGTTACGGTTTGTAGATCCAAGGCTCACTGAGGACACCCATATCAAGGTAATCTGCATCAAGTCATCAACTCTGCAGAAAGTTACTTGTTCTTTCCAATTCACAAGGATGGTAGCATACATTCCATTAAAAACTCAGAATCAAAGAGGAGCGTTTTATTGGAATTCAGACCTTCCTATCCCCAGGGGAGTCTGAGAAAATAGGAAATCATCAGCTTGGCTCAAGAGTAACATGGTGCATGCCAATGAAGGAACTGCTTGAATCTCTGAACTCCCAAATTGCCATGTGTCCCTTGACACAGGACTCAGCTACACCAAGTGACTTTCTGAAGATGAAAGAGTGCTGCAGTTGCTGTCAGAGTATCTGACTTAAGTCCCGGCTGTTCTAAAACTGGTTTAGAGGTCACTTTGAACTTTTCAACCTTCCTACCTGTGAAATGGTGAAATAAGAGCCTTTAAAGTTATTCCTGGCTCTGATGTCTGGGACTCTGCATTCAAGTAATTAGCATAATCGGGACTGAGATACCTGGACATATGCACACATCCATGCCCCAGACTATGTTTCTCTGGCCCAATAGGTATTAGGTAAACAGGGACTGGGTATTCTCATATGTGTGACTGGAGAATATTGATACCGTGTCCTCTGCTTTGCAGATATTTGTAAGCTGCATTATAAATAAGTGTATATTTAGCTGTCACTTCCCAGGCAACGTCTTTGGCAATGCCAGCTACTGGATACTGACAGCTTAGATATCCCTGGCATTACAGAAAGTTTATCGCACTTATTGTCTTTGAATCCTGACAACATTGTGAAGGAGTTATTATTATCTTTATATTAGAAATAAAGAAACTGAGTCTGAATTTAATTTGCCAGAGGAACTTGGTTGAAGTGTGAATCATTAATCTTTTATTTCAGATATGTCTATCTGTTCTGCTGGAAAACAGAAGAGAGATCAGTATTAAGAGAAAGCATGAGGGTTTACACAAATATAAAGAACTACCACAAAAGACTTGTTTTCTTAAAAAGACAAAATTCTAAATTCTATGCAACCCACTCTAGATAGAATAAGGAAAATGCAGCTTGATATAGTAAAAACAAATAAACAAGCAAACAATCTCATAGAATTAAAAGCCAAATGAAAATGTGGATACAAATTTCAAAACTATTTCTTGACTATGTCAGCAAATGAGCCTTGGTTTGCTGAGGGGAGGCATGAAAGCCATTGAGAAGAAGTGAAGCTCCTCCACGTGCTAGAAGTGACAATGGGCAAATTAAATTCAGACTCAGTTTCTTTATTTCCAATATGAAGATAATAATAACTCCTTCACAATGTTGTCAGGATTCAAAGACAATAATAAGTGTGATAAACTTTCTGTAATGCCAGGGATGTCTAAGCTGTCAGTATCCAGTAGCTGACGTTGCCAAAGATTGAGAACAGCATTGGTGATGAATGTCAGTGGAGAGGGTGTTTAAATGACCATTTTAAGTAGCTTGGCTAAAAAGGAACAAGAAATAAAAAGGAGATAAGGGGATATGTGGAGATGGAGGGTGTCGTTGGTACCTTTTTTTCTTTTTTGTCTGACAGTTATTGCTTTTTTTTGTTTTCATTGTAATTGATGAAAAAAGGGCCCTAAGGAGTCAGAATTCAATACGTTTAGTAGGAAAAGGAATATTCTTCCACTGCTGTGGGTGGGCAGGAGGGAGGCAGGCGCAGGAGGTGAAGATCACCTGGGCCTGCTAGGGCCAAGATTGCCCAAAGTCGAAGGTGTCCTGGCCTGAGGGCCATAGTACACTGCATGATGATGTGAGGATTGAGGTTTGTGGGGAAGGAGAGGTATGGGCTGGATGCTCAAGGACAGTCATAAATGTTTAAAAACATGGACTTACACCCATCTCTGGAGCAAGAAAGGAGGTTATCAAACTTTAGGCCCCATTCAGGCTGAATCCTCCCTGAATATGTGGGGTAGGAAAATGTTCATTGAGGCATAAGCACTGCAGGGAAAGTTAAATGTTTTTGCACCAGAACTGGTATTCCAGATTTGCTCAGAGGATTGTTTTAATTCAGCTGGAGACTGCTGATGAGTGGTGGAATTAATTTCTAGTTGAGAGCACTCTCTTTGTTTCTCTGTGCTCTTTCTTCCAAAAGGAGCTTAACTGTTCCTCCTGATTAATTTCTAATTGTACGTATACTGAATAGAATTAAAAACCACCAGGCATGCCATAGAAAGCATCGAATGAGCTACATCCTAAAATAACTCTTCCAAAGACAGAGTAAGGGCTGCCTATGCCAACCTCATATGAGTTCATAACAGGGAGGAGGATGCAATGAAATCTGAACTGGCCCCAGAGGCCATACAGCATTACCATTGTTGGTGGTGGGTCCATGGGCCCCTCTCATGACAGTGAGGGTGACACACTCACTCAGTTTTACTTGTAAGAGCTCTGGAGCTGGATGACCCTTCAGTGCTGCCCCCAGTTGGGGCTTGCTTAGTCAAGCTTTTATGCTTCCACATTTATCATTGACTGAATGTAGGCTGACCTGGGAAAGGAACTGTTACCTCGGGTAAGGGAGTCTCTCCAGCTGGAGACAAGGCCCAGAGACTCAAGTCAGAGTGGCTGGCTTGTAACCCTCCCAACAGTTTGGGAAACGAGGGCTTCAGTCCTTAAGCGGGGCAAGGAGGAATTAATTTGGATGAAACACTACTGCATCCACTATACCTTCTTTCTACATTTTCTCCCATTGAAAGCACCCAAGTTATTTCTTGTTTTTAAATTATAGTCAACATTTCTCTCCTGTGTCTCAGGTGCTATATGGTGTTAATATTCTGGTGGATACTAGTCATTTTAAAGATACATCATTTCTGGCCTTGTATGGACTAAAAATGAGTTGCAAATGGACTTTTCTACATTTCTTTCAATTATGTGGAATTAGCCAAAGTCTCCCTGAGCTATGTGTGTATGTTACATTAGTTAACAATGAGCAGTGCAGACATATACAGGCCTTCAGCAAAATGGCCATTCATTGATGCTGAGCTGCACCAATCTCTTTCATGTGTTTTCTATCAAACTACAGAGATGTAATGCAGTGGAAATTTCTTAACACTGCTGAGACACAATTTTCTTCATCTGTAAAATGGCTAAAACTTACGTACCTTAAAGGATTCCACAAAAAAAGGAAGTACAAAAAGGAGGCCAGTAAAGAAATGCCCACTGTCAGTGTAAGGTGTTAATCATTGTAACATGCAATACCACCACCTTAATTCCACGTGTATCAAACAGGATTTTAAAAATCTAGTAACTTAAGCCACAGTGATTTCCAGCATGTACAGTGGCAACAGAGGCCACTCAATGTTGAGAACTTTTTTTTTTTTTTTGAGTCAAAGTCTCGCTCTATCACGCAGGCGGGAGTGCAGTGGCATGATCTCGTCTCACTGCAACCTCTGCCTCCCAAGTTCAAGCAATTCTTATACCTCAGCCTCCCAAGTAGCTGGGATTACAGGCACACATCACCACACCCCGCTAATTTTTGTATTTTTTCAGTAGAGATGAGGTTACACCATATTAGCCAGGCAGGTCTTGAACTCCTGACCTCAAGTGATCTGCCCGCCTCAGCCTCTAAGTGCTGGGATTACAGACATGAGCCGCTGCACCTGGCCTCAATGTTGAGAACTTTCAACAACAGATTCACTCACATTCCTTCATGAAGGAACAATTTGTCTGAATCACTTCTCTTAAAAAAAAAAATAGTTGTTCAAATAAATGTCAGGTTGCTAGTAATAACCAAAAGCTTGTTAAATATTGAGTGCCTATTATCCAGTTTAAAGTGTTTGCTCACCTTTGGGGCTTTCTGAAAGCTGATCAATAAAAATAAACATTGGGTTTTGATGTGTGATCACAGGCAATGTCAAGACAGAAATACTCAGCCATTCACTGCACTGGAACACCCAGTCTGGAAATAGCACTAGTCAAAGGTGAGGGCCTCCTTGCAAAAGAACATGGCAAGGACATTTTAGAAGCATCTATAGCTAAGGGAGATGGGGAGAGCAAGGAAGATGGAGCTCTAGGTCTTTCAAATGCTTTTTTTCTGAAAACCCACTTTTGAATGGCTGCAAACAACCATGGAACATTTCTGCTGCCTTTGTGCACCATTTCTCTTATGATTGTATTGTTTCTGTACATAATTTTCCTCTTTTTTCCATTTTCCAAGCTTAAGCTAATATCTTTAGCCCACCCTAACACTGGGGATTAACTAAGGGATACAGTAAATAAAATAGATGTTCTTAATTATTTGTTGAGAATGACTTGTTCTGGATAGGTAGATGAGTAGCTTATCTTCAAGGTCAGCTTTAGTCAAATTATCAATAGTAACAATTATAATGATTATCATTAATTTTATTAAGCATGTCTTCTGAGCCAGCTACTGTTTGAAGTATTCTACATTCTGTATTTAATTTAATCTTTATAAAAACCTTATGAGATTGGTCGTATTACTCCTATGTACACAGGTAAAAATTAGGACTCAGAAAAGATAGTGAAGATAGGCACTTTGACCAAGATCATAGGACTGGCAGGTAGTGAAGGTAGAATCAGTACCCAGGTGTGCCTGAGGCTAAAGCCTTTTCTCTTTATATGTTCTTCATTTTGCATTTATTTACTAACATATTGTGAACACCTATTTAGCACCACATACTTGGCTGGGCTGTAGGGACACCGTGATGTGCAAAACAGAGTCCTAGCTTTCATGAATTATTTGATCAAGTAGGAATACCAATAGGACAAATATATCCATATGCTAAAAAATATAAATGGGGTATATGGAGTGTTATGCAACCTTATAACATGGATATCTAACTTAGCTTGGAGAATCAATGAAAACATGAAAGAAACATTTAATTTGAAGTCAGAAGAATGAGTAAGAGACAGACAGATGTAGGAGAATACAGGGATACTGGGGGAAAGTGATAGCATGTTTGAAGGCCTAAAAGCCAAAAGATATGGCCCATTGGAAAAACTATGTGGCCCAACAAAACTGGAGCACCGAACTGCTTTGTTATGGGCAGTTGGGTGAGGGGGTACTTGCTGTCAAGGGGGCCATAGATGGAGAATGAGAGGTAGTCAAGGACCAAGTCATGATGTGCATGTGAACCAACTGAAGGGTATTGGATTTTCTAGTGACATAGGGAAAACATCTAAAGGCTCTAGGGACAAGATCAGATTTACACTTGGAGTGGGGCAAGAGTGGATATAAGGAGCCATGATCTGCTTTAGATATTTCATAAAGGCACAGGTAAAAGAGAAGACATTTCTGTCAAAGGACTTGGACTCTAAAGAGGGGATGTAACAATTGGTAATGCTTGTTGAGAACTATGTGCCATTCCTTCATTTTCAGGTATTCATTGAGCACCTACTTTGTGCCTGGCACTGTTCCAAGTCCTGAGGAGGCAGCAGTGACCAAAGGTGCCTATAGTCATAGAGCTTACATTTGAGCATCAGATACCAGGCACTTTAGAGATATTGATTAATTTACGCTCACCATAGCCCGATGATGTGGACTATCACATTATTTCACTTTACAAAGAAACTGAGGTGCAGAGTAGTTAAGAACTGTCCAGGGTTTGCCTGCAGGTCTGTCTGGCCCTGTGAATCTTTTGGTGAGATAAATGCAAGGGAAAGGCAAGAGACCCCGAGTGGGGAAAGCCCAAACCACGGCATCTAACGTGGCTTCAGTGGTGGGAGAAACTCAGGATCCCACAAAAGCTAAATCTACAAGCTTTAATTTCAGTCTTGTAAATGACCCTTTTGAAGCTTTATATGATCTTTTATTTTATTTTGCAACAAAACCACCATTGCCCCTTAATTACAGTATTTCTATTGAGCAAAGTCCATTCTCTGTTTCACAAGGAAATTAGCTATACTCTCTAAAGGCAGCACTTTCAATAGCCAGGTTCCATGGAGCAGGACATGATAAATCAGTTTGGGCTATTCTGACAGGGAGACAATGCCTGTAGGTGCTCTATTGATTTTCCTCTCATCCTGCGTCTCCTTCTCCTCCATGAGTATTTAATAAGGAAACTTTGCTTACTTCGGTTAAGAACCAGATCACCTGCTTGCTCTCCCTAGACAGTTATGCCTTCTTAGTGCCTTAGTTCTTAATGCATCTCAGGAACCCGGATCCAGGTTAAGAGGCTATTTAACATTAGTTTCTGAATACTGTGCTACAAAACACTTCCCTCAAACTCACGGTATCGATGCTGGCAACAAAATCAAATGTGTTTGTAGCCCATAAATGGGCATGACGTGGCCAAGGATGATGTTTCTCCTCCATTCTTCTTGCCCCCTCCATCCCTGATCTCTCGTCCAGCTGAAGTCAATTGGCACGGTTTTGCTGACATTGTTCAGACCCTTTAACATGTCTTGGGATACCTGTGAGAGGTTTTGTGATGGTTAATTTTATGTGTCAATTTGACTAGACTGTGGAATACCCAGGTAGCTGATGAAATATTTTGGGGGGATGTCTGTAAGGGTGTTTGTAGAAGAGATTAGCATTCGAATCAGACTGAGTAAAGAAGCCCCATCATCACCAATGTGGATGGGCATTGTCCAATCTCTTGAGGACCCAGCAAGAACAAAAAAGTAGAAGAAGAGTGAATATTCCCACCTTCTTGAGCTAGGACCTCCATTCTTTCCTGCTGTCAGACATCAAATGTACTGGTTCTCAGACTTTCAGACTTCAGGATGTATACCACCAGCACCTCTCTCACTCCCCATTCTCTGACCTTCAGCCACAGACTGGGATTTATGCCATCCATTTTCCTGGTTCTCAGGCCTTTGGACTCAGGCTAAATCACACCAACAACTTTCCTAGTTCTCCAGCTTCCAGATCACATGATAGGACTTCTCAGCCTCCACATTGGCATAAGCCAATGCCCATATAAATGGGCATTCTCCTCTTAACTATTTGCCTGCTTCTCTGCCTACCTGTCCATCTATCTATCTATAAGTCTGTCTGTCTGTCTATCTATCTGCCCTATTGGTTCTGATACTCTGTAGAACCCTTACTAGTGCCAGTTTTCAAAGAGAAGATAGGTAAAAAACACTTTCCATTTTGTAGGACAAGTACTTTCCCCATTACGTCAAATTAGGCAAGAATTAATTAGCTTCTGATTTATTCCTGAACTAAGTGATAAGTTCCTCAAAGATGCTATGTTCTCTCCCACTGAGGGATATTTACACATGAGGCTCCCTGTGTTAGGAGCAATACTCTTCTACAAATCCCATCTAACTTCCCTTTACCAGTTAACTGCTTTCCATCTACCAACTCTCAGCCCAAGATGTCCTCAGCCTAGGCTAAGTGACACCCTCCACATGTGCTTCATGGGGTAACGCTCTTTTCCCCCGTAATACTTGCCTCACTTTGTGTTTATGCCCTTGTTTGTGAGAGTCTGTCATTAATCCAGTGTTTGCCACTATACCACAACAACAGACTGCTTTACTTACTCCTGATTCCCTGGCATAGTGCCTAATACATAGGACACACTCAAAAGTATTTGTTTAATAAGTGAATGAAACCAGATTGCTAAAAGAGGAGTCTCTTTTCAAAAGAGGCCTTGAGTAGTAATAGGAAAGGGAGTGAACTATATGACTCAGGGAAAAATAGAAGTCTGCAGTGAGGTCCTGAGGACAGAAACTAAGGATTGGTCTTGAACATGACTCAATCACACATTCCCATGGTGTTCCCTTGTTTTAACGACTTTCTATGGTATCCACCAATCCAACAAGGATATCAGGCTCTCTGCAGTTCCACATAAGCCTGCAGAGGTAAAACTTATTCTACCAATTTCTGGGGAAAAGCAATTTGATTAATTAACTTGGATCAATAGGTATTTATCATTGATTAGGCATTCCACAGTGATTTAAGTGTAAGGGCTTGTGGAGAAAGTATTAATAGAAATGTGGTCCTTGCTCTCAAGAAGCTCACATTACAGCATATGGGCTTTGAATCCAAGCCTGATTTATTTCTCCATGGTTGGCTGAGGAGTGTCAATTTATTGGGAATATAAACTTGAAACTTGTTTCATCCAGTGATGGGTCACCAACTGTGCTGTGTTGTTCTTCTCTAACTCAGCTGGGGGTCCCTTAACCACATCATGGCTTAATTTTTTAACTTTCCTAAATATTATGGTTATAAAAACTGCCTCAGTTTAGTACTTAAATCTTAATCCTTTTTATTTATAAATCTTTTCATGGAATTTAATTCAAAGATCCTCTCTTCCCTTCACAAACCTCAATGCTGGCTGCAGATGCCTGTGGCTCCAGTGGGTTTGGGTAGACATCTTCCCTAACAGGATAAGGTTGCTGCCCACTTGTGGGTTAACTGTGCTAGCTCATTGTCCACAGAGCACGTCATGATGTGCAGTCACTGCAGCTGGCCCCACTGACAAGTCTTACTCATGCGCAGATCTCCTAAGTGTTAGCGATCTGCCATGAGACTTGGCCTTCTTAGCAATCTGACCACCAGCTTTATGACCCAACCTTCTGATGGGCATACATCTTTGCTTCAGTTTTACCCTGATATGGCTGGGCTCTGTGTCCCCGCTCAAATCTCATCTTGTAGCTTCCATAATTCCCACATGTTGCAGGAGGGACCCAGTGAGAGGTAACTGACTCATGGGGGCAGTTTCCCCCATACTGTTCTCATGGTAGTGAGTAAGACTCATGAGATCTGATGGTTTTATAAGGGGTTTCCACGTTTGGTTCTCTCTCGTTCTATCTTGCTGCAGCCATGTGAGAAGTACCTTTTGCCTTCCAACATGACTGTGAGGCCTCCCCAGCCACGTGGAACTGTAAGTTCATTAAGCCTATTTTTCTTCCCAGACTTGGGTACATCTTTATCAGTAGCATTAAAATGCACTAATACACACCCCAAAGCCTATCAACGTATTTAGGTCCCTCAGTCTGTCTGCCACAGTGGTGGCCAGGAGTATGAGCATGTTCAGTACACATCTCCATGCTTTCTTGGAACTGAGAACTTGACGAACCCATTTTGGCATCCTTCTTGGGCAGACTGTCCCACATACCATTTTGTTTTCCAATTCTGTTTTTCTTATTAGTGTGGTAGAGGACAGGCCAGAGAATCAGCTTTGAAAGCAGAAACCAACTGAAGAATGAAATGCCAATTATTTCCCTTCATACTAAAATCCCCAATCTTTACAGTCTTTGGACAGCCTTCTTCACTTGCCTGGGCTTCAGGAAGGGAAGCCTCTCCCATGGGCAGGAAGGACAGGGTTTCTCTCTATTCACTTTGCATCCTGAGGTGACCTCCTCTTCTCTGGGCCTCTTATATTGGCAAAGGAGAGAACAGGGATTGGTAGGAGAGCCTTTCTAATAAGTGCATTTAGGAAGGGATCTGGTAGGTCCTTTAACTTAGAATGTTGGACATTTACAGACATTTGTCTTCATCTTTGGGCTTTAGCTCCCCCTCAGGAGCTACAGGAAAAGCTGACTCAATGTCTAGTCACATATTTCATAAAGGAATAGTAGACAAGGCATGTGGCTCTGAATGGAACAGGTAATCAGAGCTTATGTCCATTTCAAAGCTTCTGTGTTCCTGTATCCAGCCTTTCTTCATTCCCATCTAAATCAAGTATAAAATGATCTCCTTTTTTTTTTTTTTCATAGTTAATCCTTCCTGCCAACCTGACTTCTCCACCTAGGAAATGAATCTCCTTTCTCAGGATTCTTTACCTCACCCTAAAGGTACACCCAAGTGTTCCCTACGGCAGTAAATGCTCATTAAAACTTTTCTGCTAAACTAAGTAAACTTTCTATATCTTTCCTTCCTTTCACCCCAAATTGTCAAGTTCATCACTTTCTTCACTTCCAGTTCTACTCACCACCCAATCCTTTTCAGGTCCTTAAATTGAAAAGAATTTCACCTTAGATTCTGTCACTATCCTGAAACTTTTCTCTAGATTGTATGACATAACTACAAAAGTCATTTTTCCTCATTCTGTAGGATATGACTAAGAAAAATTGGTATAAATATAAAGACTAGATAGGTGAAAGGTGGGGTTGAGGTTGGGGATATGTAAACAAATATTCTAATGTAAGTAAAGGTGGGAATGAGAGCAAATACAGGTCGGGAAGAAACCCCAAACGTTCCAGAGAAGAAGGTGTCTGTAGGGCCAGCTGGCCACAAACAGTACTCCTAGTTGTGTGTTGGGGTATCAAATTAGCTTATAGAATGTGAAAAACATCTCTCTAAGCCCTCAAGTCCTGTAGTTCTTATAACTTTATCCCTAAAGAATATTTGTAAGAGCCAAATCAGGATGAGAGCCCATTGCTCTGATGACTAGTAATTGCCTTGCATATTTACACATCTAAAGAAAAAAAATCATATATCCTTGAATTTTTCCTTCTTATAGCAGTGGCCACAAGAACTCCTTGACTAGTGTTTCCCAAAGTCTGCTCCTTGATATGTCCCTGTTCAGCAAGCTCCCTGAGGATAAAGCTTTATCTGCTGGAACTTCCCGTGTCTAGACCTGCCACAAAGTAAGTGCTCAAAAATACCTATTGTGTGAATAAACAAATGAATACATGTTCCACATGTAAATATATCTACCGATACTTTTGGTAAAGTTTGGAAAAAGCTTGGTTGAGCAAAAGTCCTCTGCTGCAGGAGTGCTTTGAACCTTCACATTATGATACAATACAGGTCATCTCTCAAATGCTTTTGTGCATGAGATCATGTTTCTCTATATAGCTTCTGAACGTATACATTTGGAGAAAAATTGAGTAAATAATTGTCGGTAGCACAGCACTAAGACCAACTCCTTCATCTCCAGTTTACCTGCCCTCTCCCTTCATGCAGTGCTCACTTGGATCTGCCAGCCTTCGTGATGTCCCACTCTTCATATACAAACAAACCACGACAGGCACTGTACGAACAATGGGGTTTAAATTAACCACCTATTTAACTGAACCGCATCTCTTTGTTTCCCTCCAAATATCTATGTAAAAATGCAGCCCACACAAGAGTACATGTAACATTTAGAAAGGGATATAGTGTTTACATTATTAACATTTGCAATAGGTGTTTGTGGGTATTGAAAATTTTATAAAGTGTTGTGAGAACTAAATCAGATTATGTATGTTCCAGTACATTTTAGGCCTACAGATGTTAAAACCAAGTAGATTTGTAAAGCGTAAAGTTGGATATTACGAATAGCATGAAAGAGCTCTAAAAATATGCTGAATGATGGAAAATTATATATCAGTGTTTGACAAGGCTAGATTCAGCTGATATGACAAATTATGCCTAGATAAAGGTCAATGGGACATCATTACATCATTATTTGGTCAAATGTTAATGAGAACACTTGATTTGTCTTTATCAAAAGTTAAAGATAGACCCCTTGATTTATCTTAAATGTTGGTTAGGAAGGCCAGAATAAAGATAGTGGTAATGACAACTTTCTTTTGTAAAATCTTTTTTTTTTATCATAAATAGTGTGCCTTTGATTAAACTTTTGTTTAATCATGTACATTAGTCAGAGGATCTAGGCATTACACACAAATGTGACACATCCTTTAAGGCCTACTAAACTTGTCTCATTTACTTGACAAATAATTAATGTATTCTACAAATATTTATTTGGAACATTTACCAGACAAGACAATATGCTAGTTGTTCTGGGGATCCAAAGATGAGTCAGACATGAGTTATTAAAGCCCTCAGGGGTCTTATAAACTAAGTGAATAGCAAGAGCAGGCACAGATTGACTAGATTACAAAGAAATTTTATATGTGCCACAACTAATGTGCTGATAAAGTTATACAAGCTTCAAGTGAAACACATTTTATTGTACTGTAACTCTTAATTTACAATTCTCTTTCCCTCTGAAGAATGGGTGGCTTTTATTTATTATATTTTTGCAGAGACAGATGTTATAAGCTTTCAACAAATATTTAATAAAAGAGTGAATGATTGAATGAATAAAACTAAAAATTTACTTTTCAAAATAATGCTACTATAGAATCAGCTTTCACTTGTATATTTTTTTTAGAAAAAATTGTTTTCTTGAAGCAAAGGGCCATGTCATGTCTCATTGCAAATTCTATATAGAACCTGGTTGGCACAGTTAATTCTAAATAAATATTTTCTGAATAAAATGACTTAATTAATCAGGAAAGACACTTTAATTTGCTCCTTGACATGTCCCTATATAAATGAAGGAAGGAAGGAATGCACAACAGATAAACAACTCCAATGTTTTTGTTTAAACTCAGACTTTCCTGCAAAAAAGAATGCATTTTCATGTATGTAAATTTATCTCAATAAACTTAAAAAATACCTAATACTGTATTACACACTTGAAATTTGCTGAAAGGGTGCATTTTAAATACTCTGGGAAGAAAGGAAGGAAGGAGGGAGGGAGAGAGAGAGAGAAAGAAAGAAAAAGAAAGAAAGAAAAAGAAAGAAAGAGAGAAAGAAAAAAAGAAAGAGAGAAAGAAAGATAACTATGTGGGTGATGGACATGTTAATTAGCTTAACTTGAACGTGGTGATCATTTCACAATGTATACATTTATCAAAACATCAAGTTAAATATAAATAAACCTTATATATAGATATACTTTTATGTTCATTGTGCCTTAATGACGTTGGGGCAAAAAGAAAGTTCATTATGCCACAAAGCAAGAACTCTCGAGATAGGATGACTTCAGAGTCAGCTGATTTAACAGCATTAGAATCCAGTTTCTTTCTCTCTCTCTCCGTTCTGCCATTTTGGATGGGTCATTTTGCCCTCAGACTAGTTTTTCTCTTGGTTTCAAGATTCTACAGTAATTCCAGATGTGACATTATCCAGACATGAAAACGTGTAGAAGAAGCAGCAACTATTTTCCGTCTGTATCCTTGTTACACCCAAGTTAACTTTTCCTAGCAGCCCCCAACAGGTTTTTCTTCATGGTTTAGTGGCCAGGATTATCATTTGCCCTGAACCAAAGACAACTAAAGTGGGTAGAATCACTTTGATTGGCTTGGAATATCAATGTCAACTCTCTCAACCTCCACTTCTGGGCTGGCCCTGGTACTAGCCTTCCCTAGACACATGGCTCTCCAGAGGTGATTGTTTAGACTAACAAAACCAAGTCTGCCAGGAAGTAAGAGTGGAAGAAAAGAATGTTAAAGAGTCACCCAACAGCAATGCTACATGGAATGGACTTTCTAAACACTAAAAAATTATATGTGCATGTATGATAACAATAGAACCTTAAGTGCCAGGACAAATTCTCAAGATAACTTGGATCCAAGTAAAACAATTTTTGACACTTCCTCATCACCTCCCTCACAGATGACCCTCTCCTCCCTCACAAATACCAATCCCCCTCCCAATGTTTCACCTTCAAGCTAACCTCTAGTTGCCCAGGATTCCCAAGATGTTTCACTCAGACCTCTACTCCTGCAGCCAGGCTTCACCTACATCTTCTAGCCATTACTTCTCCTCCTATCAAAAATTACCTAGAATCCCACTTATTTTTTTATTGTACTTTAAGAGCTGGGGTACATGTGCAGATCTTGCAGGATTGTTGCATAGGTACATACATACCATGATGGTTTGCTGTCTCCATCCCCCCGTCACCTACATCAGGCATTTCTCCCAGTGTTATCCCTCTCCAACCTCCCCGCCTCCTGCTGTCCCTCTCCTAGGCCCCCCAAAACAGACCCCAGTGTGTGATGTTCCCCTCCCTGTGCCCATGTGTTCTCATTGTTCAGTACCTGCCTATGAGTGAGAACATGTGGTATTTGGCTTTCTGTTCTTGTGTCAGTTTGCTGAGAATGATGGCTTCCAGATTCATCCATGTCCCTACAAAGGACATGAACTCATCGTTTTTTATGGCTGCATAGTATTCCATGGTGTATATACGCCACATTTTCTTTATCCAGTCTATAATTGATGGGCATTTGGGTTGGTTCCAGGACTTTGCTACTGCAAACAGTGCCGCAATGAACATATGTGTGCATGTGTCTTTATAATAGAATGATTTATTATCCTTTGGATATATACCCAGTAATGGGATTGCTAGGTCAAATGGAATTGGTATTTCTAGATCCTTGAGGAAACACCACACTATCTTCCACAATGGTTGAACTAATGTACACTCCCACCAACAGTGTAAAAGTGTTCCATCCTCTCCAGCATCTGTTGTCTCCATATTTTTTAATGATCACCATTCTAACTGGTGAGACATGGTATCTCAATGTGGTTTTGATTTGCATTTATCTAATAATCAGTGATGATGAGCATTTTTTTCATATATTTGTTGGCCACATAAATGTCTTCTTTTGAAAAACGTCTGTTCATATCCTTCGCCCACTTTTGAATGGGTTTGTTTGTTTTTTTCTTATAAATCTGCTTTAGTTCTTTGTAGATTCTGGATATTAGCCCTTTGCCAGATGAGTAGATTGCAAAAATTTTTTCCCATTCTGTTGGTTGCCAGTTCACTGTAATGATTTTTTTTTCTGCTGTACAAAAGCTCTGGAGTTTAATTAGATCCTATTTGTCTATTTTGGCTTTTGTTGCCATTGCTTTTGGTGTTTTAGTCATGAAGTCCCTGCCTATGCCTATGTCCTGAATGGTATTGCCTAGGCTTTCTTCTAGAGTTTTTATGGTGTTAGGTCTTATGTTTAAATCTTTAATCCATCTGGAGTTAATTTTAGGGTACAGTGTAAGGAAGGAGTCCAGTTTCAGCTTTCTGCACATGGCTAGCCAGTGTTCGCAACACCATTTATTAAACAGGGAATCCTTTCCCCCTTGCTCGTTTTTGTCAGGTTTGTCAAAAATCAGATGGTTGTAGATGTGTGGCATTGCTTCCGATGCCTCTGTTCTGTTCCATTGGTCTATATCTCTCTTTTGGTGCCAGTACCATGCTCTTTTGATTACTGTAGCCCTGAAGAATAGTTTGAAGTCAGGTAGCGTGATGTCTCCAGCTTTGTTTTTGTTTTTTGCTTAGGATTGTCTTGGCTATGCGGGCTCTCTTTTGGTTTAAGGTGAAGTTTAAAGTGCTTTTTCCAGTTCTGTGAAGATCGATGGTAGCTTGATAAGGATAGCATTGAATCAATAAATTACTTTGAACAGTATGGCCATTTTCACGATATTGATTCTTCCTAACCATGAGCATGGAGTGTTTTTCCATCTGTTTCTGTCCCCTCTTATTTCCTTGAGCAGTGGTGTGTAGTTCCCCTTGAAGACGTCCTTTACATCCTTTTTTAGTTGTATTCCTAGGTATTTTATTTTCTTTGTAGAAATTGTGAATGGGAGTTCGCTCATGATTTGGCTCTCTGTTTATCTGTTTTTGATGTGTAGGAATGCTTGTGATTTCTGCACATTAATTTTGTATCCTGAGACTTTGCTGAAGTTGCTTATCAGCTTAAGGAGATTTTGAGCTGAGATGATGGGGTCTTCTGCAATCATGTCATCTGCAAATAGAGACAATTTGACTTCCTGTTTTCCTAATTGAATACTCTTTCTTTTTCTTGCCTGATTGCTCTGGCTAGAACTTCCAACACTATATTGAACAGGAGTGGAGAGAAAGGGCATCCTTGTCGAGTGACAGATTTCAAAGGGAATGCTTCCAGTTTTTGAACATTCAGTATGATATTGACTGTGGGTTTGTCATAAATAGCTTTTATTATTTTGAGATATGTTCCATCAATACCTTGTTTATAGAGGGTTTTTAGCATAAAAGGCTGCTGAATTTTGTCGAAGGCCTTCTTTGCATCTATTGAGATAATCATGTGGTTTTGTCTTTGGTTCTATTTATGTGATGGATTACGTTTATAGATTTGTGTGTGTTGAACCAGCCTTGCATCCCTGGGATAAGGCCTACTTGATTGTGATGGATAAGTTTTTGATGTGCTGTTGCATTCGGTTTGCCAGTATTTTATTGAAGATTTTTGCACTGATCTTCATCATGGATATTGGCCTGAAGTTTTCTTTTTTAGTAGTCTCTCTGTCAGTTTTTGGTATCAGGATGATGTTGGTCTTGTAAAATGAGTTTGGATTCCCTCTTTTTGTTGTGTTTGAAATAGTTTCAGAAGGGATGGTACCAGCTCCTCTTTGTACGTCTGGTAGAATTCTGCTGTGAACCCACCTGGACCTGGACTTTTTTTAGTCGGTAGGCTATTCATTGCTGCCTCAACTTCAGACGTTATTATTGGTCTATTCAGGGTTTCAACTTCTTCCTGGTTTAGTCTTGGTAGGGTGCAAGTGTCCAGGAATTTATCCATTGCTTCCAGATTTACTGGTTTATGTGCGTGGAGTCATCTGTAGTAATTTCTGGTGGTAGTTTGCATTTCTGTGGAATCGGTGTTGATAACCCCTTTATCATTTTTTATTGCATCTATTTGATTCTTCTCTCTTTTCTTTTTTATTAGTCTGGCTAGCGGTTTTCAAAAAACCAGATCCTGGATTTATTGATTTTTTAAGGATTTTTTGTCTCTCTATATCCTTCAATTCTGCTCTGATCTTAGTTATTTCTTGTCTTCTGCTAGCTTTTGAGGTTTTTTTTTTTTTTTTCTCCAGCTCTTTCAATTTTGACAATAGAATGTTGATTTTAGATCTTTCCTCTCTTCTCATGTGGGCATTTATTGCTATAAATTTCCCTCTAGACACTGCTTTAAATGTGTCCCGGAGATTTTGGTATGTTGTGTCTTCATTCTCATTGGTTTCGAAGAACATCTTTATTTCTGCCTTCATTTCATTGTTTATTCAGTCGTCATTCAGGAGAAAGAACGGAAATAATAACAAACAGTCTCTCAGACCACAGTGCAATCAAATTAGAACTCAGGATTAAGAAACTCACTCAAAACTGCACAACTATATGGAAACTGAATCCCACTTATTTTTTAGAACACTGTTCTCAGCAATCCAATAGCTTACCTCTTTTTATTTTCTCATTTTCTTTTAAATTTTTTGCAGGAAACCTGCTCATACTATGTGACCAAAGATGTGCATTTTGACAAGCTCCTGTATACTAAATAAAACTAGCCTCAATTCAGAAATATACTTTTTCTCTGAGAATGGTGTCTATGATCCTGAAACAGTTTGAAGAGGAAATATCGGGGGAAGGGAAATTTTTCTAGAGGCCTTCTAACATGTACACAATCATCTCTTCCATCATGGTCTTTCTCTTTCCTGTGCTCTGGATAGTCTGTTCTTCTTGTATCAAGGGCAAATGAAGTATTTATAACATTTCTGGCAGCTGGAAAGCTACGGAGGGAGGGTAAAGAAGGAAGGGTTGTGAGAAGCAAAAGATCTCATTGCCTTAAATGCTACAGCTACAGCTGTTGAGTGGCTTAACTCCCCCTACAGGATGCCATGTGACATAGAAGGACACACTAGGAAGGTACCACCTTGTTAATCTCCTGGCCCTTCAGTTTCATCCTGTCTTGCTCTATCGTATAAGAATGCACAGTCATGGCATGGCTACCATTTTCAGCCTTCCTACACCAGAAACTTCTTCCGAGCCTTCCTAAACTTCTGCAAATAGACTCAAATATCGGGAAATAAAATGTTGTTCAATATTAATGAGATGAACTTCAAACATCCTGTGGTGGGAAGTTGAACTGAGAAACTGCTAATGTCTTCTTTCAATTCCAAAGTATTGTCAAAGTCAAATGAAATAGAGAGGTTAATCTCTGAAATTAACCCCTTTTGTGGGGAGGAAACAATGGTAATTCAGGCCATGCATGCAGACTGTCTTCAATATGTCCCAATAATGAAGAAGTTAAAGGTTTCATTTTTCAAAAAAGGAAACATTACATGTTGTCCTTTGAGAAAGCTCACTGGCCCTAGTAAGGTCTGGGAGAGTTGGCAAGATTTGGTTGGTGAGTGAAGGCAGTAGGTAAAACACAAGGGGTTGTTTCAGCAGCCCTTAGATAAAACTGGTTTCAGGTTACAGCAGGGAATTTCAGCAACTAGGCTTGCAGAGAATTACATTCTTAGAGCAGTATCGTGTGCCCCGAGTGCTTTCTCCCCCTGGCTTCTCCACCCTGTTTTAGTAGGGTGTAACAAGAATGCCCCAATTCATATGATCAGCTTTAACAATCATTGTCCTTCTTGCCACATTACAAGCTATTCACATAGTAGGCTCTGGCCTCAGCTTGAGTATGACCTATAAATAGCACCTTTGTCACTAGGGGGAAAACTCCTGAATCAGGGACATGAGTTAGAAGGTGTGTATGTCACCTTTTGTCTGAAAGACTCTTAATTGTTGATTTTTAAAAAATAATTCTCAACAGGGTGTGTGTGTGTGTTTGTGCATGTCACACACATGAGCTTATCAAAAAGAAATCAAGAGCAGGAGGGGGTGAGCAAGACAGAAGAGAATGCTCTGTTTTATGTTGTACCAAATTGCATTTAGAGAAGACACAAGCAAAACAGAGCTGAATTTCTCATTCCAGAAACCTCTATCATCACAATCAGACAAACTCTTTATAATTGGGCGACTCAGAGAATTACACCATAGTGCCATCTAGCTCCTGACATCCTACTGCCAGCTAGGTTGAGAGGTTTAGGGTTAGTCACTGGCCAGCAAAACTAAACTGATTGCCATTATTTGATAATGAAAATAAGCAAAATCCCCCAAAGAGGCTTATATTTGGTAATAATTTATATTTAACTTATGTTGTCAACATTCCAAACCAGCTGAATATAGATTAAATATTGCTCTTGGTTTTTATCAACCAAACTTCCACAAAGTTTGCACTGATTACTCCGTATATTCTTTGGAAAGTTGTCAGCTGACAATGCTACAGGCTGTAGATCTGATGTCAACAGATCACTGTTCTTGCAAATTTCCAGGGCATTTGCAAAAATCCCTAAAAAGAACAAATGGCAAAATTTAATTTTAATTCACTTACACTGAATAGCAGAGTTGTTTCTATAGTATTTGTAGGGAGAGGGAGTGCTAGGGTTATATAAAATAAAACAATAAACAGGTGTCACACCTGCAGAAGATCAAAGATTCTTGCTGTCGGCATGACCTAGAAGAAAGTCTAAGAACTGTATTTTGTGGTGCTTCTGAGTTATAAATTCTTAACTAAAGTATACATTTATGGGGAATCATGCCTACTTCCCACAGCTAGTGTTGGCTGGGTTGGAAATACTAACTGCCAAGGAGGAAAGTACATAATGGTTTTACTCTTTCTTCCAATAAACAGTATTATGGTGGAAAGAACTTGGCCTTTGGCCTTAGAGACTTGGATTCAAACATTCAAACAAAGCGCTTTCTGGGTATTTGGGAAAATTAACCTCCTTGAGCCTATCAGTGTTACTGCAAAAAAAAAAAAAAATAGTGGAGATAACATCCGTAAAATATCTAATACTATATCTTTGTATAAATAGTTTTTATTTTGTGTAAATACTATTAAAACATCAAAGAGGAATATGATTATGTGCTGTCATCTTTACAGATGTCATTAGGCAGAACATATATGGATCCCTGGTAATCTGGTTTGATGTGAGTCAGTGATTTATGACGGGTAAAAGGTTCCCTATCACATTACCTATTCTCTGCATCATCTGGCTTACAAAAATAGCAGCAGTGCATCTTTGAGCAGAAATAGATGCCTGAAATAACTGTTAAAGTGTTTGAGAGTCAAAGTTGTCAGTACGAGGTAAATTAACCCAAAATAGAGCCAAAAAGTGTGACTGTATTTAGCTATGGAGATGATGTTTATGTGTGGGATTTCTTCTGGCTCCAGGGGAGGCAATTTGGTAGGGAAAAAGCAACATCTCTACTGTATCAAGAAGACTGAGTTTTCCCACACAGTCCTTCCATTTACTAGCTGTATGGATAGAAACAAATCTACATTTTCAGAGAATAATGCCCTTATATGCAAAATGGGAATTATGTCTTTACTACCTCACAAGGATTGTTATAAAACCAAAAGAGATAATGTAGCTGAAAGTCTTTTGCAAATCATAAAGTGACAGTTACATATCCTCCATCTGTTCACTTCTTTCCATCTCTACTGATATCACACTGATACAAAGCCCCAGTAGCTCTCATCCCAGCCTCCTAACAGTGACAAGCCTCCTTGTCTAACCCCCTCTTTACACTTGGCCCTCACTAGGAACTGTTCTCCAAATGACAGCCAAGATGACCATTGCAAAACATAAACCAAGAGATAACCAAACACCATGTACCTCCTTCTAGAGGTATTCAATGACTTTACAAAACATTCTTGACAAATGAATTAGACCTGAACATGATCAGCCCTGTCCACTTCTCTATCATAACTGGTTCCTCACTCCTCACTGACTGGGCTCCAGCCTCCTTGGCCTAACCCAAGGTCACTGAGAATTTTTTTCTAATTTTTCTTCCAAAAGTTTTACAGTTTTCACTCTTAGATTTGTGTTTATGGTGATCTGTATCAAGTTAATTTGTATACATGGTATGAGGTAAGATTTGAGGTATTTTTTGCACGTGGATATCAATTGTTTTTACATCATTTGTTATAAAGATTATCCTTTCTCCATTGAATTGCTTTGGCACTTTTATCAAGAATCAACTGGTGAACAACCATCAATTTTTGTTTATAACATTATTATTGCTCAGAATTTAATTTACTTTATGTCTCATGTTTAAAATAAATACATTTTAGTCTTAGATTTTTCTAATATTGAAAAACATTAGAAATGTTTCAATGCCACTATTTTTGTATGCTTACATTGTAATACTCATATTTACCTATGTCCTTTTCTACACAAAATCTATTATAAAGGTGCAAAGCCTTCCAAGCATTGTATGAAAAGGGAAAAAGTATAGTGACACTATTGCTGTCATAGAACTAATCACAGAACAACAAATGAAAGTACATTGGTCAACTTAGGAAGCAATGGCTCTGTGCATTATAAATAATCTAAAAATGACACAAAAAAGATCACTTGGCTATATATATGTGGGTCTATTCCTTGACTCTCTCCTGTTCCTTTGACCTATGTCTTTCATATGTGTGTATATAAGCATTATATGCACATTTCCATGGGACCTGATTCCATAAATATCCCAAAAAAATTAAAAAAAAAACAGTTTGGGAACTTAATATTATCAGATTTCAAGATTTATTATAAATTACAACCCTATCTTGATTACTGAAGCCTTCTAGTAAATCTTGAAATCTCATAATGTTAAGATTAGGATAACATTAAGATCTGATAACGTTAAGATTCTATCTCACTGGCTGATTTTAATTCTTTGCACCACACTTAACAATTTTTAATTCTTTATTAACTATATTCTCTGAGTAGAATATAAGTTTCATGAGGGCAGAGGAATTATCTATTGTCTCTTTTTTCCCAATGCATCTCTAGCTCCTTGAATAATGCCCTTTCCATTTTCAATAAATATTGTTATATAAATGAATGTATTGGTCTAAGGTGTTATTTTTGTCATGACAATATTTGTTGTGCATTAAATCTCTCCTTTTCCATTGAGGAATTCTGATTGATCAGTCTTCTACAGTGTCTTCTTACATTAGAGAACTTTTCAATGCCACCACCATTTCCTATGTGCCTAGAAAGATTGAGAACAGCCAAAAGGTAACGGAAGAAGTGTTGGCCTGAAATTTAAAAGATCAAAGTATCCAATTCTGTTCTGCCACTAACTAAGAGCATGACCTTGGAAAAGTCATTTAAGGTCTTCAAATCTCTCTTTATTATCATCTGTAATTTGAAGGTGACAATTATATACACCATATATGTAGATTATTTTAATGAGATAATAGGTGTGCATGGTACATTTCCTGTCATATAATAAGTGACCGATAAACAGTATTGTTAACATGCCATTATTTAAATAGTTAAAAGTTATAGAGGCTTCTTTGGTGTTGTTTTGGGGTAGAATGAAAGCTGGGAAAAATAAACAAAAGTAAAGAAATAATAGAAACTTTTGTAGAGGTAGGAATTAGAAAATTAGTAATAACTCTTTGTCTTGGCTTCCCCTGGTATAACTTTGTAATCGCATTCCAGTCTGAAATAAAACTACTTAGCTGACCCTTCCCTTGTTACAACCATCCCTCTTCACCACCGAGCCTTCTTTCCAGAAAGCAAGCTCTTGATCTTCACCCGCAAATGTCTTCCATTCCCCAATGTCTTCTGCATCCTACCCAACCTGCCTCTCATGCCATGGGACCTGCCTTTGTAAATGTCAAAGAGAAACATCAAGCCAACAATTCACTGAAGTACATCAGCCATAGTTCTTTAAAATCAGACTATGTGAAGTTGGTGGCTTTCCTCATTAATGCCATTATTTGCTAGGAATAAAAGAAAATTGGGCAAGGGAGAAACAAAGACTTGGGGAGCTGAGTGAGGGTATAGTCTGCTCTACGTATGCGCATTTGAGTAAGTATGAGAGAAAGAGAAAGATAATAAAAAATAATAAGGGAAGTCACTTATATTGTCAGTGCCTATAATTAGAGACGACACTTAGATCACCTCTTTCTTGAGGGCTACATCACAGACTCAAGTCTTTCTATGTCTGCTTAGAGTAGGGTTGGAACCCAAAGCAGCAGGATGGGATAGACATGATGATGGGCTAAATCTGTCTATCCATTGGCTATCTATTTGTTGGCCTCAGCTAGGGACCAGGCATCCACGGTACAGGGTAAGCTGGCCAGCTGGAAGGCGTTGTTACATAGGAACCAGAACCATCTCACCCAGGTTTAAAGACCTATATTGACCTCCACTAATTGAAGGACCTAAATGGGAAATGAGAGTCTTTCCATATTATAGAAAAACTTTGGAACTGTTCAAAGGAATTACAACTCTCACTAAGCACTAAGTAGGGTGAGCTCAGGGGCAGGCTTGTGGACTTACCTGAACTCCAGAGGAGAGCAGGCAGTGTTTGAGAAGAGGTGTGTCTTGGTCCTTGGCATGCAAGTAGCCACCACAATCTCTGCCTGTGCTCAGCCTTCCAGGAAGAACAGCGTGTGCCGCAGGGCAGGGGGCACGGTTCACTCCACACCAGCACACAGAGGATGGCAGGATGCCACTAAGGATCACACTTTAAAATCTAGACAGACTAGACAAACGCTTTTTTCCCTGACAGGGAAGGAATGTTTATTTCTAAGCTGACTCTGCTTCATTTATTCATACTTGTCCAACACATTCTCAGCATCCCCAGGAAACAGGAAAGGGGCATCCAAGAAAAAGGTGGCACAGACACTTAAAAAGTAAAGAAAGTGTCCCCTTAGGCCACCTTCAGAGATAACTGAAAAGTAGCATCCTTAGAGGACAGATGCTAGGAGAGCACACAATGATTCAGAAATAATACTTGCTAAAATTGGCAACAAGAAGCCCAGAAGAGCACCCCCGAGTTGTAGCAATCTAGTTTGCAATGCAATTTTAACCATCAAAGCTCAAAGCATGCAGAAAGCTTTCCCTGACTCCTTCCTAGCTCCTACCAAGTAGATGAAAGCAATTATTCCCAACGCACAGAAAAGAAATGTAAAGAAAGCAAGACAAAAAGGCAGAATGCTTAGACTCCTTGAGGCTTCCCTCCCCAACTCCAACCTGCAGGCACTTGTCCTATCTCTGCTTAAACACACATGGAGACAAAAGTTTGCTACTTCAAGAAGCCTACTGGATACTTGGCAATTCTCCTGATAGGACAGTTTCTCGTACTGTGCCAATATCTGTCCCTTGCTACTTCCACAGTCCTGTTCTTTGGAGGAATATAAAATAACTTGATTCCTGCTCTTCTTTATCATAATCCCTCAGATGTGTGGATATGACTATTAGGCCTGCCACAATGCATCTTCATGCAGTCTCTTTATCCTTCTCCTCCTTTTAACCTTCAACATCTCAATCACCTCCCTTTTTCTGGGGCAGCTCAATATTGGGGCATCAGTCTGAGGTAGAAAGTGTCTTCCTGCATCTGACAAGCAACACATCTGAACCTCCTTCTGCGAGGTGGGGAGAAGGGAAAGCACCTTGGTCAAACAGTGTAAGAAAAGCCCTCTCTATCTATTTAGAAAATAGAAAATGAAATAGTTTGACCTTTTCCGTGGCTCTGTACAGAGCTAACCCAGACAGAAGCTGCCTTAGATTATTATAAACAGATCATTGGCGTAAAATTTAATACTCACCTTTCAAATTTAGAAGTAGATTTTTCTTGACCCTCTTGCATCTGGCTGTCAGGGAGGATAAAAACCTCCACCCCCCACATTCCCTGCACCACACACTATCCTAATACTTTGAAGAGCAGGCAATGGATGTACTCTGTCTCTGAGGGCACCCAGCAACTGGCCCCAGATAACACTCAGAAAAATGAACCAGTTTCCCTGGAAGATACCAGACACCCAGAGGGAACAATTGATCTGAAAGATTTTCAGAGCTTCTAACAAAAGCAAGTGGGGTTTCCCCAAGAGAGGATAGGTTTCCACCTTGGCCCAGTTTTCTGAGTCCAACTAAAAAGAAAGTATACTTAATTTAGCTAAGAAGCTAATTACAGTTAAATGACCTTTCCTAAAGTTTCTTCATGCAAGAAGTCGTCAAAAACCATAAAACAGACAATTCCCTAGAATCAAGAAAATGGTCATGGCTCCACCGACATTTATTTTCATTTTTTAATCTACTTCTCCAACACGCACTTTGACCATCTCTGTTGTTTTTCTATAATCAGTTCAGAGAGGGTAAGAATTTGTTTTCAGCAAACACTCCTTTTTTCCCCTCCTTTGCATGTACTCCCTCCTATTCAGTGCTTCTGTTCGGGTTTATTTTGGGCAACTGTGCGTCAGGTCTTGTGTTTTTCATCATGATGTCCTTTTACATTTTGGCATACTGTCTTCTACATTTGACCCATGATCTGTTATTTTATGTGGATTAGGGACAAAGAACCCAAATCAAAGAATGGAAATGTAGTTAAATCAACAAGCACCAAGAGCAGGACTAGTAATAGACCTAATTAAGAAAAGCTTATTTAGCAAAGGTGTCTAAGTCGGTTGCTTGGAACTCTAAGTACATTTTCCCATGGCATCCATGTTACGTACCGCATGAGAGGGAGTTTAAATAATGATAATGCAATTAGTGCCCTGTTTTGAGTAACAGAAGCCTTGTGAATTGGTCTAAGTAACTAACTGGTCATCATGGGAAGATACCCTCCTTCTCTTGTTCATCATTACCACTTCTGGTTCTTGCAATAGCAGGCATGGATGGGTTTTAATTATTGTTCTGGAACAAAGGAATAAATAAATAAATGCATTTATTTATTCACCAAATATTTATGAAACACCTACTATAGTTAGGTGCTATGGTAAGTGCTAAGGATCTAGATATAGTCCTTGCCCTTAAAGAGCTCACAGTTGAGTGGGAAAAGAGACAAGTAAACAAATAATTACAGTATCATGTGATGGTGCATTAAATGATGGTAAAAAGCATAAACATGGGTGAGATCCCAAGTGAGAGTGAGAAGAGTGAGATAAATACAGAAGAAAAGACCCTATGGAATATAACATAAAAGAGGCTGATGGGGAAGAGGAGCCTGCCAAGAAAAATGGAAAGAAGGTGCAAGAGAAGACATGAGAAAGAATGGTGTCATAGAAGCCAAATAAGGAGCGCACTCCAAGGAGGGAGTAGTAATAGCACCTCATCTACTTAGTCATCAACTTCTTTTTGTAATGAATATCGCCAGCCCAGATCTCCCCCTTGAACTCAGAGACTCCACCTGCCCTTCCTACAACTCCACAGGGATGTCTCATAGGCATAAGCTAGAACAACCACCAATAGTTAGAAAAAAACATTTGGAAAAGTATATTGGAATAGATTCCGAAACCCTTATTCATAACAGCTAAAACAAAAACAGGAGGCATGGAGGATGTCAGAACGGCTTCTTGGGGAACATGAGATATATTTGCTCAGGGAAGTTATAAATGATGAAAGGAGAGGCTGCAACATTGGAAATAAGCATGATAGGATTGAAGCCTTGAATGTGTCTGTCCATTAACCAAGACTTGACCAGTCAAATGATACATAAATTATTTAAGGGAAGCCTCCAAGAAGGCGAACATTTGAGTACTAGTCATCCAAAAATCTTCCCCTAAATTAGATAGACTTATACTCAGTTGAAAGATCATTTCACCAAGCATAAAAGGTCAGCTATCAGAGCAGGCTACTGAGGATAATTGAGAACCATTTTATTCCTCTTCAAATCGCCTATTTTTAACTGTGAGGATAAAATCTAAAGAAGCTTTAAGAATCCCCCACTTCCCATACGTTGTCGCATGGGATAACCTGGAAACCAACAAAAACAACACTGAGCCAGATGGTTCTTCCTACGGTAGGTCACAGTCTACATTCTTTAATTGAAAAAATTAAGGTACAGCAGGTGCTGCTGACATTTCAAGGAGTAAGGATCCCACTCATTTGCAAATGCACTTAATAGGTAAGGAATTAAAAGAAGAGTGAATCTCAACAGAACTGTCTCTCAGCAGATGTTCAGCAAATCCTTTCCAATATGAAGGACTCCAATGTTAACTTCTTCATTTGCTTTGGTAAAAAAAACAACAATTGCTTCTCAAGGATTCATATTAATAACATTTTATGTGATGCCAGATGATGGAACACTGTCATAGATTAAATTTTATTTTGGACCAATGGTTTGCTGATTTAGTCTGTCCTCTTCTGAAAGAAAAGATACATCAAATCTACTCCTGAGTCCCTGCTCCTGGCTCTATAAAGTGATAAACCTCTGAGGTTGCCTAGAGACTTGGCTAAAATTGCTTGATTTCCTCTGGAACATCTCTGAAGATGGTGTGTGGAGTATCGAACATGTCCTTCCTGGGCGTAATTCAGGAAGTTATGGATGACTATTGGTTTGTCAAAGAGTTACATTTTCCATGATGTTTAGACAGGTCCTGGCTATTGGCACTAGATTGGCATTACTCTCAAAGTACCTGTCACTGTATGGCATTTCTCCATGGGCATCAGGGGCACTCAAATGTACTTTTCCACCAATCATTGAGTCTGCTCAGAGCACATCATGAACTTAGCTAATGCTTTTGCCAAAAAGTTCAACCTTTTACCTCATATCTGACACATAAAACACTGAGGCTTGGTATAAACCATAAAGAATGTGAATTCTCTAGATAGGATTGCTAAGAACATTGAAAAATGAAGTAAAGTTTGGGGAACCCTTATTTGAGAGCCTATTCAAAGTAGAAGATGCAAAACATTAAGACTTAAATTGCTTCCAGAGAAAAGACATTAAAGGTTCATATAAAAATGTTAACAGCATAGGCAGAATTTGATGTTCTGAAAACTCATATCACTTCCTCAGCACATGTCACAGCTCCCCCGGCTGTGTACCCTAATGTCTTCTTCAGCCCCAGAGACTTAGAGCCAAGTCTTCTGCAATCCCCTAGCTCAGACTAACAAAGAGGTTCTGAGAGTTGTGGGTAACTGAATTTAACCCACCCTATGCCAGGCAATGTGCTAAGAATTATGGTAGAAGATATATGCATGGTTTTGGCACTCAAGGGATTTGTTTGCAGTCTGATGAAGTAAATCTTATTATTCTACTTAGTGAAAATAAACCAAGATTCATCCAAATTACAATGTTTCTCTTGCATAATCCAAAAATCATTTGCATAAATATATCGTGAGATACTTTATTGAAATGCATATCTTCCCGAGCCCCATTTCAAAGCTCTGACTCAGAATATCTGACAGACAGGACTGAAAACCTACAATTTAACAAACTCCCTGAATGACTCTTACACCTATCAAGCTTTGAGAATCATTAATACATCAGATCATGAGAGTAATCACCATACAGAAGTCCCATGCTGCCCCTTTTTTGACTGAAGAGTGGAAGGCAACTTAGAGTGTTTCACAAGCAGTGCCTGAGTCAGCCAGAGGCATGATGATAATGAGTCCACAGCAGAAAATAAAGAAGTTAGGAAAAGGGATACATAGCATTCAAGCCCTCCAAAAGGCATTGAGGAAGTCAAATGATCTCACTCACCACCAGGACAGGCCAGAAGTGGCTCTCAATGCACAGCACATTCCTAAATGGCACTGGGGAGAAAGAAGCTTTGCAGCTCAGATGACCCTTTGCAGGTCCTTCTGCACATATTCCTGAGGTTATTATCCTTTTCCTCTGCTGTTGCTGATCTCTAGATCAAGGACACACGGGTGAGAGAACACATGCCCTGGCACCTGTACCCAGTACCTGGAGAACTTGCTGCAGCTGCCTCTCTGTTACCCTTTCTCTTTCTCTAGAGCACCCCCCAGAGCTGGTCTCAACCAAAATGGTAGTACACACACGCATGCACACTAATGTTTTGGTGTGCATGAAATAGTCATTTTATCTCAATACCAGTTTTCACATCTCTCCTGCCTTGCCCCCAACTTCCCTTGTCTTGACTGGTGTCCACAAAGACTTCGGGATCAGAAGACCTGGATTTGAGTTTGCTCTCCCATTTAATAACTGAGTGACTTAGCGCCTTCCCCCCAACTCCCTTGACTCTCCATTTCCTTGTATGTAAAGTGAGTGTGATAATAATCCTTGTAAGATTATTGCAAGGGTCAGACGATGCACTGGATGTGAGAGTATAGCTTTGTAAACATATGAAGTGCAACAGCTATTACACTGGAGAAGAAACTATGATGCTGTGAAGGACTCTGACTACATGATGGTGACACTGGTCACAGAGACTGGCCAAGGGTGGACACAGGCCTCAGGAGCCGCTGCTGTGGAATGACCATGAAAGGCTCCATCACAAGTGATGGTGAATAAGGAGCCATCAGCGGCTTTCATGGGCAATCTGGAATACATTCAAAGAGGTCAGCACTTAAAAATGGGAAAAAGAATACAAAAAAAACTTGGAGGGAGAAAACAGCAAAGCAAAAGGCTGAGCAGGCAGAATCTGTTGAAGAGAAAGAGGTGGCGGCAGCAGGGGGAATGACAGACGATATCAAAGGCACCACCACAGGGAAGCCCGAGAGGGGAAATAACAGACTCCTGCTGCTGGGGGGACTAGAAAATCAGGGGGTTCAACCTACACTAACCCAGATGACCCAGTTCCTAAACAACTGTCTTTCCTTTCCTTCATGACACCATATGAAACTTCTATTCTCCTCAATTTGTTGTGTATACGTAAAACAAACCTTGTCACTTGAGGAGACTCCAATGCACCTCTTCCTTTTGACCTGAAAAAGTCTGACACTCAGAAGGTAAATTTTGTTCTTCGAAGTCACAATCTTCTTTTGTTTGGCCCAGAACCCTTGGACCATTTACTAATAGTAACTTTCAAAAAAAAAAACTGAAATTAAAAAAATATGCCTGAATTGACTAAATATTTAAATATGACCACAGCTAGATTTGAAAAATGGCATTCATGCTGTGGAGAAGACCCCAAGAAAATATTAGTAAGCTCTTTGTTTTGACTTTCAGATCTGCTTGAGGAAACTACATTTATTGCTGTCTCAGAATGATGTATATTAACACATAAAACAAGATCTCCTAAGAGGGGATCCACAGATTGGCTTTAGGAAATCTATAAACTCCATAAAATTGTACAAAGAAGTTCTAATTTACATGCATTTTTTTGTCCGTGAATTTCGTCAAATTCACCAAAACATCTCACCACTGAGTTAGATGTTCCTAAATACCTTCTTTCTGGGACCTGTTTGACCTCTGAGTATATTTTACAAATTTAATTGTCTTTCATTGGTCATCCCCATAGCTTGAGCTTCAATTCTAAATAAGATCACTCTTTTCTTGCCTCTTCCTCAAGTCACTTTTTTTCTTTCTCTGTTAATGTGTCTCTCCTTTATTGATCTCATTCCTTCTTTTTCTTCTTGTTCCTTTTCTAACTCTGTCTCTAATTTACCTCTCTCTCCTAGCCTTAGTTAAGCCCACCAGTGACCTCCATGTTTCTCATCTCTCAAAGCTAAAGGTGCTACTGCCCATTTAAAATATTCTATGTAGGCCAGGTACAGTGACTCACACTTGTAATCCCAACACTTTGGGAGGCCGAGGCAGGCAGATCACAAGGGAAAGAGATTGAGACCATCCTGGCCAACATGGTGAAACTCTGTCTCTACTAAAAATACAAAAATTAGCTGGGCATGGTGTCGCACACCTGTAGTCCCTGCTGCTCAGGAGGCTGAGGCAGGAGAATCACTTAAACCCAGGAGGGAGAGGTTGCAGTGAGCTGAGATTGAGCCACTGCACTCCAGCCTGGCGACAGACTGAGACTCCGTCTCAAAAAAAAATCTATCTAGGTCTGAGTCCTTCTCTACCATACGCCACATTCTTTTACATTTATTTCTACCATCCATCAAATGCCTGGAGAGTCACAGTGTGAGTCATTGCGATATTAATAGCGTTGTCCTTCATGAAGGAAGATGGCATCACTAATCCACCATCAGTGGGACATGTGCCCTTGAGCAATTTTCTCTACAGTAGGAGCAAGTGAGTACTACTGTGTTCCCATGCCTCAGCTCATGCCCCTAAAAACAATCTCAAGAAAATTCTAAGCTGAGATTTGAGGTACGGCAAGTAGATCCAGAATAGAAAGAAACCAACTTTACTGACTCATAAGATTTTGTTCCAGGCACAAAGAGTCTCAGAAGGCCCATATTCCAAACTAGTAATAATCAGAATCTTTCAACTGAAATTGATTTTGTTTATGCTTAGTTAGATTTGATTATGCATCTCTAATTTGAAAGAATCAGGTGCACAGTAATGACGAAGTTACCAGTGAGCAAGTACATAGCATGTGTATTACATCATCTCTAATTTGCTCATCTTTGGGAAAATGATATTCACAGAGATTAAGTAACTTGAAAAAGCCTCATAGCTAGTAAGTGATAAACCCAGGATCTGAATCTACTTTTCTTTCCATTACACTGCACTGATGTGTGTGTTATAGCTCCTGTTCCTTTCTTCTTGGATACTGATAAAATGAGCCCAGCTGGTGGCAGAGAAGAGCCCAGCAGCAGCTTAAGTGATGAAGAGGTCCTCCTCTGTCTGACCTTCCATTTCACAGCCAGTTTCCTACATCAAGCCTGAGATGCTTTCAGTAACTGGAGATCTGATGACTAATGCCTGTCCTCAGAGTTTTAAGTGATATTTTCGTAACATGCTATCCTATCCCTGGCAAGGAAGAAGGATCTATTTTTTTGCCTGTCTTTACTAAATTCTTACCTGCTCTAATTACTTTGATCAGCTGGTGCAGAAAGTAGCTGAGACAACCTAGGAACAGTTTGTTTCCTTTCTGTCCTGCCTGGACAATGATCTTTTCTTGACTGGAGCCAGGTATGCCATCCTTGCGCTCCAAGATCGAATGAGACTAGTAAACGCTGGTCTTCTACTATGCGCTGGTTGCATTTTGTGTATGCCCTCCTTCCTTGCAACACTATGCCAATTGCTGAAATGGAATTTCAGAAGAGGTCTACTGACTTCAGAGACCATATGTTCAGTCACTACTCTATATTGTTCCCAAAATTCTGAGAGGGAAATTTGAGGAAAGAGGGGGAAGGAGTTTCTTCTAAATGTAGGTCAGTTTCCCTGGTTGGAGATTAGAGAGAACTCTCAATTAATTCTATAAATATTTGTTGGATGGTTACTACATCCTAGCCTCTCCGCTGAGTTGTAAGTCTATATACGTATTTTTTTTTTTTTTTTTGAGACAGAGTCTTGCTCTGTTGCCAGGTGCCAGGCTGGAGTGCAGTGGTGAGATCTTGGCTCACTGCAACCTCTGTCTCCTGGGTTCAAGCAATTCTCCTGCCTCAGCCTCCCGAGTAACTGGGACCACAGGTGAGCACCACCACGCGCAGCTAATTTTTGTATTTTTCAGTAGAGATGGGGTTTCACCATGGTCTTGATCTCTTGACCTCGTCATCTGCCTGCCTCGGCCTCCCAAAGTGCTGGGATTACAGGTGTGAGCCACTGTGCCCGGCTGTCTATAGATGTATTTTTAAAAAAAAAAAAAAAACAAAACATTAAATCTAGCTCACAAGACAGACATACAAGGAAAAAGACTTTCAAAATTAACCGAGGGGGAAAATGATGCACTAGAAGCATGAGCAACATGTTAACAGAAGCCAAGAGGAAGAAACTAGGAGAATCTGGACAGGATCCTTTCAGAGGCTGGTCCTGGGAGGGGTGAAGAGGATTTCTGTAGCTGGAAAAGAACAGGAAGGATTTTTTCCACTGAGGATTCACAAGAATTATCAATAATCATAGCTACCATTGTTTACTGCATACTATGTACCTGACGTAGTTCAAAGTACATTCTATATATTGATTTATTTAACTCTGATAAAAATCTCAAAAATTAATATTATTTTCTCCATTTAGCACATCAAAGAAGTAAGGTTCTTGAAGGTTAAATAGGTTGGCTAAATGCCTGGGCTGGCTGAGGGGGTCTTTGGCTCAAAACCATGAACCTTCTTACTACCTGACATTACCTCCACATCACATTTGTGATGTGCTTGATAGATGTGGATACCATCCTTGTACAGGAACCACATTAATCAGTCTATTAATTTTTGTTGTTTATTTAAATAAGATTTTCTTCACAGTCTAAGAAAAGACACAGAAACAAAAAGGAGCTCAGTACTAGCCAAGACATAATAATAAAATAATATGAATTATTTATCAGTACTATATGTTTTCTAGTATGTATTGAGCTTTACTCCATCAAATAATGTTCCAAGTACCTTTTAGGTATTAATATAAAACTACTCTATAATGTAATTTCTATTATGATTCCTGGCTCACAGAGATGAGGACATCAGTACATATCTAGGTGACAGGGTATAGGTTGACCCCGTATCTCATCTACACTATATGCTTTATTTTTGGGTGGTGGTGGAGACCATTTTATCTGAAGCCTGTTTCATTTGTCATAGCCAAACTTTACTCCTATCCTAGATGCTTCCTTCCTTGACATTCTTTTTTACTTAAATGAAAGCTCCAAATCTGTTTACCTCTGAATTGTGTCTATTAGTGTCCCTGGGCAGATGGATTTCATTGTAGTTCAAACCAGGCTCTGCTGACCGAGGATTTCCAGGGTCCCTAAGTTCCCTCTGGTGTAAAAGGCAGTGGCTTGACTTACATAGAATGGCTGCCAGACTGTCTTAGAACATATTTGAATGCTTAAAATACCAGTGCAGTCAAAGGCCAGCCTGCCAGATGAATGCTGACTGTCAGGAAGAGCAGACATTCCAAAGAAAGTGCTGTCTGTCTTCAATCCCCAGTTCTCATCCAGAATTGAACTCAAAGCTTGGAGCAAACAGCCAAGAACTTCAAGAGCTTTGTGTGAGGCAAGGAAAAAATAAGGCAAAGAAGAGAGATGATGGGGCACCCTTTCCCTCTGAACCTCCAGCCCCGCTAGAGAAAACACACAGCCAGGGTAACTTCTGTCACTTGCAATGCACAGCTACTAACCTCCCTGGGCCCTTTTGTGGTACCTTCTCATTCTATTTTATATATATATATATATATATATATATATATATATATATATATTTCATTCAATCTCCCTCTCTTCAAGACAAGAATTTTACACCTTTTCCTCCCACTTCAAACTACAACAATTCCTCATCTTATATTCACAGCTGATAACAGAACACCCATGTGCTCCCATCAACCAGTCTACCTATATGCACTGTCTTCACTCTTGTTACAATGCATGAACTCCATGCTTTAAGCTGAAGTCAACCCCAATATATGTGCTCTAAGTTCCATTCCCTTTTACCTTCTCAAGGATTTCCCTCTCTCCAATGTTTCATCTCTTTACTACATAATGAATTCTATCTGCACACAAATGTAACTGACAAAAACAATCAATGGGGAAAGGATTCCCTGTTTAATAAATGGTGTTGGGATAACTGGCTAGCCATGTGCAGAAAGCAGAAATTGGATCCCTTCCTTATACCTTACACTAAAATTAACTCTAGATGGATTAAAGATTTAAACATAAGACCTAACACCATAAAAACCCTAGAAGAAAAGCTAGGCAAAGCCATTCAGGCAAAAACATAGGCATAGGCAAGGACTTCATGACTAAAACACCAAAAGCATTGGCAACAAAAGCCAAAATAGACAAATGGGACCTAATTAAACTCCAGAGCTTCTGCCAAGTAAAAGAAACAATTACTAGGATGAACTGGCCATCAACAGAATGGGAAAAAATTTTTGTAATCTACCCATCTGACAAAGGGCTAATATCCAGAATCTACAAAGAACTAAACAAATTTACAAGAAAAAAATGAACAAACCCACCCAAAAGTGGGAGAAGTATATGAACAGACATTTTTCAAAAGAAGACATATATGAGGCCAACAAACATATGAAAAAATGCTCATCATCACTGATTATTAGAGAAATGCAAATCAAAACCACATTGAGATACCACCTCATGCCAGTCAGAATGACGATCATTAAAAAATCTGGAGACAACAGATGCTGGAGAGGATGTGGAGAAATAGAAACACTTTTACATGATGGGAGTATAAATTAGCTCAACCATTGTGGAAGACAGTGTGGCGATTCTTCAAGGATATAGAACCAGAAATAACATTTAACCCAGCAATCCCATTACTGGGTATATACCCAAAGGACTATAAATCATTCTATTGTAAAGACACATGCACATGTATGTTCATAGCAGCACTATGTTTACAATAGCAAAGACCTGGAAACAACCCAAATGCCCATCAACGATAGACTGGACAAGGAAAATGTGACACATATACACCATGGCATACTATGCAGCCATAAAAAATGATGAGTTTGTGTCCTTTGTAGGGACATGGATGAATTTGGAAACCATCATTCTCAGCAAACTGACACAAGAACAGAAAATCAAACACCACATGTTCTCACTCATAGTGTTGAACAATAAGAACACAGGAAGGGGAGCATTACCCACTGGGGTCTGTTGGGGGACGCCAAGGGAGGGACAGCAGCAGGGTGGGACGTTGGAGAGGGAAAACACGGGGAGAAATGCCAGATGTAGGGATGGGAATGGAGGCAGCAAACCACCTTGCCATGTGTGTGCCTATGCAACAGTCTTGCATGATCTGCACATGTACCCCAGAACCTAAAATATAATTAAAAAATAAAATAAAATTACTTTAAAGTAACAACAACAATATTTCGTGAGGTGACTATGAGGATTAGAGTACACTTCACAATGCTTTGTAAATGATAAAGTCCTATGTGTTTTAGCTGCTGCTGTTGCTAGTGAACCAAAATAGGAGATTGCTTTAGAAGACTTTCCTGAGGAGTCAGATCACTGTTTTCATACATTAAAAATATTTGCTGAGCACTGACTATGTACCAGGGGGCATGTGAGGTCAGTGCCCTCAGGGAGTTTACGGTCTGTGACAGAAGATAGCACGTTGCCAGGCGATTACAGCGGAGCCCTTGCCTCTCAACTGTGGACCTGGGAATCTCCTGGGAGCTTGTTAGAAGTGCAGAATGTGAGGCCTTACCCTGAGCATACCAAACGGAACCTGCATTTCTGCAACATCTGGTGATTTGCTTGCTGCTATTGAGAGTGGCAGAGAAAACACTGTGTGCAGCGGGTGGTTCCTAATTTGTTTGCAGGGTCTCAAGGCAAGCTCCCATCAGAAAGTGACAGTTAAGCAGGGGCCTTAAGACCCACAGCCAGCTGCCTGAGTTTCAGCAGATACTGAGAGTAGCAGGGTTTGCGGTCCACTCTCTGAGTGGTCCTGCTCCCTCCCCTCTTCACCCCTCCACCCCGTCCCACTCCAGGCCTGGCACTACCTGGCACTCCTTACACACCAGGGTGAGCAGAAAAGCCCTCTGGCCCAGTGAATTCCTCCTTAAAATGGCATCTACCCCTTCTGGAAAGCAAGTGAGTCTTTTGGAAGGGTTTTTCTATGTTGTGTCGCTTGAATAGAGGGATGGCTGATGACTTGATGAATTGTACACTGAACTCTGACTTTTAGGCACTAAATATAAACTGTGCACATGCTGGAAGAGCTAAATTTAGCAGCGCTGACATAGGCGGGGAGGGAGGGACTGTTGGGGGCTCTCCCGGGACAGGCTGGAAGCGGCCAGAGTGATGCCCCAGCAGCTGCTGCAGCCCACGGTTAATTTATGATCCTGTCAGGGAAGAAGGTGTTCTGGCAATTTCATCCCAGGCTGATTTGTGTTTGGAGGGGTTGGTTGGGAGTCATTTTTCTGGTTTTCAAAAATAATAATGACAAATGTAGATTCAAAAGATGTCTGCCTCCGGCTGATCTGTTTTCTCCCGTTTGGGTTATAGCACTGGGCTGTCCTCCTCGGGCTGGGCTCAGATCTCCCGGTGGTTATTTCTAATTCCGTCCCGTGCTGCCCCAGATCTTCTTTGTTTAGTAGAGAAGGCTCTAATTATTTAGATTGAAGGTCAGAATGAGAGTGAATCTCCAATGCTGCCAAACTGCAATGCTCCAAAGTGCCCTTTCTGGCTAAAAATCCCGATCGTCTGGTGCACTTTGGAGAAAGCCACTTAGCTGCTCATCTTGGTTGAGGTTGGGGTGAAGGGAGGAAACAACAAGACTGCTTGGCCTCTTACCTCTCTCCCAGCAGTGTGAGAAGAGAGCATTAGTGCAGCACTTAGCCTGCCCTGGCAGACAGCAGACAGTGGAGACAGGGTGGCACCATTTCAGAACACAAAGTGGGTCTGCTAGCCCTCCATCCCCCACCGCCACCCTGGCGGCCACTGTGGATAGGGAAGCCACAAGCAGCATCCATTTGCCGTTTCCCCTTCATTATCAAGAAGCCGAGTTTCCCTCCTGGGGTAAGATAGAGATAGCTCATCTACATTTTGATTGCTGTCTTTGGGTAATGACAACTGGAAATAGGCTCTGAACTCCCTCTACAATCACTTTCCATTAATTAGACTTAATTATGCGGCCCAAGCAAGGAAGAGAGAGCTCCTTTGCCAGTCCATGAATAAATCATACTTGATTTACTCCACTATGTTTTCCCTCACTTCTCCCTGGTTCCCCCAAACTCAAAAGGAATAGAGAAGCACTGTGGTCAATTCACTGTATCACTCAGTATCTCAAACCAAGAGCCTCTGTATCTGCCATCTTTCCCTCCCCCTCCCTCCTCCCAGTGGTGACTGAAAAACTGGCTTATCTCACCTTCAAAAAAAGGAGAAAAGACAGCATTTGGCCCACTGATTATCTAAGTGTACTCGTTCATCCACATGAGTTTGGAAGTAACACTCAAAGTGATCGACTCCCAGGGAGCTCCCAGGCCTTGCTTTGGGGAACAAAGCTGATTCCCTCCTGGAAAGTAAGGACAGACTCAGCCTGGGTTCTTGGAGAAAACTTTCCAGGGAGCCCTAATCATGATCATTTTTAGCATCCCTGCTAGCCCATGATTATACCCAAAGTGGTTTAAAAAGTCACAGAGATCTTCTGCTACTTTATGATTGGAGACTGACCTTCTTTTTGGTTTTTTGATTGTTTATTTTGTTTTGAGACAGAGTCTCACTCTGCTGCCCAGGCAGGATTACAGTGGCATGATCTCAGCTCACTGGAACCCCCACCTCCTGGGTTTAAGCAATTCTTCTGCCTCAGCCTCCTGAGTAGCTGGGACTACAGGCACATGCCACCATGCCCAGCTAATTTTTGTATTTTTAGTAGAGACAGGGTTTCACCATATTGGCCAGGCATGCCTCAAACTCCTGACCTCATGATCTGCCTGCCTCGGCCCCCCAAAGTGTTGGGATTACAGGGGTGAGCCACCATGCCCGGCCTAAACGTGTTAATATGAATATGGCTCAGGGACTTGTGATGGGCACTCCTGGGAGCCCCAGGAAGAAGTCAGAGGAGAGAGCTACCCTGTTCTGTGGCCCAGCAGCTTAGCGTCCATCAAACTCCCAGGGGCCTAGATCTCTCCAGTCCTCCTGGGCTTCCTGTTACAGGCCCTGGAGACTTGTGGCATGAGTTCTCTCTCAAGCCTGCAATGCCACTGGAAGAGTTATCAGGCCATGGAGTCTCTCTGAAAAGTCAGTCAGCAAAGAGCAGCCTCTGGTACCAGCCCTCACTTCAGTGGCCTCTACGTGTCTCACATCTGATGGATGGTTGTCCTAAATGTAGGAATCCAGGGTGTGTGACAAGATAACAACGCATATGCAGATTCTCTTTATTTTATAGAATCAACTGACAAGTATACTTTTCACTAATTAAACTCTTCTAACTCCGAAGGTATTTTCTCTTTTGATTTGCTTTGAATTATGAGGGTCTGGGGGCTGTTTCTGTGAGGGGATGAGCATTGGCTAGCAGACTCTCGGGGGAGTCATCTGATTCCACAGGGTGTGCACCTTTGACTGTTCATTCACTGGCTAATTTTACAACTCTGAAGGAATAGAATTTGAGTTTTAGAAAACTGAGAGTAAAGAAAATGATGCTTATGTAAAGAAATGCAAGTAGATTGGTAGAAATTTGACTGATTTTCATCCTGTTAAAAAAAAAAGTAACTCCGAACATTTTACTTTATTGCATTGTAGGCTATTAATCAGTTTTCTATCTTTTTATCAAATTCATTTCAGCATTCCTGCTTGTGTGTGTTTGTATTCTTCAAATTCTCCTTGAACTCATTTTAGCGTCTTACTCATTCCCTAATTAATTAATGGGTTAAGTAAAATTTTTGACATTTATTCATGTTACATTTGCATGTGAGTCATGATTTTACCTTTCTGAAAACTGTACTTTAGCATAACTTTTTTGCTTAATGTTAACAGCTATTTTATCAAATTAGTAATCACTCACTATATCAAATTAACTTTCCATTTTGTTAAAAAGTGGCAAAAAATAAAAAATTATCTGTTCATATTAAATTATGTGCCACAGAATGTTGGAACAGAAGGCTTTTCTGTGATTTCCTAACTCATGATAAATAAGGGAAGAAGATATTCAGAGATGTTCTTATGTATTTTCCGGGTATCTTGATGTATGCTGTCAAATTTATATCTCATGGATCCTTGTGATGTGACTGATACTCTTTCCATCATTATTAGAAGATACTCTGACAGTCACTATTTTAAGCTTTCTGCATGTATTGACATACTGCATTATTACAGTAACCTTATGAGATAGGTGCTATTATCATTCCCATATTTCAGATGAAGAAACTGAGGCACCAGGAAGTTAAGCAATCTACCCAAAATCACACGGTATTTGGTGATTTCTGGATTCAAGCCCAGGCAGTTTAACCTCAGAACCTGTGCCCCTTAACTACTTTTTATTTAATCCCTGTTTTACAGATGCAAAAACAGATGGCAAGTGGGGTTACTTGCCCAACGTCACAAAGCATGTAAGTGGCAGTGCCAAGATTTATGCCCAGGTCTGTCTGATTTTAAAGGCAAGCTTTCTTTACTAGCTCAAAAAGAGAGTAAATATATTGAAGTTGGATAGAAACTGAGATGTACCCCTACCCTTCACCCTATTGAAAACCCCATTGGATTTAGAGGTCAGAAAAAATAATTCATATCCTATTCCTGCAAAGCAGTAAATCAGCTGGAAGGAAATATGTGTTAGGTGTTTGAGCCTATAGAAACACACACACACTTTGCATCTTTCTTGCGGTGTTCAGGTACCATATTCAGCTGGATGCTTTATCTATCTGAGCTCTTGTCCTATTTTTTATCTTTATCCTGCAAACCACAGAGGGCAGCAACATTCCCTGAAGGACTTAGCCCAGTTCCTTACGCAGAATAAGCTCAAATAAGGATTGTGGGCTTGGGGCAGACTGTCGTTAGGTGGAGGTGGCCACTCAGCTGAGATTCTGAGCATCCTCAAACATGATGACTCCAGCAGAGATATCTGCCCATCACCCCATTGAGACATCAAGGAGAGCTATTATTTACTAGGTGCTGGGTGGGCCCATGGTTTAGGAAAGTCCAAGATGGGGAGGAGTCTGGCTGAGATTATAAGGAAGAAAGAATTTGGAGAACGGGGGGTGGGGCGAGGGCGGTGGGGAGGAAGGAGTAGTTTGAGCCGACAGAGGAGAAGCCCACAAAGCGAAACTGTTCAGCTAATCAGTTACAGGGGCCTGCTGCTTTAATGCCTCACCCCTCCACCGCAGCTCCAGGGCCTCTGTCTGGCCTTTCCCTCTCCCCTCTGTCTCCTCAGCAACCTCCCACCATTGTCACAAACAAGCCCCAGTAAGGCAGTTTTCCCCCGCCATTCCCAGCCCTCCCCTCTGAATATGGCCAAATGAGGAAGCTCCTAAGCTGCCCCTCCGCCCCTGCTGCAGGCTCTCGGACTGGCTCTGCATTGCATCCTGCAGGCGCTGCACCTCCGTGTGCTGTGAACTCAGCCCAGCCTCCAAGCTCTGATCTGCACTGCGGTGCCGCCCCCGCATGCCTTCCCATTCTCCGCTCTGCGCTACTGCTTGCAGCTTACATAACCCCCTGCACACATGCAGTGAATTCATCTCTATCATTAAAACCCCTGGAGAGGCAGTGAAAGCTGAAATGCTACTAGGTTGTCCTCCTCTCTGGAGCTGTCAAATCGTCATGCCCCGAAACAACAAATCCAGCACAGCAAATGCCCTGTGACAGGTCAGAAAGGCAGGCTGATCTAACCATGGACAGCGAACTCTTCTTCCTAAGAAAACAGGGACACTTGAGAAGGGGGCCTCTGAGTCAGTGCTTTGACCTCTCTGCTAGCACAGTGCCTCACCCAACCTGCTGCGACAATCACCCGCCGGGTAAAGCCAGCCAAAATCATCAAATCTACTTTGCTAAGAGAAATGAAGGACAAACTGGTTTGTGCTGAATTTTCTCAATTACCTCACTTCATAGACTGACCTTGTCAGTAATTGCTTCCCGTCTGGCTTTACTAGATGTTCTACAGTGAAAATATTAAGAATTTTCCCTGGGGCCATGGGCTAGTCCCAGTTTCCTGCTGGCGAGAGTGAATGGCACCAGCGTCTCCTCCTCTTGCTTCTGACCAGCCACAGCCACTCTCTTCCTTTCCCGGGTTTCAAATCTCACCCCAAGAAGCCCAGGACCTAAAAAAATCTGCATTTCACCTTCCTGGGGAGTCTCCTTGTCTTACAGAGAAAAGGTCATCAAGCCAACTCATCAATCCATCTGCCTTTGTTGGATGTAACTGAGCCACAGAATGTCTTTTTAGTGAGGACAAAGCATTTTACATTGTTGGGTTCATCACCTGCAGAGGCAGAAAGAAGAAACTGCTTGCAATGAACACAACATGCCTAGTCTGGGAAAGCCAAAAAAGCCACATCACCCTCTGCCCAGGACTAATTCCTAAGATTCCGGTTTGCTGTGATCAAGCGCTGAACCCTAGCAGGATCCAGTTCTCAAAAGCTAGTCTTAAATGTAGTAACAGAAGGGATATGGATTCAAGGAGGGGAACTAATGAAGAAACTTAGGACCATGGTAGGGTGACTGACCACCCCAATTTGCCCTAGATTAAAGGGAGGACACAGACTTTCAGCCAGGAAAGTTCTGGGCAGACTGGGACAAGTTGGTCCCACAAAGCAAGGGTAGAAGTGGTAAAGAAATGTCTTCTTGGCTACTTGAGCTTTCAATTAAAAATAAACACGTTTTTCTTCCCAAAGTATACATGAAAATGTTTGCTCCTTGGGGACTGGCAAGGAAGAGGACAACTCCTCATGAATATTTTAGAAACTTGATAAGCAGAACCTGATTGGGAATGTAAACAAGACAGCATTACGGGAAAAGGTGTCAAGAAATCTAATGGGCAATAATGTTCAGGACATTTAATCTTCAGCTATGTCTTGTTTATGCCAGTTAGAGTGGCATAAGTCATGAAAAAGGACTCCATATCCAGGATGGCATCCCCACACTCCACTCTTGGCTGTCCCCTTCCCCCACATGAAACTTAGAATAGTAACAGCCGCCTTCTACATGGCATTTACTGGGCATTGGACGTGGTCTCCTAGAAGCAGTCAGCTGCAACCTAATGGAAAGAGCCTTGGTCTTGAAGTCAGGACACCTGAGTTCTATTTTCATCTTGGTCCCCTCTGACTGGATGACCTTAGACAAGAACTAACCTTCCCTAAGTTATAAAATATGGAAAACATTTTCTGCCCTCTTCTTACCCCATGGTTGTGAGGATTAAACAGGTAGAAAGGGCTTCCAGTGACTCTTAAAGTGTTAGGCCCTGAACAACAATTCCCAGGATGTCTTAAGTCCTAATTTCCCATGCTGATTCACCTTGTGCCCCAGTGTTGGGAGTCATTATATCCGCTCTAGATAAATACTTAATATTTTGGATATCTTCTCCCTGTGCATCTTCATCTTATTGAATAGAGCACCTTGAACTCTGAAGTCAAATCTCTTTCTAGGCCTGTTTTGGCTGAATTCATACACTGCAAACAACCATTCAGATATTCAGATGCCTGAAGTGGAGGTGAGGTGAAGGCCAATCTTATCCAGAGGGTAAAAGTCTACAGTGACAGCTAGGGTAAGGGCACCTGTAGATCCATGACTTCAGAAGGATTTCCAAGGCTTGAATTCCTAAGAGGACCAACACTTGAACCTTGAGCAGGGAATCTAAGGACTTGGGTACCAATGCTGGCTCTGCAACTCACTAAGTAGGTTCTCTAAACTTCAGCTTTATCATCATTAAAGCAAGATCGGGTCAAATAGGGGTCAGGTGGGTTCAGGGATTACTAGATGTTCTTCCCACTTTGTCGGGCTATGAGGATTAAATGAGATATGGCAATCCTTTGCAAACTATAAAATGCAGTAATACTATTTGTCTTAGTCTGTTTAGTGTTGCTATAACAGAATACCTGAGCTTGAGTAATTTATAAGGAAAAGAGGTGTATTAACTCATGGTTCTACAGGCTGTACAAGAAGCATGGTGCCCGCACCTGCTCGGCTTCTGGTAAGGGCTTTGGAGCTGCATCATAACATGATGGAGGTCAGACGGGAAGCAGACACCTGCAAACAGGAAAAACTCGACGGGCATACTGGCTTTATAAAAACCACTCCTGTGGGAACATTCCTATAAGAACTAATCCAGTCGGCCAGAGGGAGAATCACTCACTACCATGAGAATGGCATCAAGCCATTCATGAGGGATTTTTTTCCCCGTGACCCAAACACCTCCCACTAGGATCTGCTTATCAACACCAGCACCTTGGGGACGAAATTTCAACATGAGATTTGATGGGGACCAATCCCAACCATAACCCCATTTAAATGTGAAAGATTAAAGTAAATGTTTTTTATTATGGCAAACTACATACAATAAAATTTGTAATTTTAGCCATTTTAGGTGTATAATTTAGTGGCATTAATTACATTCATCATATTATGCATTCATCATCACCATCTTTCTTCATAACTATTTAATCACACCTAATAGAAACTCTGTACTCATTAAACTATAAATCCCTTTTTCCCCTCCCCTAGGCCACTGGTAATCTCTAATCTACATTCTTTCTATAAATTTGCTTATTCTAGATATTTCATATAAGTGGAATTATACGATATTTGTCCAATAGTGTCTGGCTTATTTCATTATGTATAATGTATTTAGGTTTCATTCACATTGTAGCATATAACGGAACTTCATTCTTTTCATGATTGACTAATATTCCATTGTACATATGTGCCACATTTGTTTATTGATTCATGTGCTGCTGGACCATTGGGTTGTTTCCATCTCTGGCTATTGTGAATAATGCTGCAATGAATATTGACATACAAGTGTGTGTTTGAGTTCTTGTTTTCAATTCTTTTTCAGAGTGGAATTTCTTGATCATACTATAATTCTATGGTTAGCTCTTTAAGGAACCACCAAACTAATATGTTCTATAAAGACTGCATCATTTTACATTCCCCCAGCTGTGTATGAGAATTCTAGTTTTTCCACATCCTCATCAATACTTGTTGTTTTCTGATTTTTTTAATAGCCATCCTATTAGATGTGGTATATGGATTTTTTTAAAGGCACATTCTAGTAATACAATCCTCAGGCAAAAGCCCTCAATCAATGTATGTATCCGAATTGGGTATCAACTATACACAAATTGCTTCATTTAGAAAATACTTCTTGAGTAAGGCACATTGCATATGTACATGGTTCAGGTGAAAGATGAGAAAACTAGAAATAAAGATGAATGTGAAATTAAATAGGAAAGTTTTTCCCAGCCAATTGGACAGCAGAAACACCATTTGCCAAGTGGCTATGAGTGATAAGCAACACTTCTGGGATTCATTGCTCGAGACATACCTGTTATTTGTTTAAGGTTGCTAGTCAATAAAGCTTATATCACCATCTCTACTGATCTCACCAGTAACTTATGAAATTATATTATCTTAATTTTTTGCTGTTGTGCATTTTATGAGATGTACAAGATACATACAGTACCATGGTGAAACCCTGCCTCTGTAAACTGCCCTGAGCCCACTGATGTACAGCTTCCATTAAACTTCCCTGGAATGGTCAAACTATGTTTTTTTATTTGGATAATGGAGGTTGTATTCATTGTCTGTATTTCCCTCTTTCTCAGCTTCTTTGCTTCCTCATGTTTTAGTACACTTCCACATTTCTTTTGTCAAAAAAAAAGATGTGAAACAAATCTTCAGGCTCACAACTTACCAGCTGCATTTGAGTGTTTATTCTCAGATTAATTAATGGCCAGACAGAGAGGCTAGGCTAGGAAAGAAAATAAAGTACAAGAAACTTCAGCCACTCGAAGTCCGAAACGAATTTGAATTATCTCTGAAACCATAATCTATGTCAAAGGAAAATCAGACTATAATTAAAAGAAATAAAGAAACAGGCCATTATCCATAACATTGTGTTTACCATGTAAAAGAGGAATACAGGCTTTCCAGGAAATAAGTAAACTGTGGGTAATTTAAGAACAGACATCATAACTTATATACCTTCACATGAGAGCCTTCTATTTGTTTCTTTATATCTGTTCTTTGCTTAACTTCTCTGATTTTTAGATGGAAAACAATTACATCAAATAAAGACTTAATTTCTTACACTTTCTTGCAGCTAAACTTACCTATATTTTGGGGGTTACCCATGCAGCTTCTAAGAAATGTCTTTTGAAGGAAGAAACATATTTTTCTTCCCTTTTCTTCCTCTTGCTGGATGGAATGTGGATGCAAATTTGAGAATTAAAAAAAAAAACCTGGGTTCCAGAGATCTCATACCAGCTTTGGCCTGATTTACTACTGATTTTGTCACTAGATGACAGAGAAACAAAAAATCTATCTAGTTTAAGCCACTATTATTTTGGTTTTTTGGTCACTTGCATTTAAACCTACTCCTTAGCGATACAACCCTTCGACCTCTGGAAGAATACCTTGCAATCAATCAACAGCTGCAATTATCACAATTACAACGGACTAAAGAGATATGTTGGGGCTGTTGCTGTTCTCACATTTTTGGAAGGCTCAGTGTTTTGGAGTCTCAAGGATACAGCAGAGAGAATTGAGGCATAATTCATTTTAATATGGTGAACAAAACATCCTGAGGGAAATACACATTCATAAATATATACATATATATATATATATATACATGCACACACATATACATATACATATGCATGCACACACACACATAAATATAATGTCTCAATAGAGAGGCAAAATTCCATTCAGTGGAGAGTGCAGTTACCAGGGTACAAATACAGACACTGTCACTGGATGGTAGAAGCATAAATTGGTGTGATCTTTTGGAAGAAATTTGCCAATATGTATCACAGCCTTCTCTAAGAAGAGAATGTGAATAAAGAGCAATGGCCAAAATTTTCATTGTAGCAGTAGATACACAGAAAGTTTCTGACCCTAAGGTTTCAAGAAGTGTCAGAGATGGCAGTTAACTGGAGTTTTTTTTTCTGTGAGTTGATTTTCATCAAGGAAAGAGTTTCTAAGAGTTTGGACATCAAGCGATAGAAATGAGTAGGTGGCAGACAATGAGACATCTGCCTCTGACCAGTTCCATAGGTCAGTCTAGCCACCAGGGAGAGACAATCACCCTCAGAGACTAAAGAAGCTGTTTCCATAAATGAGACATAGAGGCCTGGAAACTCTGTTTACTACTCAAGGAAGAAGTTAGAAGACTTAGTGCAGAGCATTCTTCACTTGGAGAAGAACCTTGGTTGGGTTCAGCATAAGACAGATGAAGATGTGCTTCGGCAACCTGAGGGTCTGTAGCTTTGGGAAGATAAGGAGACCTAGCCTAGGGAAACAAGCCAGCATCACCATGCTGGGGTGCCAACATCCGTGGTAGCGGGGAGGTGCTGCCCCCAAGCGGCTGTTTGGACAGTAAGCATCGGCAGGGGGCCAGGAGTGGAAGAGCAGAACATCTGTGAGCTCACCTGGGATATATCTTAACCACACACCCAATTTCAGTTCTCCCTGGGTCAAATCCCCACCTGCATATTCAGTTCTCCCTGGGAGAACTGAAATTGGGTGTGTGGTTAAGATATATGCAGGTGGGCATATGAGCTAGTGAAACCTGTAGCCACAGGCCTGGAAACAACGTAAATGTAGAATGATAAAAAAAAAAATTAGGCCGGGCGCAGTGGCTCACGCCTATAATCCCAGCACTTTGGGAGGCCGAGGTGGGTGGATCACGAGGTCAAGAGATCAAGACCATCCTGGTCAACATGGTGAAACCCCATCTCTACTAAAAATACAAAAATTAGCTGGGCATGGTGGCGCACGCCTGTAGTCCCAGCTACTTGGGAGGCTGAGGCAGGAGAATTGCTTGAACCCAGGAAGCAGAGGTTGCAGTGAGCTGAGATCACGCCATTGCACTCCAGCCTGGGTAACAAGAGTGAAACTCTGTCTCAAAAAAAAAAAAGAAAAAAAATCATGGTTTGTCTCATAACCTTTGAGCCTGATATTATCTGTAGATATTCAGTAGCCTTTCTGTCCTTCTAAGCTTTTCTCTGTACCACAGGGACTGAAAGCCTGGAAACCACGTTTCTCAAGTGCTTATATGAATATCATCGGGGTGTCATTTGTGACGTTTGCAGAAGAAAAAGGTGGGCCATTGCTTCTAGTAGAAGACCTAGGTATGAGCAATCTGATACCATTTGTCTGAGTATCAGCAAATGGCTGGTGTGGGGCTTTGCCAGCAGCTCCCAGGTGCTACAAGCAGCTAAGCGCAGTAGTGGTAGTATCACTGCAATATTTGAGTTTCTAGATCTAGAGCCTTCCTGACCATTGCTTCCTTCCAATGGGAGGCATTTACAAAGATTGCATAAGCCTTATTCCCTATGTCAAATTCCTTTATACTGAAAAAACTCAGAGAGACTTCTGTTTTCACAGCCAAAATTTAACTGACACAGCACAGCCTGTTGGTTAAGCACCTGAACTTGGTTTCATTCAGACTTGGTTCAACCCCAAGATCCGCTTTAATCATAGTGAAATCTTGAACAAATTCCCTCACTGAACTTTGCCCAGTTTCTTCATCTGCAAAATGGGTTCATGAACATGCCTACCTTGTAGGACTGTCACATGGGTTAAATTATATCATATACATTAGCATCCATAAACATTAGATATCATCATTGAATATTGCATAATAATTACATTAAAGTAGTATAATAGTAGATGGAAAGGGAAGAAAAGAATTCCATGTACAATAATCTCAACTACAAGAAATACAACAATGAAAATATACCAAAATGTTCTCTCTCTAGGATTTACATATGATTCTATTTTCTTATGTATTTTTTTATGTTTTTTAAAATGATCTACAAGAAGAATTATATACTATTTTATAAAAAGAATAACATGTAATGTTATTAAAATAGTTCACAGTGAAGTTACATAAATACATATTCAAACCTCAGCATCACTCACAACTAAAATACCTCTGGAGTATTGTCCTCAAAAATGAGCACTTTATTTAAGAAAATAAGTTTCTTGAATATTGCATTTATATCTATCTAGCATGCCCACCTGCTAAGAAATTCCAAGCACTCTAACCCCACGACCAGGTCTTTGTCTTCTCTGTATCACCAGAGACTCATACAGCAGCAATTTGTAGAAAGTCAACAAACTTTGAATTGAACCAAACTTGCTGTGAGTTACTAATAAAGAGATGATAGAGGTGTTCATGATTTGGGCTTATTCATTAATCATATTCATAGATATTGTTTCCCAATTTATCTTGGGAATAAACGTTCTGGTGGGAATTTTTGTTTATTTTTTAATTTCCTTCTTGTGATTTCATTGCACTTGGAATTGGGTCAGCATACAGCAGAAGTATCATCAATCAAATGAGTCACTGGACTGAAATAAATAAAAGATTGTTAATACAGTGACATTGCCTTTGAGCTTGTTAATGGAGTGCAGAAGATAAAATACATGTGTGGCATTTTTTTACTCTTTGATGCATGATCTTGATAACCTATAACACGCAACTTCATCCTTCTCCTATAACCTATGATTTTGCCTCTCTACATGAGCATGTGGACTTTTTAGCTTCAAGATGGTGTGCTAATTTATATGAGAAAGTCATGTGGATGCTCATTAGACTGCAAAAGTGATGGAGCCCATCCCTAAAAAGTCCAGCAAGCCTTCATGAAAAGCCCTACAGCAAGACAGTCCCTTCATAACAAGTGCTAGATGAGTGTTACAGGACCTTTTTATTTTTAGTTATATTTATTTATTTATTTATTTAGACAGAGTTTCACTCTTTTGTCCAAGCCGGAGTGAAATGGCATAATCTTGGCCCAATGCAACCTCCGCCTCCCAGGTTCAAGAAATTCTTTTGACTCAGCCTCCCGAGTAGGTGGGATTATAGGCACCTGCCACCATCCTTGGCTAATTTTTGTATTTTTAGTACAGATGGGGGTTTCACCATGTCGGCCAGGCTGGTCTCGAACTCCTGACCTCAGGCAATCCACCCAACTCGGCCTCCCAAAGTGCTAGGATTACAGGTGTGAACCACCACACCCAGCTGAATGCTATAGGATCTTAAAGGGAAGAGAAAAAAAATGGGCTTCTGAGTGAAAAGGAGAGGCCTTGTGGAGTACATGAGACATGAACTAGGTCTTGGATATTGAGATGGGCAAGAGGATTGCTCTTCTGGCCAGGACTACACTATGCAGATGGATAGCAGTTTCTGCTAAAGCTTTAGGCCCCTAGCAGAAATTCTAGAACCCCTAAAGAGGGGCAAAAGCAGCAGGAGAACTCCATAGTTCAGAAGTAGAGGAAAGAGTCACATGGACGTGATTTAGGGATGTCCCAGTAGTGGCCCATGAGGAGCAGTGGGTACCTGTGTGCATCAGGTGGGGATGAGCTGCTGCCAGCAAGTGTCAGCTTTACTAGCATCGCCTCGGGTCGAGGGCAAAATGGCAAGAGGAAGAGGAGACTCCAAATTCAGTCAGATTACATTGTTCAATCCTAGTGAAATGGGCTTGAAAGTAGCATTAAGTAGAGATTTGGAAAACACAGAAAATTATTTCTTGCACACTTTTGCTTAATGACTGAAATATATATTTGCGATATATGACTCTTGGACCATCTCAAAAAAATGGCAAGTTCGCCAGCTGTGCATGCTGCTGGCTTGCAAAAGGAGTAAGAGAGGCCTTTACCTCCATGGTCCATTATCAGTCCTCATGCATGGGACTTATCTGCATAGTTTGCCTTGCAAGAGAAGGCAGGGCAGTAAACTTCAAGTCACAGAGCAGCATCAGGCTGAATTCTTTCCTTTTGTGAAAGTGCACTGGATGCAACTTTACCTAATCCAATTTGAGCTGCAAAATTGGACAGTAAATCTCAGAAGAGCATCAGCTTCCCCTGTCAGATTGTTAACTTACCACTTGCCTCAGCTCCTCCTGAACCAGATGAACAATTTTCCCTGTCGTGCTTAATTTTACATTTCTGTTCCCAATCTAAGCATAAAATAGGAGGTGTTAGAGCAGGTAAAATGAAAAAGGATAGTGGGACAGCAGGCATTCCAGAAATGGGCATGTACGAGCCCTTTATTCATATAACCCATTGTCATTGGGTATGTGATCATACATTGTCAAAAATAAGTGTGTATTTTTTGTTTTTTAAGAAAGTTAGTATTAATGCATTCTTTATTACATCAAATTTATATGTCTGCCTTTTTTGCAAATCTCAAGTTTGTTAGCTAATTTCCTACATGAAGGGACTCTGCCACGTGGAAGGCAAAGGCCTGCCAGGAGAATGAAATAACAGCAGAACTGACCTGCTCTCAAAAACATATTGCAAACATCAGCCTGGAAAACAGGCAGACTGTGTCATCATAAATCCCCTTTTCTCAATTCTCTTGAAATAAGAGTTGGCCAACCCTGTTCAAAGCACTCATGAATCATTTTGCAGACATCTCCTGGGTGGAGATAAAAATCTCACTAAAATCGGAATTAATGAGTGGCCTTTATGATTTGTCCCTTTCCTAACATCTCAGGGTCACAATGAAGCCTACCAATCATAGCAACTGGCCACTTACTCACTGGAAGTGAAGGCAAAAGGTTTTCATTATATTGAGGCAGGACAGAAACTGAAAATGTCAGCTCACATTTTTTATTGTATTTCTTTTTCTTTTTCTTTTGGTGGTAGATGAAGTTGTAGATGAAGAAGAGGTCAGCCTCTGAAAGAAGCTTCCAGGATTGCTTCAAAGAAAAATCAATAATATAGACATTTTATATTAGCTATAATATATTTTATTTTATCTTTTTATTTCTTCAATCAAATTAACCAATAATAGTATCCTAAATCTCTAGTTTTATAACACTTAATATTTTTAGAGGGAAGTATGAAATTATATATGATCCCAATTCGATTTTTAAGAAATCACAGAGGCATGGGGGATAAGCAAAATAGAAATAAACAACTCCATGAAATCTGTGGATGATAAGATCGATTTTTTTTTTTACTATTGTGTGTTCTCTAGGTTTACTATTATCATAATTTTACCTTTTACATTTTGAGGGGGAGAAATTTGTAGGTACTTGTGAGAAAAAAATGCTTTAAAACCGTGTGCTCTTTAATAACTGTGTCCTACTTGGATACCTGGGACCGACTGGGAGTATGAGCAATGAGAACTAAGACTGAAAAGAACCTGTGGTTTACATCAGGCTGAGTAAGTTGGGTTTAACCCAGCTGAGTCAAGAATGATAGAAAATGGAATGTTCCCAGGTTCTACCCATTCTCTGTGAAGGTCCCTATGCTCGAAATATAAATTTTTTCCTCAGCTTGTGACTAGATGAGATTCTATCATCTGATCTGATGGAACAGAAGCATCATGAGGTGTCTGGCAGGTGTTCCTCCGTGGTGGAGGTGGCAACACCCCTGCCGCTAAGCCTCCACTTCCATCCCCTGATCCACAACAGTGCCAGTGAGGCTGAAGGAGGGGTGGAGTCAGAAAAATTGAGAGAAAGAAGATAAAACTTACACAGGATCCACAATTGGCAGTGAGGTATATGCAGAAATTTCTAAAGGCCTCCCTTTGCTTTAGGGGCTGTGGTGAGGAAGCTGTCACTGAAGTCAGATTGCAGTGAGAGATTGTAGGGCCATGGGACAGAATCTGACATTTTTAAAGAGAACTCCATTACAATGAATAGACTCAGCTGCGGGGTCCCAAAGTGGGAAGGGAGTCACAGTTTCTACATTCTTTATGACAAAGGTGCTTGGAAATTGCCTTAACTCACCTATGCTGATACATACACATGAGGCTAGGAGAAAAGGGGCTGTGGAATTTACTGAAAAATGATCTTCTCTTTAACATGTTAGGGCTCAAGCAATTCTCTTGTGGGACACTCCCAATTCCTAACAAAGCATAACTAGAAGGAGTGTGTGTTCTCTATTTTATATCCAATTGCCAGGGATCTACACCATGTGATGGATTCAAGCAGGAGGAAACCAGCACTCAGCTTGGCGCACACCTGGCAGAATACACAGGATTAGAGGTTCCACTGGCAGTGAGGGTGCCTGGCTCCCACAGCAACAGAGGCCACAAGGAGTTACAAGCAAGACTTTCAAGGGCAGGTGTAAAAAATCACTGGAGAAGTTGCAGAAATACCTGGGGAAAGGGGCTTAGGAAGAAGTTCAGATTTGGCATTAATGCCTGGCAGTCCCACCATTAACACTGCCAGGACAATATTATAACTAATAGATGGGTGATGAACAATGAGAACACTTGGGCACAGGGAAGGGAACAACCCTCACAGGGCTAGGTGGTGGGGTAGAGGGGAGGGGAGGGAGGGACACTTGGGGGGTAGGGAGGATGGGGAGGGATAACGCCGGGAGAAATGTATAATGTATGTGATGTGGGAGAGGGTATGGAGACAGCAAACCACCAGGGCATGTATGTACCTATGCAACAATCCTACAGGATGCAGGATGTGCACATGCACCCCAGAGCCCAAAGTACAATTAAAAATAATAATAATATGCTCAAAAGTAGATTTAAAGCAATGCAAATGCCAAGCCACAACAGATTTTAGTTAAGCCAAATAATTAATTTAAAAAGTAAGAGATCCAGACCTTGAGAACCTCTACTGCTGACTATGAGAAGGAGCTAACACGCTTGGAGGGCCTGCTTTGTACCAGGCACGTGGCAGGGGTTTTGCTTCCCTTACTTAATGTACCGGGAGTCTGAAAACAGATGAAGCATTCTCCTTGTATTTTATTGCTGTTTCCAAACCACTATTTCTCTTTTATCCTGACCTGCCCCTACACAGAGACTTTGAAGATAAGATCTTGAGGTAATACTACTAGAAGCCAGATTCCTCTCCTGTTGCAGTCCTCTCCAGAATCAAAACATCCTAGCTTTCATTATTTGAAGATTTTAGCATGTCATCTCTCCATCATCACTTCATCTCCAACAACAGAGAGATGAGATGTGGTTCTCATCTCTCCATCGTTACTTCTACTATAATTCTTGCCGATTTCACTCTCCATGCAGACTGTTTGTTTTCAAATATTGGTCTGATCTCTTCTTTCTACCCTATTTCAGACCCTTACTCTCATGATCGTACATTGTCATCACCAATGCACGACATTTCATGCATTACCTTGGTTCCTGGACAGCATGCCCTATCTCTGTATCTCCTTCTTTCTTGTACTTTAATCCAATAATTCTTCAGCCCACTAAGTCCTTAAATATTTTGACTTTACCACCTTTGCACTGACCATCACTCCCTAACATCCTCACTCACCTCCTTTTCCAGCTTAGCATTACTAACTGCCTTGCACACACCAAAAATGCCTTGCTCCTCTCCATCCTTCAATCTAGCCACATTTCCCTAGTTCATTACCTCTGCCACTCTTCTAGATGTCAATTTCTTGCCTTTCTTTCGAAGCTAACAATACTTTTCTTTCCTTCTTTCCACGCTCAGCTGATGACCATGGAAACAGTAAGATCTATCAGAAGCAAGCCCCCTCATGCTCCAACCAACAAACCTTCAACCCACATGCAGCTCTCCTGATAAATTCCTCTACTTTTTCTGCATTTGCAATGGATCAGCCATCCATGATCCTCTCTACACGCTCATGTTCATTGGATTTAGTAAGAATATGGAGAAACCTGAAACTTCACATGTTTAATGGTCAAGTAAAATGATACAGTCACTTTGGGAAACAGTTTTGCACTTTCTTAACAAGTTGAACACAGACTTACAGTAAGATCCAGCAATTCTATTCCTAGGTATCTACCCAAGAAGAATGAAAACATATGTCCATGCAAAGACTCATTCGTGAATATTCACAGCAGCATTATTAATATTAGCCAAAAAGTAGGACAATCCAAATGCCCATTTGTTGGTAAGTAGATAAACAAAACGTGGTATATTCATGTAATGGAATACTATTCAGAAACAAAGAAATAGACTAATGCTGAGTGGTACAACATTAATGAGTCTTAAAAATAGAATGCTAAGTGAAACAAGCAAGACTCAAAAGACTGCATATATCAATTCCATTTATATGAAATGTCAAAGAAAAGCAAATCTGTAGGGACGGAAATCAGATTAGAAGTTGCCTGGGACTGGGAGTGGGAGCAAGAATTAAATGCAAATGGGAATGCAGGACCTTTTGGGAGTGATGGAAATGTTCTGAAACTGGCTTGTGGTGACAATCGCACAGCTCTGTAACCGTGCTGAAAACATTATTTGTATATTTAACATGGATACATTTCATGGTATATAAATTATAGCACAACAATATTGTTTAAAATACAGACCCAAAAAGTCTCAAATATGATCATTTTCGCACCATCTCTTCTGCTTACCATCCCAGCCACTATCATCTTGCCTGGATTATTTTAATGGCCTAACTGGAATCTGTTTTTACCCTTGACTCATTAGAATTTACTCTTTATAGGGTTAGAACAAATTGCATCATGGCTCTGCTCAAACATATCCAGTGGTTCCTCCAGATAAACCCAAAGTCCTCCCATGGCCAACAAGGCCCCACAATGCTCCATGAGCCCTCTGAGCCCGCTTATATGACTCTCCTCTTTGTCACCAGCCCTGGCCACCCTGATGTCCTCTTCAGCACATCAGTCATACTCCTGTCTCAGAACCTTTGCATACCCATCCTCCTACAACCTAAAATATTCTTCCATGAGATATCTTCACGGCAACCCTCATTTCATTCAGGTTTCCTGCATATTATCAGAAAAGACATCCCTGATGACATTCTATTATAATAGAACATTGCTCATCCCTCCCTTTCCCTAAAAATCCTGCCTATCCTATTATCTTGCTTTTTCTTTGTACTATTTATCACCTCCTGGCACACTTTGATTGATGTGTGTGTGTGTGTGTGTGCACTTGTGTGTAGTTCCCCCTGACCACCCCATCTAGAAAGAAGTTCCATGAAGACAGGGTCTTGCCTCTTGTCTATTTGCTCATCAGTGTATCTCATTTGATTCCTACAAGCACCATGTAAGTTAGGCCATCTTATTTACAGAGAAAGACAATGATGCTCAGAGAGATTTAGCAGTTTATTAAAGGTCACTCTGCCAATGTTTATCCAAGCTGGAATTTAAGGCCATAATGTCTGACTCCAATGCCATGGAGCCACACTCACTACACCAAGTCCTACACTGACTATACCAAGAAAGCATGCCAAGAAGTACAATTAAACCAAATCCCACTGAACAAAGTTCTGTTTATTCTGTTCCTCTGAAATCCTAGAAAATGGTCTTAATCATTTTGAATCTCTTGATTTTTTTCTTACATCAGCAAGATCTGTGTAGTAAAAAATAAGAGGTGCACTTGCAATGCTGGCTTCCCCACATTTGTTCCATCCTGTAGAGAAGCCAGCCATGAAATAAACCTATAACCTGAAATAAATGCATTTCCCATAGCCTGAAATAAACACATTTCAGAAAAATTAAAAATTTCAAGCACTCACATAAATCCAAGTTAACATTAAGAATAGGAGGGTAGGAACATCTAAGATGGATGATGCCAATTCATCACAATCTCTTTCTTCCTCCAGAGCATAATCTGTTACACCTCTTCATAGCAATCCGTGTGATTTATTTGTGTAATCAGTGGATAACTACACCTTTTTAAATTGTGTCTTTGCTCAAAAGCTATACACACAAAATGGAATCAAGAAAAGAGTAAAATATTTATTTACACTGGTGCTCATCTCAATGTCAAGAGACTCTGTTTTTACAGTTTCCTTTCTTCTATATATACCTTTATATTTTAGGAATCTTCCCAATATACACAGGTACTTAGGAATGCAGTTGTGACCCCAGGACACTCCAAGCATATCAGTGCTAGACAGAAAGAAAGGAACAACAAGGAAAGGTGGTTCTCAGAGCAACTGACAGCATAATCCACCTCTCTAAAACACACAGGGGAGTCTGTTATTAACTTTTTTGGTATGCTTATCCTTTTCCCAAGTTCTGAATGTATAGAGATGGTGCTGCACAAAGAAAGACAATACTGCTCCAAGAATCACACCAGTTACTCAGCAAGACAAGCAGGTGTATCCTCCCTAGTCTCTTCTCCTGAGTTCCAGGAGGTGAGGAACAAGAGGATGGAGCTGAGGCATCCATCACTAAAGTCATCACTACAGTTTCTATTGGAAGCAAAAGTAAGTATCCTACAGCCAACCATCTCAACCTCAGGCAGAACAGCACAAACCTAACATGATGATTAAAAAACAAATGAATCATGACATAATCATGGCTGATGGGGGGGAAAGCTGATTCCATATTTCAGGCTTGCTGTTGTATACCAATCCAAGGCCATCACCAAAAAAAGAGAAGCCTTTCTTTTCTTAATCTGCAGATGTCTTTACAAAAATGCTTTAAGTTCTTTGCAGAAAACTCATACAGAATCTCTGTGGTTCCTCCTGCAAGACACTGCTGTGAAGTGCCTTGAGTCAGAGTCTGCTGTGAAGGCTGTTGGCATTGGTGGTAGGGCACAGAGTCCAAGCCTGGACATCACTCATGCATCCTTCCTCAACAAGAGGATAAGGGAAACACTATATTTGTACATAAAACACTGAATCAGATTTATTTGATAGGAGCTGGAGCTAGAAATCATTCACCTCCACCTTATCTTTGTGGATAACCCCCAGTCTCTTCATAGGTCCCGGATTTGGCTGTGCTAACCAAGGGTGATTTGCCTCCTCATAACATTTTGATTTCTGTAGCCGTATTCGGGTCATCAGAGCTTCAAACACAGAATGTTTACAGAATGTTTCTCTTGAGAGAAAACACAGTGCAAGAGTTACTGTAGTTTTGCTCGTGGTTAGTAAAACCTATCTTATCAAATTTCAGAGAAAGCTAAGAACTTGGCTGGAGGAAGAGATCACAAATCAATTAGAAAGGATTTATCAATTGTCTCCACTGTTCAATGCAGCCAGGGATCTGTTTTACATTGAATGGACGCTCAGTAAGTGTTTGTTGGTGTGCTTTATTTACATCTTTTCTAATTATAAAAATTAGAAATCTCAACGCAGAACATTTGAAGCACACAAAAGAAAGAATTCTGGTTGAGTTTTTACCGTGGTTCCGTGGTCTGTAAACTTTGCAGCCATTCCTGCGCTTCCTACTTCATCCTGCCTGACATTGGCTGTGAAGTTTTAGCAAATTAATGCAAGTAAAAACGTTCTGTTTACGTGATGGATTACGTTTATTGATTTGTGTACGTTGAACCAGCCTTGCATCCCAGGGATGAAGCCTACTTGATCGTGGCAGATAAGCTTTTTGTTGTGCTGCTGGATTCAGTTTGCCAGTATTTTACTGAGGATTTTCGTATCAATGTTCATCAGGAATATTGGCCGGAAATTTTTTGTTGTTGTTGTGTCTCTACCAGCTTTGGTATCAGGATGTTGCTAGCCTCCTAAAATGAGGCTAAAATGAGTTAGGGAGGAGTCCCTCTTCTACTGTTGTTTGGAATAGTTGCAGAAGAAATAGTACCAGCTTCTCTTTGTACCTCTGGTAGAATTCAGCTGTGAATCCATCTGGCCCTGAGCTTTTTTTTTTTTTTTTTTGGCTGGTAGGCTATATTAACTGCTGCCTCAATTTCAGAACTTGTTATTGGTCTATTCAGGGATTCGACTTCTTCCTAGTTTAGTCTTGGGAGGGTGTCTGTGTCCAGAAATCTATCCATTTCTCCTAGATTTTCTAGTTTATTTGCATAGAGGTGCTTATAGTATTCTCTGATGTGAGTTTGTATTTCTGTGAGATCAGTGATGATAGCCCCTTTATCATTTTTTATTGTGTCTATTTGATTCTTCTGTCTTTTATTCTTTATTAGTCTGGCTAGCGTCTATTTTGTTAATCTTTTCAAAAAACCAGCTCTGGGATTCATTGATTTTTGAAGGGTTCTCCTTCAGTTCTGCTCTGATCTTAGTTATTTCTTGTCTTCTGCTAGCTTTTGAATTTGTTTGCTCTTGCTTCTCTAGTTCTTTTAATTGTGATGTTAAGGTGTCACTTTTAGATCTTTCCTGGCTTTCTCCTGTTGGCATTTAGTGCTATAAATTTCCCTCTAAACACTGCTTTAGCTGTGTCCCAGAGACTCTAATATGTTGTGTCTTTGTTCTCACTGGTTTCAAATAACTAATGTATTTCTACCATTTGACCCAGCAATCCTGTTACTGTTTATGTACCCAAAAAATTATAAATCATTTTATTATAAAGGCACATGAACATGTATGTTTATTGTGGCACTGTTCACAATAGCAAAGCATCTGGTTGAAACCAACCCAGATGCTCATCAATGAAACACTGGATAGAGAAAATGTGCACATATACACTATGGAATACTATATAGCCATAAAAATGGATGAGTTCATGTTCTTCGCAGGGACATGGATAAAGCTGGAAACCATCATTCTCAGCAAACTAACACAGGAACAGAAAACCAAACACCGCATGTTCTCACTAATAAGTGAGAGTTGAACAATAAGAACATATGGACACAGGGAAGGGAACATCACACAACAGGGCCTGTTGGGAATAGAGGGCTAGGGGAGGGATAGCATTAGGAGAAATACCTAATGTAGATAACAGGTTGATGGGTGCAGCAAACCACCATGGGATGTGTATACCTGTATAACAAACCTGCATGTCTGCACATGTATCCCAGAACTTAAAGTATAATTTTTTAAAAATGTTCTAAAAAGGACACTTGTATACAGGAGCATTTGATGTTGTTTCATGGCATCAAAATTATCTGCCAGCAGAGTGTACTGGGATCTTTTCACTTTCATGCAACATTTCTGTGTTTAGTGACATTGCTTCTTAGCATTTGACAAGATGATGGAGAAACACTTTATTGCTTAGAAGGAAAAAATCTTTCAAGCACTTAATCTTTCATCTTTACCTATAAGGCTTTTCAATCTTGGAATCACATGATCATGATTAGTATTATATCACTACACAAAATTAATTTTTCCAAACGAATGTGACCAGAAATTGGCCATCTTCCTCCACTTTTAGGTCCACCTTTAAAATTCGGCCCTCTCAATTTTGTCAAATTTAACTCCCATGTTCTTAATGAACTCTAGTCTTAAACATGATTCATCATGATTAAGAGAGAAAACTAAGCAATTAATTTCTTCAATTTTTTTATTGACATATAACACATAAATCAAAAAGTACACATATTGTAAGTTAACAAATAGATGAAATTTCATGAACTGAACAGGCCCATGTAAGCAGCACCCAGGTCAAGAAACAAAATCTCAACTGCACTAAGCATCTCACTTGTGAATTTAATATTCCTTTCCAATGTCTTTTTTACTAAATGTTACAAATATAGTAGATGGAATGTAAACTTTTTTAGTATATTTATATTCAATTATGTAAATATAAGTTCTAACCCAAGCGTGCAAAGCACAGTTGCTTTGACACATATCAAAGGACTGTTGATCTCAATCAGGTGTAGCCCATCTAATCATTAGATTTCTCTGCTACTGTCAACTGAAATATTTAAATAATTCTGATTCCTCAAGACTTAAGACAACTTCTTCCAAGCCTGCCACAACATCTGAATGCTATAATGAATGAATAAGTCAGGGAATTCCAGTCAAGGGAGAAACATAGTTATAAAAATGATGAAAACAATCATTACACTACACTAATAATCAGTTTGCCTATTTTGTTTGTAATAAAAAATATACACTAGGGCCTGTATTCATTCATCCCAGGTGTAAAGGTAATGGTGTGGATTTATAAATAACCACTTTCCCCTCTCAACCTATTTAATGTGGACATGTTTCAAGGCCTGACAGTACAGCTCTCTCCTAAATGTGCCCTGAGGTATAAAAGGGACCTTCTTCCCAAATTATAAGCTGACCTAGTGGTGTCATTAAGGATAAGGAAGACCGTTGGCTCTGGATTTCTCTGCTCATGACTATGTGTCTTGGGCCTGCAGCCCACTGGCAAAAGGCCTGCTTGTCTGTGACATGGATCTCTTGAGGCACCCAGGATGCTCAACCTCAGCTGAGCAGTTCCAGCGATTGGTCTGGATGTCCACGATTTGTCATGATTTGCATTTCTACTGGTGTGGGCACAGTTATGTGAATCTGTGATGAGGCCAACCACACAAAATGATTCTAAATTACTAGATTAATTCAGCTATGAGATAAACTACTCAAATACTACTTATATCTATAACTAGATTAATTCAGCTATGGGTTAAATTACTCAAATGCTGCTTACATCTCAATGAAACTCAGATTTTCTCCTAAAAAGTTTTAACTCTTCAAAATGCCCACAAGATAAAGTTGATTGTTCAGCCTCAAGGACCTTTCCTAAGTCAGCTTCTCATTCATCTGTCGCTGCTCCTCCATTCTTGTTTGGAACCTAGTTGTCATCTTAACTCTCCTGGTCATACTCCTTGCCCACTTGGTGCATATTTCCTGAGTGTTTGCATTATGCCCAGTGTCAGCATACAGCCACGAACAGAGCAAAAGTGAGCCTTGCTTTCATGGAGTTTATAGTCTAATAGAAAAGGCAAATTGATCAAATAATCAACAAAAATATCTTGGTCTTTTCCACCTTCACAACTTTTTGCCTACATTACCTCTTCCACTTGCTTTGGCTTTTAAATTCTACTCACCTCCATGCCCAGTCAAAATCTCTTTGTCCATTCACTGACGAGCCCAGTCTGCCCACAGGTCACTGTTCCTTCTCTGAGCCCCATATGCTATGGACCATACCAGAGTCACTGAATGATCTATGTGTACTGGCCAGCTTACAGCACAATGCAGACATCAATAACTGATCACAGCACTCCCTGCTGAGCCAGGAAATAATGTGAAGATCCCACTCAACACAGAAAGTCTGCAGCCACTACCAATCAATTGGAGCTGATATTATAAAAGAGATATACTGCCATCCTCAGTACATTCCATTTACTAGGCAGTTATCAGTGACCTCTGACTTTTACTGTCATCATATCCTCATTCATAGTTATTATATCTACAACTACAATATAATACATAAGTCGCAGGGACTAGGTTTTATGTTCCCTTTAATAGTTCTAATTCGGCAACTGTGTATTGAGCACAGACCATGGGAAAGCCCTCTTGTAGATGCTACAGGAAATACAGAGATTAATAAGACATAGTTCCTGCTGCCAAGAGCTCCTGATCTCTTTGAGAGATGAGAAGTTTACAAATGTCTACAATTCAGGGAAGAATAAAATGAATGCCAGAAGAAAGGCCTCAAGGTTTAGAAAAGCCACATAATTAGATCTGGCTCAAAGGACAAGCAAGATTTCTTGGAGAAGGTAGCATCTGAGATGGATGCTGATGATCACAGAAGGAAGAAAGAGGAGGCAGAGTGCTGCTCTCCAGGCACAAAGAAGAGCCTAAGCAAAGACACTGAAAGAGGAAAGTTAGGATCCTTCAGGTATTCTAGTTTGGCCCCAAGAATGCTTAGTATGGCATCTTATGAACAGTAGGTACTTGATATGGTTTGGTTGTGTCCCCACCCAAATCTCATCTTGAATTGTAGTTCCCATAATCCCTACATGTCACAGGAGGGACCCAGTGGGAGGTAAATTAATCATAGAGGAAGTTACCCTCATGCTGTTCGTATGATAGTGGGTGAGTTCTCATGAGATCTGATGATTTTATGAAGGGCTTTTCCTCCTTTTGCTTGGCACTTCTCCTTGCTGCAGCCATGTGAAGAAGGATGTGTTTACTTCCCCTTCTGCCATGATTGTAAATTTCCTGGTGCCTCCCCAGCCATGCTGAACTGTGAGTCAATTAAACCCCTGTCATTTATAAATTACCCATTCTTAGGTATGTCTTTATTAGCAGCAAGAGAACAGACTAATACAGTACTCAGTGCATGCTGGTAGGTAGGTACTTTGGGTGGCACTGATTAATTAACAATCTACAGGAACCAAAGAGTCTGTGAGAACCTCATATTCACACACACAAGCATACATACAAACTCCAGAACAACAGACATTTCCAAAAATGGGACTCCAGTCTCTAGCAGCTTACAGAGACACTAATTGTAGCATTATTCTTTCAGAATAATGGATCTAAGCATGTTTTTGGTCTAACAATGCTTTAAGAATGTGTGTTCAATAAATGTTCCTAGGATATTAATAACTAGTACATGGAAAGTGGTTCTGTGCTCATATTCACCTGAGGAAACGCTGAGGTAGGTGAGATTTAATTGGTATATATTCCACAGTACTTCTTAGAGATTCTGACATGCTATGTCAAGAGGAGTGGGATGTTATTATCATTTCCTAAATACATTTGACCATAGAGTCTTTTTTTTAATGGAGGGTCTCATGGAATAAGTATTTCATAGACCACTCTATGATTTATATGAGTTATGTGCAATTATAGAAAATATAGAAAAACACAGTTTGCCTAAATGATGAAGACAGGTCTCAAACAGTGAATCGTCAGCTATCAGGAACTCTTGAAGATGCTTGATGTATCTATTCCCTTTTTCACTCACCCTCCATTTTACCGCATCCTACTCCATTGACCACGGTTAATAAAAGCTGATACTTACTGAGCCCGTACTATGTGTCAGGCTCTATTTTAAGTGCTAGAACCCTCACAATAAGCCTTCAAGGTCGGCACTAGTATTATTATTATTCTGTTTATATAAGTTAGGCAACTTGAGGCACTGAGAAATTAAGGAATTTCCCCACTGCCACCTGAATGGTATGTGGTGGAGCCAGTGTACAACCCAGGCAGAGCTAAGGCTCCTGGCAACCACACAAGCTTCTTATTCAGAGAAAGAGAGAGAGGGAGAGGGAGATCACATGATGGCTCCTCCCTCTTTTATCTACTGCCTATGTTGGGTTTAGTTCTCTAATACTCTACTCTCTCATCAACCTCCCCACCCACCCAACCTTCAATCTTCCATCCAGTCTTCAGAGAAAGGGGAGTCACTCTTCCATCACACATGATTCCGATTAAGAGAATTAACACCTCATGATTCCGATTAAGATAATCTCCATCTGGCCATGTGGTGTTTTGTTTCCTTATTCTTGATGGTAAAACTTCTTTCCAAATATCTCATTCAGCAATTCCACTTTGATGAGAGAAATCACAAGTTCCAGAAAGAAGCAGATTATATATCCAGTGTTAGCAATCACTCTAGGCAGCACAGTGTGACAGAAAATCAACATACATCACCTGTATTGGGTTGAAATTTTTTCTGATAAGGAGGAACTTTCTCTTAGCTGAGATTTCTCTAAATTTCCTTCCTAGCCTCCAGGATAATAGCCCCAGGTTATTCCTCTAGCCCTCCTCTAACCTCAGCAGTCTGTCCAAATTTTTACTACTTCTTTTCCTAAAAAGGAAAAAAAAAGTCCCTTTGGCTTCTCCCTCACCTTCCCTCATCAAACATCACCTTTTAGTCATGCTTGGGTGCCCCTGATCTCCACTCCAAGCCTCTTTCACCTTATTTCTCTTTCTCTCATTACAGATTCATCTCTTCTGCTCTCTGCCTCCCACTGCCATGTGACAAATCCCTTTTAAAATAGCACCAGTGACTCACCCGGCGGATACTGTATTCCATTTGTATGTACCTTTTTTATTTTCCAAGGGGCATAAAGAGTTTCACAGAAATGCAGGCTTATTTTTACCTTGTTCTTGTAAAAGAAGTGTCTATAAGAAGGGAATAAAAATGTAGTTTGGGATTTTGTCTGAATAACTTGATTATTAAGGCTGATAATCAGGCTTTCACTTTCCCAGGTTATTTCTTCTCCTCATCTCCCCCTCCTTGGTGCTTGTTACTTTCTTCAGGATTTATTAGTAGCCTCACCAGAATTTAGACCTTAGTCTTACCAAGGAGTTGTGCTGTTTTGGAACCAGTCACCCATGCTGGAACCCTCAGAGCCGGCTCCAGCCCTCCAGCTGGTTCATGCCCATTGCCATTGGGTAAACAGGCCACTCCAGCACTATCTTGGGGCCTTTACCTCTATTTTCACTGCCACGACCTGACTCCAGCCAGCATCTCCTCTAACCTGCACCAAGGCAATGAGGCAATGATCGCCTAATGGTTCCCACTGCCCTCAACCATTTTCCTACAAATTGTTATTCTCCACCTCACATCTGACCATGCTGCAAACTGGGTGCCTCTGTCTAAGATCCCATTCTTTGTCATGGTACTCAGGCTTTCCCAGTCTGGCCTCAAGCTACCTTTCCTCTATAATCACTGAGCCCTATAACACACCCATCCTGGAAACAAGCAGCTTCCCTACACGTGCCTTCATTTCCCGACCTCCGTGCTTTCATTCATTTAGCCCCTCTGGCAGGAGTGCCCACCCTGGTCTTTTCCTGGCAAGCTCTTTCTCAGGTTCAAAGGTACCTTTTCAGCTAAACTTTTCCTAACTTCCCCAGGATGGACTTAAATATACAGAAGACTATATTCCTATAGCTTTTTATGCTATAGTAGAGCTATACATATAAGGTAGAGATACATATAAGGTCGTACCTATCACAAAAATGTATTGGAAGGCTATGATGTCCCAGGCACTAGGTGCATAGGCATCAAGTTATAGTCTTTAACCTACTTCTAAGTAAGACAGAAAATAAAGCCAAATAAATGGTATTTCAGGGTGAAATAAGCAGTAATAGAGATGAGCCTCCTTCTTCCTCTGGGTGGTTGGCTCCAAGTGCGTTCCCACGGATCCAACCTTAGCTTAGCCAATGAATAATGAAAGTAATAAGGTGATTTCCACCAATGCTATTTTCTCCTATCCAAGCCCTGGCTCTATACAACCAAGGAAATTGGTGAAAGGAGTCACTGGCCCAAGGCGTTTGGCATTCACAGCTGAGCCACATCTTGAGTCACGCAGTCATGCATAACTAATGTGCTCCCTGGCTAAGCAGTAAAGACTCATGAAGTAAAGGTTAAAAAGTTGTTGCATCATGCCAGACCAAGTTCAGAAGTCGCCAGGTCCAGAGCCTCCTCCCAGTTGGCTTCCTGACTCCTGTCTTGTTCTCTACACCCCGTCTTCCACCTGGCAGCTGATGTCATTTCCCACAGCCTTTAAAACGAAGTACATGCTCTTTGGACTGGCAGGCAAGGCCCTTCATAATATCTCCTCTGCCTCCCTCACACCACCTTTTGCATCCACTTCTTAACCTCTGCGCTGTCCCTTGGTCATATTAAACTACTTGCATTTCCTTAATTCATCAGGATTTCTCTTACCTGCAGGCCTTTGCCTGTGCAGCTTGTTCCCTTTGCCTAGAATGCACTGAAACCTTCCGCATAACTCTGACTCATCCTTCTGGTCTCAGGATAAAGGCTATTTTTAAAGGGAAACTTATGCCTACCCTTCCTTCATGCTAAGATCTGGACAGCCTTGCTACTGTGTGTTCAACCCTCACATGCTCTGCTTTCTCCATCATTGCACATATCACACTGCATTGAAATCATTTGCTTACTTGTGTGTTTCCCCAGTGTAAACCCCCAGAAGGCAAACACCTAAGGTTTCATCATTGCATTCCAGTGCCCAGCCAAGAATACGGAATGCATTAGGCATGCGTAAGTATGTACTGGTGGAGTGAGTTCACGTAAAACTATGAAGACAAGGTCAGGTTTTCCTATTTAGGGGCAGATAGAACAGGACGTGTATATCATCAGCTACTTGGATAGTAAAACCCTAAGCATGAAACAAATTAGCAATTTAAATAGCATACAAGACAGCATGAATCTGTTATACAAGAAAGCATAACTTATATAAAGGTAGTGAGATTATTGTCCAATTAAAAAGGTGTTGATTTTTACTTAAAGTTACTTTATATCAAAATTCTAATTTTTTGCTAATGGGACTAAAAAAGGATAAGTTGTGTCATTCTATTCCTTTAAGAGGAAACCAAAATAAAACACAGAAAAAAAAAAAAGTTGAGTGAAGCAACTTTTTGAGTAGTGGACCCTCAGAATGGGAACCCAATGACAAGTGGATCATTTTCTCCCTTCTATAAACAGAATTCTATTGTAGAGACAAGTTGAAATAGATCTCAAATTGTTGCCACTGTCACAGCTGTAACCTGTGACACGTGTGTAAAGAACCATTACAAGCTGGAATCTAAGAGTGATTAATATAGCTTCCACCCCTGGTAAACACTAGCCGGAATCTCTTCCATTATGGTTACCATCAAAAAGAGGTATAGGTAGGACAGAAATCAAACACAAATGATACACTACCTTTCCCTACATATAATGAATAGCCTAGGAAACTATTCTTAATAATAAATATTTATTCATTAGAACATATAAGTGAATGCAGAAGGCATTTAAAAGAAAAATACAAAAGAATAATTGTATTCATGCAGTACTTTCATAAAAAGTGAGCATAAACTCAGTCCATGAATGTATAAAGTGAAATGAGCTGGCTGGCTGGAGAGAGGGTCATGGTGCCAGAGGCTACGCAGTCATGGTCACAGCTGTATTGGTTGATTGCTGGGTTCCTGTTGGCTTGGTCTGGGTCATGTTATTTGTGGTCTTGAACTTCCTGTCCAGGGTCTTGACCATGTCATTCACCCACCTGGCTTGTGAATCAGCACAGACTTTTAGGCCACGTTTGGTAATAAAACTGTAATACAAGGAAAACATAAGTGAAGTTAGCCACATTCTCAAAGCCTTAGGGCCAGGAGTTAAGATCAGAGCAGACATGAAGAGATCTTGTGCTGAAATTACTGCAAGAAACAGTCTTTCTGAGCCATGAAATCATAAATGAGCACCCTTCTTCTGCCATCTATTTTAACATAAAGCAGAAATATCTGCAAGTAATATCCAGCCCCTTGTTCACCATAATTCACAGGCTCATTTTCTCATCCGTGTCACCAAATGTAACAAAAAGCCTTTGAGGCTATCTAGTTCTATTATTACATATTCTCTTCCTTTTCAAATTCAAAAATACTCATCTTATTTTTTGAATAAAAGGTGATTGTTCAATTTTCATATCTTAGAGTAAAGCCTGCCATTATGTGTTGGGAAGAGTTATTAGTTCTCAAAATGAGATTCTGGTAGAAGAAAGTCATCATATAGGTTGTCCATTGACTCATTTTCTTGAAATATGCAACTGACAAAGCATGGCACTCGGCCTAACTCAACCCTAAGAGCCACCCCCACTCCAGTGCAGCCTGCAGGGAAACCCTGAATGGGCCAGCCATCTCTAAACCCAGCCCTCAGAGCTGTGCACAGTATTCATCCGACTCTTCTGCTAAGCTAAATAGAGGCAGACTTCTATTCTTTATTTGGCAGCCAAACTTTTGCAATAATCTCTATTTGGTTGGGCTGCATAGACATGATTGATAAGGAAAAATAAAGAGGTTATTGGTTAAGTTGAGGTGTTCTTCCATGTTAGCCTACTTTTCCTGAGGAGGGCAGCATTTCTATGAACTACATTTCTGTACCTCTAGTTATCCACCCAGCCCAGCTTCTGAGGAGGGAAACTCACATTACTGCTTTGAAGGAGCCTTCCTTGATGGTGTAGGTCTTGATTCTGTTAATTGGCAGTCGCTGGGTAGTGAGGCTCACACAGACACTCTTATCTGAGACTTCACTCCCTATACCTGGTGAGAGAAAAAAATACCAGACAATTAAAAATAAAGCAATTATCAAGATCATAGGAACAATCATCTGTTAAATTACTCTGAGAATGTGAGACTATAAGTCCATTTGCTTTTGGGGAGAAGATTTGACTCATAGGCATCCTGAATCTCTTGCCCATTCTTAGTAAATAGTTGACTAATTTAAAAATTCAATCAATATAATTGTTTCAGGAATTTCATGCTGAGAGACGTTAACAAGGTATTATCCCATGTCTGTGTACATTTTCACTTAGACTCTTGGGACAGCTAGCAGTCGCTCCAGTGACATTCATTCATTCTTTTATACAACAGTGCTGATTGTGTCCCACATGTTTTATTAAGACAGATGTTATATTGTTTTCATAGAGCATATCTTCTAATGAGGGAGCCAGGCAACAGACAGGTAAACAGAAAAGATCATCTCAAATAGTGAAATATGTTACTATAAGTGAGAGACTAATGCGTGAAGAGTAATCTAGGCAAGGCAACATTTAGTGGGGGAGGGAAGCTTGTTTTTCACTGACTAAATAAAGGTGTTCTCATTCTAAATGGTAAACGGTCTCCATTCGCCATCCTCCCAAAATGCTGAAAAGAAAGAAGGCCAAAGGAAAGACGGTGACCCCAGCCCCTGCCATCGTGAAGAAGGGCATTGGACAGGACATCCAGCCCAAAAGGGACCTCACCTGCTTAGTGAAATGGCCCCACTATATCTGGTTGCAGCAGCAAAGAGCTATCCTCTATAAGCAGTTGAAAGTGCCATCTGCAATTAACTGGTTCACCCAGGCCTTAGACCCCAAACAGCTACTCAGCCACTTAACCTGATCTACAAGTACCAACCAAAGACAAAGCAAAAGAAGAAGCAGAGACTCTTGGCCCAGGCTGAGGAGAAAGCTGCTGGCAAAGGGGGTGTCCCCACTAGGAAACCACCTGTCCCTTGACCAGGTGTTAGCACCATCACCACCTTGCTGGAAAACAAGAAGGCTCAGCTGGTAGTGATTGCACATGGCATGGACTCCATCAAGCTGGTTATCTTTCTGCCTGTCCTGTGTCCTAAAATGGGGTTCCCTTACTGCATTATCAAGGAGAAGGAAGGCAAGACTGGGACATCCAGTCCACAGGAAGTACCACTGTCACCATCACACAGGTTAACCAGGAAGACAAAGAAGCTTTGGCTAAGCTGGTGGAAGCTATCAGGACCAATTACAATGATGGATATGATGATATCTGCAGTATCCTGGGTCAAAAATCTGTGGCTCACATTGCCAAGCTGGAAGTAGCAAAGGCTGAAGAACTTGCCACTAAACTGGGTTAAATGTACACTGTTGAGTTTTCTGTACATAAAAATAATAAAAACTCTCCTTCAAAAAAATTAATAAATGGTAAAAGGTAATATTATATATATATTTATACATATAAATGTATATATAAAGGAAGTCGGCCCTAAAATATTCATCCCCAGTAGTAATGGCCCAAGGGGAATTACACTATTAAGTTTAGAGAACCATCTTACATTGCAAAAGGAAAAATAACTTGGGAGCATTGATACTGTTAAGGGTTGGGCAAAATCTAATCAAAGTTTCTAAGTGCTGATTTTCTCCTTAGCTATAGACACTGGCCTTTGCTTCCTAGAGAAATAGACAGCTAAAAAGCATCTAAAGTAACCACTGATAACCACCAAGTTTGCTCTGTCGTGTTGCTATTATCAGAAGGCATTTTTTTAAAGCATGGAACTCAACAAAGAGTGTTCACGGATGTTGCTTTTCCTCATCATTCCTTTCCCTTTCCTTCGCTCCCAGTGCCAGTCAGCACATTCCTACCGTCTACCTTTGCCAATTTATTTTTAATGCTGAATTGTTTCTGAAGCCAGTGAAAGAGCAAAAATCTGGGCTTTAACAGTATTTCTCTCTGTGAAGTATCTAACATGAACTCCCAAGACTGTATACTTGAAACCACAAAGACTTTTCCTTATTCTCAGCAACGTTTGTGTGTCTATGCTGTTCTTTAAAACATCACCTTCTCTCAGGTTGCAGAGTTGAGTCAAAGCAGAGACTGCTTTGCCTTACTTCTGTACATAAGAAGCTAGGCACCACTGAGACTTATTGAGCTCCCTCAAATAGAAAACTTGGGAATCTGACAGCAGTGTCTGCAGTTCCTCTCAGGCTCTAACAGAGCTCCCTTCCCCCTACTCAGACCTGAGTCTCCCTCAAATGGTATGCCCATTGTCTTAGCAAAATGCATGTTGCCTAGTGTAGTAATCAGATTTTTTGTATCATTAATTTTTTTTGTTTTGCACACAATTTCAAGGACTTCCAGCCACCTTTATTCATGGACTCCCTTGTGGACCCATGATTAAATTATATATCACAGTCCAAAGGGTAAGTCTATCAGTTAGAGCACAAATAAGTTGACAAATTTACTCCAGTTGTAGGAAAAAGTAATCCTTCAAGAAATATCTACTGAATGCTCAGGTAAGGGCTCAGTATATCTAAATCTTACCTGGATGTGTCTTGCAGGTTTATTGAACTGTGTATAAGGTGCTGATCTATTTGTTAGTATTTATTATAATATGGTCTCTTACAAATCCAGAAAATTTCTCATAAATAGTAATATTCATGGTAGCAATAACAGAATCCCCAATGTACTTTAAGGTAATATTGATTTTCTGGGTATGAAGGTTTGAATTTCCAGTCATTCGGGGCTTATTTTGTGTTGAAAACTGATTTGCTCCAGAACATACAGCCTCTAGTGCATCCCCACATTGTGACTGAACTCTCAAAGATTCTGATGATTTATCAAACTATATATTAAATAGACAAAAGATACAAATGCATTTATAATCATCACCTCTAATCCAGAGCCAACATTAATTAACCAATTACAGTTTGTAAGGAAATCTGATGTTATTAAATGAATAAATAAGCCATAATATTTATTTAAACTTAATCTCAGGTGATCACATCTGTTATTTAATTCAATTTATACATAAATAGGCACAGGCCCTGAGTGGTTAAAAAATTTACCCCTAATTATCCAATTAGGAAAAGTAGGAGCCCAGATACTAACCAAATTCTCCCTGTTCTGGGAGTTTACGAAGGCCCCTACAGTCAAAACCATCATTCCTGTTTTGCACATGTGAAGTTTAAGGTTCATCTGGGAAAAGCCATTTACTCCAGTCAAAACCTGAGTCGAACCCAAAGTGTGTGCCCACCTGCCTTGCCTCTCTGTCCTTTATCTTACAGACAGCCTCTCGACTTACCTTCCGCAATGTACGCAGTAAGACAGCAGATGCCAAGGAGGGCCAGGATGAGAAGTCTCATGGCTGAGGTCCTGCTGAGCTGTTCAGGGAGAGAGTGAGGATCAGGCTCTTTGAGGACCTCTTATATTCCTCCAATGGTCAGCACACTTCCTGTAGTGAGAGGGGGCTTTCAACGTGGGTGTAGGATCATGGAAAATCTTTGCAATACTGATGCTTTCATTTTTCTTTAAAAAAAAGTCCCTCTTCCTTGTTCATACTAACCTTGCGGCCTTTGCCCCTTCGCCTGTGGTTAATGTGTCAATGAAACCAAATGTATGCATAAAAGAAAACGTGGTTGTGTTGTCTCCTGCCACCAGTCTGAATATAGATCTTCCGCCGTAGACATGCCTGAAGGCTGTTCACTGTCATGGCCCAGCACGGAAACTGTAAAGGAAATGAGGTGGGGTGGTCTCTGTGTTCTATCCCACCTCATGTGACATCCAGTGTGACATGGGTCTTCCACAACCATGGATCATGAGCCCCTGGTGCCACCCTTTGACTCTCTCAGGAGGTGAAGAGAGGCTGCTGCCACACTGAGTTTCTCAATCCTTTGCTTTCTTTTTTCTCCACCACCCTTATTCAAGTTATTCCCCTTTCGTCAAACCAATCTCCCCAGGTACCCAAGAAACAATTAAATAATGGCTTGAGCATGTCTATATGCATATGTTTGCTTTATTACAACTTAACACACACATTTATAAAAGCTTTCGAAAAGTTGTGCTATACCAACTTATTTCAAATAAAAAAGAAAATTATAATCTTACCATCTGGTGTTTTCATTTCTAATATTTTTCCAGTGACTCTGTATTGGCATACATGTGTTCTCATAATTGTGGTCATTTTAAATATTGTTTTAATACCAATTTAAATTTCTTCCCTTTTTTAGCCTTCGTATTTCTACTTTGAATAAATATATACACATACACATTAAACATTTTCTTATAACTTATTAAAAAATCAGAACTATAAGGTTGATTTCCTTAATATACACTGAATTACTTCCCTTTAATAGCCAGGAGTAGGATTACTGGGTAAAATGATATGATCATCTTTATAGCTCTTATTATATATTGCCATATAGTCTCCCCAAAATGTAATTTTAATTTGCAATGCTCCCAGTAGGATTCAAATATACTGACTGCACTGGAACTTTTCAGTCACTGAGTCTGTATAGTGGTTGTTCTTTATTTTACATAGGTATCTATAAAATGTATTTATTAAATATATGTGTAGTTAAAGGTTTTGTCATTGCTATTAGGAATATGAAAATAAATTCCTACATTTTCTTAAAAGTTATAGGTTAACCTCTAAGAGACTTTCCACTAATCGCATTTGATTTTTCAGACTTTATTCTAAATTTCAAATTGGCTCTTTAATGATTTCTACCTTGCTACACAATCAGTCCTTGAGCTCTGGACACATTTTCCATTCAAACTACTTCTCCTTGTATTACTCCTTAGCATGGAGTAATGTGTTCTCTTCCATTTAATTTCCAAATACAGATATAAAGGGACCATCTTAGACTCATTGCTATCCACCCACATGTCATTCTCAGCCAGACTGGACTAAGTCTATCTTCTAAGTAGTTCTTCAAGATGTCTCCTCCTTTCTTCCCATACTGCTCAAATGTTAGGCCAATTGCAGTGGACCAACCGGTTTCCCAGTCCAGGATCTCCTCCATTCTAATCTATTATCTGCAGCTTTGCCAAAGTGATCCCTGTAAAACTTCAATTTAATCATGCCATTTCCCTACTGAGAACCTCTTTGCTAATTTCTGTTGCCTACAGGATTTATTTCCAATCTTTCATTGTCATGTATAAGAATGTTCAAGAACTAGTACTGCTTTTCCCTTCACACTCATCTTCCACCATTCACTGACACACTCCCAAACCTTAACAAACACATACATGTGCAGTCAACCCTATGGGCCAGTCTCTTTTATGCTTCTCATACCTCACACATTGTTTCCTTTAACTGAAATGCCCATGAAAGTTCCCTACATAGTTACTTGTAAACTCCTCCTCTCTGTATAAGTTTTCCTGAATTTTTTAGATAAAATTAAGTTGTGCCACCCCTTTATGCTCTCTTGGAACTTTGTTCTGTTCTCAAGGCTATTGTGCAACTAATCTCATTGTGTTCTACTCAATTACATTCCTGTATCTCCCACTAGATGGCAGGCTCCTTGAGAGTAGGAGATTCCTTTGTTATCTCTGGATTCCCTGGCACTTGCAGAAAGCCTGGTAGGTAATAATCGCTCAACAATTAGTTTTTATATAAATGAATTATATTTAAAAGGCCAAAATTACAATGATTGTGTATTAAGTGAAAGATGACCATCTAAAAACATAAAGCCACTCTCCATGATATTGGTCTAGGCAAATAAAGGAAACAAAGGCAAAAACAGACAAATAGAATTGCATCTAACTAAAAAGCTTCTGCACACCAAAGGAAACAACAATCGACAGAGAGAGAAGACAACTTATGAAATGGGATTAAATGTTTACAAACTATACATCTGATAATGGGTTAACATGCAAAATATATAGAGAACTCAAGCAACTCATTCGCAAGAAAACAACACAATTTTTAAATGGGCAAAAGACTTGAATAGACATTTTTCAGAATAAAACATGGAAATAGCAATAAGGTATATGATAAAAAGTCCAACATCACTAATCATCTGGGAAATTTAAATTTTAAAAAAACATAATGAGGTATCACCCTACACCTGTTAGAATGGCTGTGATGGAAAAAGCAAAAGATAACAAGTGTTGGCAAGGATTGGAGAAGAGGGAACTCTTGCACACTGTTGGCAGGAATGTAACTTAGTATAGACATTATGGAAAACAGCAGAGGTTCCTCAAGAAATTACAAATAGAACTACCATACGATCCAGCACTTTGGATATATACCACTGCTATATATATATTATGCTATATATATATCCACTTTGGATATATACCACTACACATTATGAAAAACAGCAGAGGTTCCTCAAGAAATTACAAATAGAACTACCATGTGATCCAGCACTTTGGATATATAGCACTACTGGGTATATAGCCAAAGGAAATGAAATAAGTATATCAAAGAGACATCTGCACTCCCATATTTATTGCAACATTATTCATAATAGCCAAGATGTCAAATCAACCTAACTAGATAAAGAAAATGTGGTACATATACACAATAGAGTACTAGTCAGCCAAGAAAGGGGGGAAATCATTAATTTGCCAAAACATGGATGAACCTGGAAGACATTATTTTAAGTGAAATCAGCCTGCATGATCCCATTAATATGTAAAATCTGAACAAGTTGATTCCATAGAAACAGAAAATAGAATGGTGGTTACCAGGTGCTGGGGAGGTTGAAAGGTGTTGGGTTGGGTTAGGGAGATACTGGTCAAAGAATACAGTATTTTAACTAGACAGAAGGAATAACTTCAAGAGATCTATTATACAATGTAGTGACTATAATTAAAAATACATTGTATTCTTGAAAATGCTAAGAGAATGAATGTATTCTCATCACAAAAAAAGATGGCTATGTGAGGTAATGTATATATTGATTAGCTAGGCTTAGTCATCCCACAATGTATATATGCTTTAAAACATCGTTTTGTACACAATAAATACATACAATTTTATCTTTTAATTCTTTAAATAAAATAAAATTAATAAAAAGAAGTAAAAAATAAAGGCGTGAACTCTGGAGATTGCGCTTGAGGCTTTCTCCTGTTTTCAATCAAATTGACAATTTGAGTAATGGCTGAATTTTTATTTAGCATACTGACATGGAATTTGTTAAACTCTCAGAATGAACTGTTCACTTTCAGTTTGTCAAAGCATACACTAGAATCTCTTTTGGGGAAGAATAAAATAACAGACAAAAAAGCAGAAACCAAGTGCAAAGTGGGCATGACCTGCTAATGGGTGGACATTGGTTGACAACAATCAGTTGAGGGATACTTGTCATAATGAATATTTTTTATCCTTGACTCCTCTCCCTCTCATAGATGTTACACCCAATCAGCAAATACTATAGGCTCTCTATCTTCAAAATAGAACCTAAACAGTTCTCACTACCCACAAACCACCCTATGCCAAGCCACCATCATCTCTCACTTGGATTAGTGGAGTCATGCAATAGCTTCCTAACGGGTCTTTCTGCTTCCACCTTTGCCTCTTCCTCCTTTGCCTCAAGTGACCACATCTACCAAGGTGACCATTTGAAAATGTAAGTCACATCATGTCATTTCTCTACTCAAAATCCTTCGATGGCTCTCCATTCTTACGAGTTAAATTCAAAGTCTTTGCAAGGGCTTACAAGTACCTATGCCCTATGCTTGACTCTCTCATTCACTCTCTGACAACCTCCCCTGCTGTTCTTTACCCCTCTTACATCACTGTAGCTACGTGGCCACCTTGTTGTTTCTCAGACATGTCAATTACACTCCTGACTCCAAGTCTTTGCATTTACCCATTCCCTCTGCCTGATCCTCTCTTCCCTGAGAGGTAAGCATGACTGAAACCCTCACCTCCTTCAATTATTTGCTCAAATGCTTTTTCTGATCACACAATTTAAAACTTTGTAAACATGCCCATTCTGGTATCATTTGATCTATTTTTGCTATTCTATTCTCATTGGTATCTTCAAATATAACAATTTGCTTGTTGATTTTTTTCAATGTCTGTCTTTCTCCAGGAATACTTTATCTTTTTCACTGCCGTTTCTTCAGATTCCTGTATAATACCTGGCATAAAAGAGCTGCTCAATTTCTATATCCAGAATAAATGCAAGTATATGTGGTGTGTAAGTGCAAGAGTGTGTAGGCAGGCATATGCATGTGTAAACATCAACTTTTTTTTTTTCTGAGACAGAGTCTCACCCTGTTGCCGGGCTGGAGTGCAGTGGCACAATCTCAGCTCACTGCAACCTCCGATTCCCTGATTCAAGCAATTCTCCTGCCTTAGCCTCCCGAGTAGCTGAGACTACAGGCACGTGCCACCATGCCCAGCTAATTTTTGTATTTTTAATAGCCAGGGTTTCACCATGTTGGCCAGGATGGTCTCGATCTCCTGACCTCATGATCCACCAGCCTCTGCCTTCCCAAAACATCAAAATTTATATCTGCAAAGTCTAGTGCTCTGGAATATCAACTCTGCTCATGCATGTGTGACCACACAGTGGAATGGGAAAATCAATTTTTGAAGGAAAGCATTCATTGTTGAGGGAAGAGGACAGAAACATGAGGGGTACAAGTAAAAGAAACTCAATGTCTTCTCTTTCTTATGCCTTTCTGGTCTGAATATCTTAATTCATCTGAAAAGTCACTTTGTATTTCATCATACATAATGTATAATCCATATAAAGAACTCTTCTTCTATAGAACATGTTTGTATAATTTTCCAATTTTTCTATTAGGCAATGTATCTTTTCCTGATTGGTATGTAAAGAATCTTTATATATTTGCCTCACTAATTATTTGTCATAGGTGTTGCAGTATTTTCTCAGTTCATAGTATGTCTTTCACTACATTTATGATGTCTTTGATGAATAAAAATACATAATTTTAATATAGTTTAATTTGCACTATTTTATTTTGTGGTTAATGATTTTTGTGCTTTAATAAATTCTTCCTTTCTCCAAAGTCAGAAAGAGATTTACCTCTATTTTCTACTAAAAATGTTAAAGTCTTGCATTTCACATTTAAATTTTCAATTTTTCTAGTGTTTATTTCTGTATGGACTATGAGATAGAGATCCAAAGGCTTTCTTTTCTTTACACATCCAACATTTCTAGCTCTGGTTTTTGAATAGTTTTACCTTTTCCTACACTACCTTTCATATATTAAACCCCCACACATATGTGCATTCATTTCAGGGTCTCTGTTCTGCTCCACTGGTCCATCTGTCCATCCTTCTCTAGCACCATTATAACTTAACTTTAGTTTTCAGTAATGCAAGCCCTCTTATTCTTTTTCTTCAGAATTATCTTGCCTTAAGCTCACTAGTAATTACAAAAACAAAAGTCAGGACCACAGTGTGACCCCCATCTTCTTCCCATTCAAAGTCGTCAAAATTAAGAACTCTGATAGTAGTACTTTGCAAGGAAATGAAGCAGCACATATTACTTCTGGCTTTGGAAATTGGTATTAACACTTTGAGAAGCAGTTTGGCATTGTCATATACAGCTGAGCATTTGCTTGCCATGAAGATCCAGAAAGCCTGCTCCTAGGTACGTACTTAGAGAATTTCAAAGGAAAGGAACATTATTAAATGTAAGTTACTTGGAATGTCCAAGTGCCCAAGTTGAAGGTAGGTTAATGGTGACGTATTATACAAAGTAATTAACTGAATAGAAGAAGGTCACATGTAAACTCATGTAGATGATATATAATTGTATCATTCAGATTAGACTAACAAGAAAATCAATGTAGATATTCCCAATCAGTTGTCTGTCTTGAATGCTCTCCTCCAGAAAGTGAAATAGGAATTTAGGTTGTTTCCACCTCTGAATAATACCATCTCCTAAAGCCTGGGAGTCTTTTTCTTCCAGCTGCAGGATGAAGAATGAAAGAGTATGGCACACCTACTCTTATCTAGAAGTGACATGTATTCTTTGGTCCCATATAATGGGTGAGAACCAGTTATCTGGTCCTATCTAGAAGCAAGGACAGAGTGAGAGAATAGAGAATAAAGTTGCATCTGGGAAATGTACTCTAGATCAAAGAGCAGATGAGGTCTAGCATGACCTGTCATAGCAATACAATTATCATTAATCTAATGGTGTGCTTGAGGTTCAAGTTTCTAAAGGGTAAACATAAAGCAAGATTACTGTGATTATTATTTTCTTTGAAACATGCCCACAACATCTCTTAAATTCCACATCCTTTTTTCCCTAAATTAAAATAGTGTTCTTGTATTTTCTCTTAGAAAAACAGTATGATCACTGTAAAGAAAATCCAGGCACTATAGAAAATATTTTTAAGAAAATATAGTTCACCCAAAGTCCACTACACAGAAATAACCATTTAACCATAATAGCTGGACCCTCTTCCAAACAGCACTCTGGGTAAATATACCTATGTATATCATTTCACAATCTTTCTACAGCATTCAATGGGTGTAGATTTATTGTACATTTCCGATGTGTGAGGCTTTCTGCCAAGTACAAAAGGCCATTAACCCATTTATTTAATCCTTAAAAAAATATAATGAAATAAGTAGAACTGTTGTCTACATTTTATAAATGAGAAAATTGAAACTTAAAGAGCTTAAGTAATTCACTAAAAATCACAAAGTTTGGCAATGATAAAGATACAAACCCTGGTCTACCAGACTCCAAGCCCAAGCTACTACACAGTGCCCTATACTGCCAGATATTTTGATACACCACTAATTGATACACCACTCTTGATGGGTCCTTAAATTATTTCCCTTTTTATCCAACCATGGACTACTCAGCAATAAGAATATACATTTCTCTAAACTTTGTATACCTGTCTATATATCTTTGTAGCGTAAGCTCCCTACAGGAAGTTCACTGAAGACAGTCTCTTACTTTCATACATACTGGTTTCTTTAAAAGGTATACAAAGATTAAATGTATAAAAATGAAGCTGGCTGGAAGATTGATGCCATATCAGATATCTCTCAATTGTTATTGCTTGAACTGTAAAACCAGATTAACCAGGATCTTTGTGGGCTCAAGTGATCCATCTGCCTCGGCCTCTTAAAGTGCTGGTACTACAGGCATGAACAGGTACAGTTACTACACTGCATCTGGCATATTTTATTATTATGAATAACAATGATTGATTTTTATGGAATCAGCCAGGTCTGATTCTCTGCTTTCATATACTTGGCCTCCTCCCCATATCTGAAATATCAGGAGGAAGAAACATGATTGATGTTAAGCTGGAAGACATTTTCATCTTCCCAATGAAAAGATCAGTCACAAACACAAGACTGCTTTTACAGTAGAATAAGAGGGCATGGAGTGCTATGCATTATCTAATTTTCAGATTAACAAAAATTATTTTTTATTTTAATCTTTACTGAAAATTTTCCAATTTTTTTCCGGTAGAGCAAAATAGAAAAATAAATTCTTGATGACAGAGCTTAGTTTCAGTGCCTCAGCAGGTAATCTATTGCACAGAACCTAGAAGAATTCTTAAAGTGCAAGCATTGCCTTCAAGGTTATATGATATTGAATTGAATCTGAATGGCACTTCAGAGTTAGTTCTAGAAGCAAATTCATCCACTATTGCCTTATCAGTAGGCTGCTCTCATCGCTACTTATAAAATAGCAGCTTCTCTCCATTCCCAGAGTTTCTCTTAACCTGCTTTATTGTAACTCATAGCTCTTATCATCATCACCTGACATTTTTATATACTGTGTATTGTGGTTCTGAACTTTTCTCTTTTTTTAAATTATACTTTAAGTTTGGGGGTACATGTGCAGATCGTGCATGTTTGTTACATAGGTATTCACATGCTATGGTGGTTTGCTGCTTCCACTCCCCCATCATCTACATTAGGTATTTCTCCTAATGTTAGGCCTCTCCAATCCCACCACCCCCTTCTAACCCTCCCGTGGCTCTCCCACCCTCCAACAGGCCCCAGTGTGTGATGTTCCCCTCCCTTGTGTCCATATGTTCTCATTGTAACAGACCGCGGAGAATAACTTTTCCCATATATCTTTTTGCACTTGTCCAATCATTTATTTAGACAAATTTCAAGAAGTACAACTTCTGGGTTAAATAAATGGTATCTATTGGTTTTCATGAATGAGAATCATTATATTACCAGAATTCATCTCAATAAAAAGGACTAAAAACAAGTCTAGGGTTGATTTTTATAAAGTAGCACAAAATCATGGTAGAAATGACCCTACCAACAGCACTGGTACTTTTGCTAAAGCCTGATTTATCCTAAGAGAACAACAGGGATGCCATAGACAAAGTATATGGAAGACAAATTATACAGCTGCTGTTTTCTTAGCAGTAGTATAATTTGTCTTCCATATGCTCTCTCCCCCTACCCTCTCTCTTCATTGTCTCCCCCAGCCCTTTCTCTCTCTCATATGCACACAAATACACAACACACACACACACTACCCCTAATGCATGGTCGTGCTGAGAATGCACTGTGCTGAATGTTAGCTTCATCACATTAAGGGAAGCCACAGTAAGTCTACGTGGTTTATTGAAAGTAACCAAACCTGCAGTGAAATTTCGTCACCAATGGTGATGAATACTTTCAAAACCATTAGTCCTTACACTCCGACCACCATCAGACATTCCTCAGAAGCTTATCTTAGTCACATGTACCAAACTTTCTCCAGCCACTGCTTGTTCTTGATAACATAGGGATCAGGTAAGCCAGGTTCCTTGTCTCAATTTATCTGCTCCCTCACATGTTTCCGTAAGTTCTGATGCTAGGCTATGTGAGTAGAAGTTCAAAACATCTGTTCAGTTTAAAGATTTGTCTTTGAAAGGGGAAAATGGGAAAGATAAACAGGGAAAGAATTCAGGGATGCACCCTCATCTGGCATGCCGAAGATAAACATGGGGATTTAATTATTTGCTTTCACTATAAAGCCCTGTACTTAAACTCTTTAAAACTGTAGCAGGCTTAAAACATAAAAGAAAATATTTTACCACTTTTACTGCTCACTGCCAATAATTGCTTTGGAAAAGACCATGCACTTAGAATCACCATGGGAAATTACAAGGACAGAATTTCCATTCCAAAGGCCCACAAAGAACAGTTTCTTTTGGTATCCTGTAAAAGGCTATATTTTTTATTTGAACATGTACTAAAGTTTTGTAAGAAAATTTCTACAGACAGGTATATCCCCAAGGAGATAATATTCATGCAAAATCACAGAACTCAAACATGATTGAATTATTTCTGATAGCTCAAAAGAATGGTGGAAAAAGTTGAAAATGTTTGGACCAAAGCAAAGAGCACCTCAGGAAGGCAGCCTGCTCTTCGCCTCCTAGAAAGTGACTACTTGTCATTTACATGACCCAGCAGATCAGTCTAGGATGAATGGGGGAAAACTGCAGGGAAGAATGATCTAGCAAACAGACTAATCTCCTTTACTAACTTCTCACCCTAGGTGTTACATGGAAGCTGAGGGCTTGTAGGGGAGGCCATGACGTACAGCCATTTACCCAAGCATTTAAAATCAGGCACTCTATGAAAGTTGTAGAACCAGATGTGTATACGGTTTCAGACCCCAGAACACTCAATGTAAACTCGTTTTAATTTAATGTGATTTTGTTTATTTGTGGAATATCTACCTCTAAGAGTAATCTACTGCTGTGGTTTAGAGCCCTGGCTCTGGAACCAAACTGCCGTGTTCATATCCATTTGATCACTTAGTAAGTGTGTGACCTCCAGCAAGCTGCTTAATGCATTTAACCTCTCTGTGCCTCAGTTTCCCTATATATATAAAATGGAAATAATAATATACCAGATGAGGCTGCTAAAAAATCAAATTAGTCAGCACATGCAAAACACCTAGAAGACTTCCTGGTATGTATGTATTAAGCACTCAATATTTATTAGTTGATGTTATTAATATAGTATTAATATTATGCAAAATTTTATGCACGTGAGAATGAAAGTTCTTAAAAGAATATGTTAGAGTAATGTTACTTGAGGAAAATTAGTGACTTAATTCAGTAGAGAGAGAACAAAACAATTTCTTTTGCTTAAATGACTGGACACCTGAATGGGAGTTTTTCCTGATTTACCAAAAAATGTAAACTTTTCCTCTTTTGCATTTGAAGTTTGGTATTTAAATAAAAATCCTGACCAGGAAGAGTCTGTTTCTATATGATTTGTTTCTACTTGAAGAGGGAATGTGAAAGTGGAGTGTGGCAGCAGGAACCAGCTCCGCAAAGCATATTTCTGTATCAAAATTGGACTGAATTTCTTTGTGGTCTCCTCCAACCAGGGTCTCCAGATAAAATACTGGATACCCTGGATTATCAAAAGGATATAAGGGAAGCTCATAGGTGCCATGAGCAGAGATGTACCCAGGCCCAGATAGCAATCTGAATGCAAGATTTGAGCCTTTCAGAGACCCCAGGGCCTCATTTTCAATCTCACATTCCCTGACAGCACGCTAGCCTTCTTTACCTCCAATAGGACACATGGTGCATCACGGCCCCCCTGCTTTTCAGGTTCTCTGTTCAAAGTCCCAGCCAGACTGAAACTGGAATCTCTCAAGCCCCACTCAAGGTTCCTGGGGAACAGAGGTAAACATTTGTATAGGGTGGCAGATGGGGTAGTTTTCAGAAAATTGGAAGGAGAGCCAAGCAGACAAACAGGAGGTATCCAATAAAACTAACTTATCAAAGACCAAAGAAACCCACAAACAAAACTGAAAACAAAGCAAGGAGAACCAAGAAGGCACATTTTGGAACTCAAATTGAGAACATTGGATTCAGCAGGTAACAGACAGACACTGTTAAAGCAGCCCCCCCACCCCCTGCTTTCCTTCTGTCAATAAAATTGAGGCAATCTGGAGATTTGCTTATTCCAGAAAGAATCAAAAGTGGCAGTATCCTTTCTGTAAGGTTATGACGGGTGAGGGCAAAGAAGGGTGCAGGGGCAGAGCGGAGGTGGCCTCAAAAGCCTTAATTCTAACCCAAAGCTCTGATTTGCAGATACCTCGCCCTAAAAGTTAACCCATGATTCCATCAAATTAGGTGAAATAGAAATAATTACTACACTTCTCACTTTGTTTAGGTCTTCTAGTACTATTGGCTAAGTTTCATCGACTCTTCCTCATTTATTAAGACGCTGCTTTGTCATACTTCAGGCCTTCTCACATGCTGTTTCCTCTGCCTGGATCACCCTTCCCTCAAGTCAAACCATAGTTAGGATGGTCTACTCCACCTGTGAGTGCAGTTGCCCTGCCCATGGGTAATAAATAAGACTATTACTCAGTACCCAGGCCAGCAGCCCTTGAAGAAGTTGTCCCCTAGCCAAGTTACGTGTTAATCATGACTTAAAAATAGCTTGTTCCTAGTGCTAAATGGCATCTACAAAGCAGTTAGACATTTTTTCACGCTGCAAGCTCCTTGTTGTTACTTACAGGAGATAATTGAGCATTCCTGCTTCTCCTTTGACCCCTTAGGAAAAAAATACAGAGAAAGTTATTTCCTCTCTGCCACCCTGAGCTAGCAAGCACTCAGTTACCTTCTGGGGAATAATCCCATATCCCTTCCTTCCTTTATTCAATGATGTATTCCACATTTTTGAATGACCACCACTGCTGGGGATTACACCAGTGGCAGGCTCAGAGTTACAGAGGACAATTGGTTCCCATCCTCAAAGATCTCCCAAGCTAAGTTTCCCGATGACCAATGTCTTTTCCCCCTGCTTACATTCAGACCCACAAGAGGCAAGAGGCAATGTGTCTTTTCCAGAGCTCCCTGGTCAGCCTCATTCCCTCTTCACTCTGGCCAGCCAAAGATGAACATGATTTTTGGCGGTGGTGGGTCTGGCCCAGGCTGAATCTTCCCCTGCATGGTGTCTGACAGCAGAAAGGTTGGTGGTTTCTCCACTAGCAGTCAGGACAGAATGTTTGTGGTAGACCATCCTAAAGCTGAGGCTGGGGGGAGGCAGTGGAGCAGGTGAGAAATAATTTCTGTTTTGAGAGCACTGAGGGGAGGAAAGCTGAAGACAGAGGAGGAAGTCTCTGTCCTGCCTCTCGGCCCCCAAGTTTCTCACCCTTTGCTGTTCTCTGACTTAAAATCTTAGTCATTAGACTTTCCATGGGTGACTCTAAGGTTCTGAACTGGAGATTCCCCTGGGTGTGGGATCACCAGTGCAGCCACCTAACCAGCAGGCTGGAGAGGGGGCCGTCTGCCTAGGATAGGCTATGCAAGAGAAATCAGTGGTCTGGGTGAGCCCCTGTGTGAGTGGAAAAGCTGACCTTTTCTCCATTTGCCACCACATAAGGCTCACATTTTGATTCTGTCTTCATTCAGCTTCCCCACCTGAGGCAGGGTTCCAGCATTTTAATTCAGTGTGTGCTCTGTGTACAGTATTCTGTGTGGGTACATGTGGCAAAAGCAAACTATTGCCCCTGACACCCACATACTCACATAGCTGCTACTTTCACATAGCCTTTATGGGACACTGCTGTGGATGCATGCCATAGCTCCATTCTACGAGCAAGGATTCTTGTCACCTTCTTGGTGTCAGGCTAAGACTTAAGTCCTATCAAGCACAAAAGTCGAGAGGGACATAAGAGCCAAACTGAGAGTTGAGGTCATGCATCTGAATATTCATTGCATGCTGAGTTCCATCTTTTATATCATAGGCTGTGGAGGAAATTAAAATTGCTTTGCCTCACACACAAAAATAGCTGGGCATGGTAGCATGTGCCTGTAATCCCTGCTACCTGGGGGCTGAGGCACAAGAATCACTTGAACCCAAGAGGCAGAGATTGCAGTGAACTGAGATCATGCCACTGCACTCCAGCCTAGGCGACAGAGCGAGACTCCATCTCAAAAAATAAAAATAAAAATAAATAATAAAAATTGCCTTGCCAATCATTTCTTCATATTTGACAACAATTCACTCATATTTTGTTAATTCATCCAGAAGATGCCTTATGGAGCATCTAACAATTCCATACCCAGTGCCAGCACTGGGGACAGAGGGTGAGTCAAGAAAGCAGCTGCAACACAGAGTGATAATGCAGTATTTGAAAAAAGCAAAGAGTTGTGTGGGACCACAGAGAAGGGGCATCTCTCCCAGTGGGTAAGAGCAGGACAGAAAAGTAATTATAGAGGATTGATGACCCAGACAAGCCTTAAAGGATGAGTAGAGATTAGCCAGATAAAGGAGGAAACAAGAGTGCCCCAGGATTCCCGGCAAAGGCAAAGTCTAACGACATCGAGAAGATGAAGAAATCAAGTGCCTGGATACCAATGAGGCAAGCAAGCTGGTTTGATGTGAGCTCTAAGGCAACAAAGGTAGGAAGACGCCAGAGAGCAAAAAACTTCACCTTGTTAACCAACACATGTAGATTTTAACCTCAATGTGTTTGGGGCACTGAAGTCTGCTAAGGAGCTTAAGCAGAGTAGTAATGAACTTAAATAGCAGGTAAGAGAATTAGATGAGGCTGTTAGCCATTCAACCAAAATTAGTGCTCCAATCTTGCCTGTCTCCCTTCAGTATCAGGCACATAACAGACTCTTGAAGAGGATTTGTTGATCTGTCATTTTCTGTTTCAAGGCTCTGCTTCTTCTTTGGGTACTCATGAAGCATGGACATTCTAGTCATCCTACCAGGTACCTAAGAGAATGTAAAAAGGAGCTCAGACTTCTGTGTGGTTTTCTGCATTTCTCTGTCGGCCTCAGAGGACCCTTCCAAAATAATGAGAAGGGTGTTTTGGAGGGCATGAAAGCTTGAACTCTGGGCAAAAACACCAACATCACAATGAGTAGATGCCAGTAAAGTGAACTGTAGTTAGGCCCTCATCCAGCTGACAGAATTACTAATAAAGGAGCATCAGATACTCCAAAGACAGTTATTCAAAGAATCAGGAATACAGTCTTAGCTCCACCACTGGCCCACTGCATCATCTCAGACAAGTCACTTAAATGAAGCCTCAATTTCTCCTCTAAAAAATGAACGAGATCATATAAATCCTGCCTGCCAAATATGATTTCAAAATGAAATAAGGCATGAGAAAGTGCTTTGTATGCAGTAAAATATTGTAAAGGGTAAATTATTATTGTTGTTAGTGGCTCTGCATCTATGTAGAGTCAGTTAAGGCTTCTCCTGCATGTTAAAATAATATCCTTCTGGTATAATCTTCCCTTACAAGTACTACTCCCTTCTCTACCCACCCAGCAGGCAATGATGGGCAGCAACATCTGTAATGTTTGCAAAAGCGTATGTGATAAAACTTATGTTAATACCAGAAAAACTATTCTTTCTAATGAAGTTGCTTTTCTTGTGGTGAAAGTATCAAGAAGTATGCAGTTATGCATAGATTGAAGTTTCATACATCTTTCCACAACTTGGAGGAGAGCGTGTTATTGTCTCTATTAAAGGAGGAAGAAATTGAGGCCCAGAAATTTTGTGACTGCATGGGTTGGTCACAAAGTTGGTAAATAAGAGAGATGTTTGTCTCCAAATATCTCTATTCCAGTAACAGTTCACCAAATACCCAGTTCTAGGAACAAAATGGGTACTCAATAAATGACTGATTAAAATATGGTACAGTTAGGTAACACTGATGCTGTCATATTTCAGTGTTTGAAAATTCTGGTCGCTAAAGATTATAATGGTGCTGTGGCTAAGAATGATAAAAATTATTCCACTTGAAAGGATAAAAGAATTATTTTTAAATGTATGTTTACAGAGAACAATGGTAGGATAGAGTTCTAAGAAATCATTTCTCTTTGTCTACATTTGGTTTAATTCATTTATGCAACAAATATTTATTGAGGCATATAACATGTCAGCTGTTATTTCTAAGAACCAGGGCTACAGGAGTGAACAGAACAGGCAAAATCTTTGAATTCATGGAGCAAACATTCTGATGGAAAGGAAAGTTAATCAACAGGATTATATAAGTAAAATTTATTATATTTATGTAAGTATATTATAAACCAGGAAGTCATTATGTATTAAAGAGAAAAAAAAGAAAGGATAGAGGGGGAGGATGAGATATTGGGGAGGGAGTCACTGAGATTTTAGATAAGGTAGCTGGAAAACAGGCCTCACTGAGTAGATGACTTTAGGGAAAAGAACTAGAGGGAATGAGGGAGTTAGCCGCACAGCTATCTGGGGGAGCAGCACTCCAGGAAAGCAAAGGAAACAGCAAGTTCAAAGGTCTCGAGGCAAGAATGTGTCCGATGTATTCAAGAAATATTCAAGATGTCCAAAGTAGATGGTTTGAGAAATCAAAGGAGAGAAGTGGTAAAAAATGAAGGCAGAGAGGTGACAAGGAGCAAGGCCATTCTAACCCTTACAGATTGTTGGTAAGACTTTGTCTTTTACTCTGAGTGAGAAATGAAGACATTGGGAAAATGTGTGAGGAGATGTAATACAATCTGACCTATGCTTCAACAGGTTTATCTGTCTGCTGTGCTAATAGTAGATTGCAGAGGGCTAAGATAGACACAGGGAGACCCCTCAGGAGGTTATTACCTCCCATTGAACCAGAGGGCCAATGAGGAAGGCTCAAATGCTGGTTTATTTTGAAGGTAGAACTGACATGATTTGCTGACAAACTGGGTGCAGGATGTTAGACAATGAAGAGAGACCAAGGCTTGGATGAGACCAAGGCTTTTGATGTGAGCACCTGGAAGAAAGGTGTTGCCATTAACTGAAGTGGGAAAATATAGTAGTTACTGGTTTCAGGGAGAATATTTAGGGGCTCTGTTTCGGTCATATTAAGTGCTTAGTGGACGTCCACATGAAAATGTCAAGTAGACAGATATCTGAGTCGGGAATCCAGAGGACATGTCTAAGCTGGAAATAATAATTTTGGAGTCATCAGCTTATATGTGGCATCAGCTTATATTAAAGCCTTAATAATGGGCAAGGCATGTAGGTAGAGTTGACCAAAAAAAACAAGAGATTCAGGACTGAGCCTTGGATACAGATTGGGAAGAGGAGGAGGAACCAGCAAGGAAAACTGGGAAGTAGATAGAAACACAGAAGAAAAACCAATCTTGTGTGGTATCATGAAAGTCAAGGCAGGAGCGTGTTTGTAGAAATACAGTGAGCAAATTTGCCAAATGTTGTAGATTTGTCAGAAATTAGAAATAGTTGGATTTGACAGCATGGCTGCCACAGAATGACCACAAGGGAAAAAGTGTCAGTGGATTGGTAAGAGCAGAAACCTTTGAAGAAGGGTTGAGAAGACCTGGGAGAGGAATTAATGACAACTCTTTAAAGAGAATAATTTTAGACTACAGTTGCCCCAAAAGCATCACTATAGAGGCTTAAGGGTAAAAGGACTGTAGCTGAAGTGGAAGTGGAGTCAAGGAGGGTGTTTCATTTATTTTGCATCTTACATGAGAGAAAAAATATCAAGTTTGGATGCTAATGGGAATGATCCAGTGGAAAGTTTAACACTTAGTATAATATCTAATGTACCAACTATATATATTTGCTATTCTCTTAAAAATTTGAATTCATGAATGCATTCCCCTAGAAACTCGTTATGTACTCCTGATTCTTTGCATTTTCAATTTCATTATTTCCACCAGGAACTAATCGTATTAGCAATTTGGTCTACAGTTAAACTGTTGCC